>NC_143587.1:122363460-122681602 GCF_048544385.1 Mastigoproctus giganteus
CGCTATTGAATTTTAATCAGCACAACTTAATGCACTAAATATTTATGTGTTGTGTACGTTTTCACTTTCAGAACAAGAACACGAAAAAGGGAAAGGCATTTATTTTTAAAAATTTACATATCATAGGATAGATGTCTTTTCCTTTCGAGGACGTAGGATTGAAGGGACAAATCGAGTCTATGATAGTTCTTGACGAGGGTAAACTCTAACAGTGCGATTATGTTTCGTCAAGGAACTGTAATCTGAGAACCTATTACAGATTACACAAGTGTTTTACAAAAAGTTCTGAGAGAGAAGTGCGAGTATTTATTTAAGCACTGTGCCGACCGGGCTAGCCAGGTGGGTAAAGTGCTTGCCTGGCAACCCAAAGGTCGCGGCTTCGAATCCCGCCTCGGGCTTGGATCAAAGTACTGCAAAAGCCTTGGGAGGTGCATTATGGCCACAGAAGCCGATGTGCCAACAACTACCAAAAAAAAAAAAAAAAAAAATTAAGCACTGTGAAGAGCAGCTAGACGTCAATGAGGAGGTAAGACTATTGTGTATTGGTAACTTCCGACATACAGCCGATTGGGCCGTCTGCATTCAATCATCCGGGTACGCATTAGTACAAGGGCTTGTAAGCTTCATATTGCAGTTAGAAATGGTTGATTCTAAAGAACAATGTATATGCATTGTTTTGTTGAACTCAAGAAAGGCGCTTCGGAATATACGAAAATATGAAAATAACATCCAGAAATGATGTGTTAAACCCTGAATCAACGTTCCTGTGGTTTCAAATTTTAGAAACATTCAAGCAACAGTTTGTCAAGAGATACTAATGCATGTGCTCGTTTCTGTTAGACCGAAATGCTGATAACAATAGAAAATAGCAGCTGACTCCTTCATCACGATAATATCTCTTATCAGACTGTCTGTAATTGAAATCGGATCTCCGAATTGATCCCTTTTGATCTATTTCTCTTCCTTAAACTGAAATCTCAGCTTATGGAAGTTAAGCTGGGATCTCAGCTTAACTAAAATAATGTGTGGACATGTGTTGTGTCGTATACAGGGTGATTCACTACCAGTGCGACAAACTTGCAGGAGGTGTAGGGGGGTACAAAAACGAATCGGAATCACATAGCATTGCAGGGTCCGAAATGCCTTCGTCATGCGGTAGAGGACGTTGAACGGGAGGTCGCGTGAACAGCGATCCCGCTGGAAGTCAGCATTTGCGAACCGGTTCCCGAGGCAGTAGGATGTACGAGTATTCAAACGTTGAACTGTCCGACATGCACCTCGCGTATGGAGCTTCGGACTGTAACGGGCGCGCCGCTCTGCGCTTGTACCAGGAACGTTTCCCGCACAGGCATGCTCCTCATCATACGATTTTCGCACGTGTGCACAGAAGGTTACGTGAGACTGGTTGATTCACGAGAGGAACCATGAATCGAGAGCGAACGACGAGGACGCCAGACAATGAGGAGAATCTCCTACGTCTTGCAGAAGGCAATACGAGTACGGGTACTCCAGCGATAGGCCAACGATTGGGTATTTCCCAATCCACTGTATGGAGGATACTGTCAACAAACCAAATTAGTTCATACCATCTACAACGCGTCCAATCATTGGAGCCTGCGGATTATCCACTCCGGAGGACTTTTGCTACTTGGTTTCTTCAACATCCGAGTAGGGAGAAATAGAGGATGGGGAGAGGGATTAAAAGTCACAGGGGCAGGCACCACTGTGCGAGTGCCAAAGGCCAAGCACTCTCTGGGAGTCAGCTTTCCAAGGAGTGCCAACCATTATGATGCCAGTATTGTATTTTAATCTTCAATCTTACTCTTTTATCAGTTGGGAAAATGCTTTCCGACCCCGGTTTGCGTTTGCACTTGAGGGTCGTTGTTTTGAGCAGCTCTAAGTTCAGCAAACTTTGCCCGTCTGATGGTAAAAACAGCTTGCGCATAACTCGTTAGGGCTTTGTATGTTGTTTCATTCTGAAGCAGGTATGTTTCATGGTTACGAGGGTTCCCCTGGATTTCAGTACAAAAATTGAGCCTACAATCATCGTAAGCAGGGCACTCATACATGAGATGCCCCCATGACTCCTCTTTGCCACAGTGGCAGAATGGATTGTTTTCAATTCCCATCGCTGTCAATTTCTGTTGAAAGGGCCCATGTCCTGTGATCAGAAATGTAACTTGCAGATCAGGTGAAAACCAGGAACGAGACTTTGGGAAAGTCGTGTCAATGGATGGGAGGAATCTTCTGGTAATTTCTCCTTTGGGCGTGATTTCCCATGAATGCTGCCAAAGTCCTTGAAGGTATTTGAAGGTATGTTTTCTTTCTTGTTTCAGGTCATTGATAAGCTGCAGTTGAAGATTTAACAACTGTGTCGGAATTCCCTTCTTTAATCGATGGTAAAGTCCCCTTTTAATCACCTCAAGATAGAGTGGCAAGCATCCAGTAATAACCTGTAGGGCTTGGGTGCTAACAGTGCGACATGCCCTGCAGATAGACAACAGCATGAATCTTTGTATTGAGTCACGTTTACGCTTGTTCTTTTCCAGGATGGCCTTTGTACACCAAACTGAGGCTCCATAACACACACGTGGGAGAAACGCCGCTTTATAGATGATAGATGACAGACAAAGCTTTATGCTTCAAGCCCCAGTCCGCTCTGCTGACTCTTCTTGTCATGGCGGTATACTTTCGGATTTTTGTGGGTAAGTACTTCAGATGAGAGTGAAAGGTAAGACAGGTGTCAATGTAGATTCTCAGGTATTTGACTTCTGTGTAGAGATGTACGGGGATGTTATTTAACTTCATTGTTGGAGGCCCGCGTATTTGTAGCTTTCCCTTGAGGAGAATCGATTTTGTTTTCTCACCAGAAATTGAGAGGTTCTGGAGTGCTGCCCAGTTTTGGAGCTTTTCCAGATCTGTATTTGCTTTTGTTTCCAGTGCCGCTCTTGTGTCAGCTTGAACCACAAGGACAAGATCATCAGCGAAGGCTAAGGGTCTGGCCCCACCCAGATCAAACTCCAGGAACTCGTCCTGAACAATGGACCAGAGGAACGGCCCAAGGACAGAGCCCTGCGGGCAACCCAGGTGAACGCATCTTGTGATAGTCTGGTATTTGTTACAACTTGTAATTTTCTATTGCTGAGATAGGATTTTAGACTATTGTATAGGTTTTTGGACGTGTTTGCCTGCCGAAGCCTCCGAAGGACACTGGGCCACCACAGTCGATCGAAGGCAACAGCAAAGTCCACCATGATGGCTAGAGTATACTTTGAAGTTGTATGTGTGGCCTGGGTAATCAAGTTGTGTATAGCGTCTTCAGTGCTGGAGCCTGTCTTGAATCCAAACTGACATGGTGAGGTAAGTTGCTAATCGGTATAGCAGGTGGAGAGGCGATACAGCAGAAGTCGTTCTAGAAGCTTGGCCAAAACGGAGAGCAGAGCAATTGGTCGGTAGGAGGCAGGAAGAAGTTGGGGCGGTTTATCTAGATTTTTCAGGATCAGCTTGAGAGTAGCAATCTTCCAGGTTACAGGGAAAGTTCCTTCAGCAAGGCACCTGTTGAGGAGGCTCAAGAGTGTGGTGGTGGTGTAACCTTCAGCGAATTTCTTGACACATCGACTTCGAGTAAGTCAACACTTGGCGTTTTGCCATCTTTCATTTTAGCCTGAGCCATATTCATGTCTAACATAGTGAAGGGCGGTTCCGCAGCCCCTGGCTGATAAGCTTGATTACTGTAGATGAAGTGCTGTTGCTCCAGTGACATCGCTGAAACTTCAGTAGGGTATATGGAATCAAGAATATTGTTTATTGAGTCAGACCAAGTAAAGGTTGAAGAGCCATCCGGTTTGCGAGTTGTACTAAGAACGTCACCTCTAGGCAGCCTATTAGGGACAATGCGGAACACGATGCCCCATGGGTCTTCATTGCCAATAGTGGAGACCAGGGTGTGCCATCATTCCTTCTTACACTTACGAATTTCCTTGGTGTACATGTTTCTAACTACCCGATATGCCTCCCGGGCAGCTTCAACCTCATGTGGGGGAAGATGGCCACGTGCACGTTGGTAAGTTTTCCTGGCTTATTGTGCACTCTTTCTTAAGTCCCGAAGGTCTGTATTCCACCAGGGGACAGCATAGCGGTATGGCCTCCTACACGGAATGGACAAATCACAGGCACACTTTTGATGAAATATTGCGTACGCAGTGATGCGGCGAGAGTGTCCGGTAGAGGAACATCATCCGGTAGCCTTCTGGATAGTTCCACAAGGAAGCGTTGACAATCCGCTTTTTTGGTGTTTTAAGGCACAATGTCCTTTGGAATCGATGCGACGCGTTCCACAGAGCGAACAAGGGAGAATGTGATTGCCTTGTAGTCTGAAGTGGTCCAGGACTCCTGGACCGTCCTGCCGGAAAGTTTGTTGGTTAAGTCAAGCGTAGCCATTGTGGTATCAATTTCGCTCTCCCAGAGTAGGCCACTGTAAGTGGGTAGATGTCCTGTGCGGTTTGAGATTTGTAAGCCTAATGTGAGGATAAGGTCCTCAAGTCTTGAGCCATTTCCTAGGGCATTCCTATCTGGTGCCTGACTGTGCCAGAGTGGCGAGCGACAGTTTGAGTCCTTGCGTATCAGTAGCTGCCCACCGGGAGAAGCTGAAGTGCCATTTCAATCAAAGAGATCGCAGCAGTGATGTCTTCACCTGGATGGCTGTGTAGAGAGAGAGAGAGAGGATGAACAGTGATCCAAGAGATGTCATGATTTGGGCACAGGCACTGATGGAATTGCATAGTGGGGTGATCTTGGTTGCTGTGATATCAGGGTTTCTGATGACAATCGCAGCCCATGGTTGGTCATTTGTACAGTGGACAATTTTATATGATGAGGGGTAGCCCATAAGCACCCCCAGAGCGAACAAAGGGTCCTGGAGCAGGATTAGATCTATTTGTTTTTCCTCAGCCTTTATCTTCAGCTAATCTGCAACCACTCTTGGTCTCTGCGCATTTAATTGTACAATTCTTATCTCTAGTTGGTAATTGGGAGAAGGAATTTTATCCATAATTTATCCGCATTTGGTAGAGACTCTACTTTTAGACACAGAGGGCAATTTGTATCTCGGGTGGAATGTTGGTTTGGAGCCTTTTCAGCCTTGCAATTTGCGCAGCTTGGCAGCTGATCTCTGACAGGACAATCCTTATAGTCATGTCCCTTTTGGGCACAGTGGCCACATGTGGATTCACGCTGATTGCAAATATGTGAAGTATGGCCAAAGCGGAGACACCTGTAACATCTGCGGACAGGAATATATTCTTTGAATCTATGGCTGCGCCATCCAATGAATGTTCTGTTTTGAGCTCCCAGAATTTTCCATGCTCTGGTTGATAGTTCGATTACTCAGTTTACGTTTGTAGGTGACTTGGTCTTCTTTTTTGTATTTCGGACTAATATCATCCACGCTAGCCTCATCTTGCAGGTATATACTTAGATTTTTATTAAAGATCTCGGCTTTGAGCTCTTCTGGTGTTAAGCTCTGGTCCACATCAAAGATCACAACTAAAGGCCCTTTTTTCTTTGGGGCTTTTGCCCTAAGCCCGAAATTTGTCATGTCGGCATTATTCAGGATGGTTTGTGCCTCCTCCCTGGTGTCTGTTTCTATTAAGACTCCTGGATGCCTGGTCTTTCTAATACTCTTTATTTTTACAGTTTTCATCTGCTCCTTGAAGTTTTTTGCGAGTGCTTCAGTTATTCTTTTCCTAATATAATAGCAGAGACTTTTAAAAATAATATGAAGGTCAGCGGGTAAAATGCCTGCAATAGCTTGTTGCGCCGACTGTACGGCATGTTCGAAGCAGCGCCAAGAGAAAAGACCTTTGTATAGTATCCAGTTAGATTTTACGGTAAGAAATTGGCCCTTTGAAACCAAATACAGGAGGCATAAGATAGAATTGGGATAAAGAGTACAATACAAGATACGGAGAGTATTGGTTTTTAGTCCCCATTCTTTCCTAGAAATTCTGAAGAGCATTGATGTAAAGTTAATGCTTTTAGGGAGATGCTGTAAATGTGATGAGAAGGCTAGACTGTTATCTAGGAGAACACCAAGGTGTTTGTGTGTGGACACTAGAGGAAGTGAATTTCTTTGATATTTTATTACTGGAGGCCTATCATCATTTTTTTTTTGTCACTGAAACGGTGAGCTTGTTTTGAGTGGCCCAGTCGGATAGTCTAGAGAGAATGTTATTTGCACAAGTTTCTAGATCCCTTCTGGAATTTCCGTGCACAAGAATAAGTCATCGGCGTAAGCTATTGTGTTTATATTAGTCAGGTCATCATTGAGGAGAAGCCAATCATTTAGGACTAAGTTCCACAGTAGGGATCCAAGAATAGACCCTTGGGGGCAGCTACGAGTAATATGTCTGGATATAGACTTATTTAGTTTGTATCAAGATAGAGCTATTATTAAAATAGTCCTTTATGAGAAGGTATAATAACTGAGGGCAATTTGCAACTCTAAGACAACGAAGGACACTATCCCACCATAGTGTATCGAAAGCACCTTCGAAGTATATTTAAATGTGGATTCATCTGTGAGCTTTTTCATTTGAAACAGTGCATCTTCACAGTCCAGGCTTGGTGTAAATCTATATTGAATGGATGAATTTAAGTTGGCCTCGGGAAGCAGTGAAGGCCACGAGTGCCAAGCGTTTTTCTCTGTGCGACTTATAGAGTTCTATTTGAAAACAATATAGTTTTATTTTTTTTTCTCGTGTGATTTTCTCCTCTTATGTTCGCCTCAAGTGGATTTTTGTTTGCAAAGTCAGAAGTAAAAACCCAGAAAGGGAATCCACCTTTATTTTTTAGTCTTCATATCAAATACTAACCACTCTACTAATTTCAATATCCGCTTGGTCACTGGTGGCAGAGCTCCTGCCTCCACGTGACGGGGCCGGTAACCTAGGGGAAAATCCATCACTCAGGGCTAAAAGCAGGCAGAAATGGAAACTGAGTTATTTCCACGCTTAGAGCCCAAGAGCTCTCAACATGAGCATGACAATGACACCGACCAGGACCTCTCTTTCAAAGAGACTTAAAAAAAGACAATAGGAAGCAGAAATCTCCAGCTTTCCTCATAATACATTCTTTGTCATCCCAACCTGTGAGCAAGGTCTCCCCTTTCATCATCCAGAGATGCCTAGAAAATGCTGCAGCAGTGGCGTAGCTACCATATAGGTAGGCAAAGCAATTGCCTCCGGGCCCGGGCCCGGGCCCTTTAGGGGCGCGGCGTCTTTGGCTGTCTCCTCTTTTTGTAATTTTCATTAATTAAGTAGGGGCCTGAACATGTTCTCTGCCTCCGGGCCCAAAAAAGGGTAGCTACGCTACTGTGCTGCAGGTTCACCAAAAATGGTTAAACGTCTCCAATCAGGAGATTTTGAGTGAGATGTCTCTATTTACTAATAGAGACATCTCACTCAAGACATTCTGAGTTACTAATACAACTTACTTCTTCAAGCGGAATACTGATTCAGGTTACCCCCCACAACACACTAAATTCTTCCAAGGGAGTGATCTCCGAATGGGATCAATTAAACATTTCTGAGGAAGAAATTGTCCAGGAGCTAAAAGATCAAAATGTGTCTCATGCAAAATGTATCATGATCAGAAAAGACGGCAACTTAACTCCCACGCGAAACATAATCTTGGCTTGCAGTACTCCAAATCTACTGGGTTCTGTCAAAGCAGGTTACTAGAATTGCCGCATTAGGCCATATATCCCAAATCTGCTCAGATGTTATGAATGTCAAAAGTTCGGCCATTCTCAGACAGCATGCCGTGGAGACGCTATATGTCCGAACTGCGGCCTGAAAAATCACACGCAAGCAGAATGCAAAGCTCCAACACCACAGTGTCCTAATTGTAGTGGCAAACATCCAGCTTACTCCAAAGATTTTGAACTATGGGAGATAGGGAAAAAATACAAAAATATAAAATTGAAAATAAAGTCTCTTATCAAGAAGCGAAAAAACAGGTCAACTTAAGTATACAAAACACACTTATGCTTCTACCATTCAAAGACACTAATCAGTGGCATGTCAGACTGAAGTATCCATCTCTCCAAAAATATCAATATCAGACTGGGCACGAACAATACTCTTGGTCCAGCAACCATCTAAACCAAATTCAGTAGGCCAAAGTAATAATAAACCACTCACAATTCCATCCCAGAGACCTCCGCATTGTCAGGTAGCAGAAAATTTGCAAAGATCGTATCCTGCTGAGACGAAAGAATCATGCCTAATAAGCATGGATATAGATGATACTATCGGTCAAGAAGAACTGCTTGAAACACACGCAGAAGATGATTGAACGATAGCAATGAATCAGGACGTCCCACTTTTCCCCGAAAAGAAAAACCAAAACCAGACCGTCATAAACAATCAACTTATAAAAAAAACATTCAGATACATCTTCCACGAACAAAACTAAATAATGGAACACATCATTCAATGGAATTGTAGAGGTTTTCGCAGCAACATCCATTATATCAATGAACTAATTCACTGCTTCAATCCTGTTGCCATGCGCCTACAGGAAACCAACTTGACGCCCCAAGTTTCCTTGCTAGTCCTCCATGAGCACTATTAGTGTCAAATCTATCTTCAGATAAGATAGATTTGACACTAATAGTGCTCATGGAGGACTAGCCATCCTGTTTGACTCAAGAGTTCCCTCCGGATGCATTCCATTGCAAACTTCTTTAGAAGCTTGCCACACGCATAGTAATTAGAATCACTGTTACATTGGTCTCAATTTATCTTCCACCTAATCCTCCATATTCTATTCAGGAAATCGAAGATCTTGTGTTGCAACTACCAGTTCCCTTCTGTCTACTAGGTGACTTTAATGCTCACCACCCATTATGGAGTTCCTCTAGCTTAGACAGGCGTGGTAAGCTTATTGAAATGGGATAGACAGACAGGATTTAACATTGTTGAATACTGGCTCTCCTATCTACGTTCATTTTCTTACCGGATCAACCTCCACAATAGACCTTTCCATTTGTTCTCCAGTGCTTTATCCAAGTATCGATTGGGTAACTCTTAATGATCCTCACAACAGCGATCATTTCCCAATTATATGCAATGTTCAAACTTCCTGTTCATCACCAAGATATAATTCAGTAAAATGGAAATTTCGAAAAGCTGACTGGATAAAATACAACAGGCTTGTCTCGTTCGACAACCATATCATACACTGCTCTTCTATCAACCATGTTACTAAACACATTACAAACCAAATTCTAACTGCTGCAACCGCTGCCATTCCACACACACACACAGGCGCAGCAGTGCGTTGCACACGATTCTTGATTAGACCGGGGTTGGCAGCAGCCGTATATGATATTTGGTAATACCATATACGAAAAATAAAGAACTTGAGATATGGAAACCATACATAGTGTTGAGTACGTGTAATACGAATGCACAGTAAGGCTTCTGGGCTGGTTACCACCTTCTCCCGAGATTGACTAACTCAATGAGAGTCTAAAAAAAATCTCACGAAAGTTCCTTTGGTCGAGTTGGGATTCAAACTCAGATATTTTCCACACTTTGCAAAGGAACTGCAATCATATCCTCTATGACAGTGTTTATCAACGTTTTTTTTTTAATTATCACCCCCTGAAGAGCTTTTTTAGACAATTGTTTTCCTAATGCTACCCCCATGAAATTTTAAACAAGGAAATACTTTATTCAATGGAATCCCTGAGCCTGATGCTTCTTAGATAAAAGTTCAATGTTCGGTATGATGTTAATAAGTTTAATTGTAATGTCTCCTCTTGAACGTATATCAATTCTGTTTCTTTCCGTTGTTAATATTTTATTTACTGAACTAAAACCGCTTTCAACCAAATAAGACGATGGAAACTAAAGAAGTACTTTGGCCATTTCGGACCACATTGCTGGTTAAAGAAGTTTAGTTGTTTTTGATCCCCACAATTAAGCCATTCCGCCTTTTTGAATTTATATTTGCAGTGTTCGTTATATTTTAATTCAATGAGTTCTTTTGAATTTCTTCAATAGTAGATCCGGCATCGCATCCAATTGGATCTAACATCCATGGCTTTGCTTCCAAAGAAAATAAATCTGAAAATCTATTTTTCATTTCACCTTTTAAAGAACACAAATGATCTGAATAATTCTTAAGATCATTCTCTGTGAGAGATTCATTGATTTTAACTAACCTCTTTCATACCATGAAACCGTTTTCTTATTAATTGCTTTAAAATATTTCCAGTTTTTCAGTGAAGGGTTTTAATATGCGTTTGCAGTCTATCACCGTAATAATTTCCCATGAAGTTGATGTGATACTTCATTAAGTTTTAAAAAAAGTCAATCCATATACTATATGTTGTTTGTGTGTATCCATCGCTTTCTAAAAAGATTTACAATCGTATCAAAAAGATTTACAATCGTATCAAACGGTTTACAAAAAAGGTTTATATCATATCAAACAAACACTATATGTTTATGTTGTTTGTGTCCATCGCTTTCTAAAAAAACTAATTATCGTATCAAAAAGGTTTACAAATCTTGTTAGACAGTTTCCTTTAGAAAGCCATCTGACCTCTGTATGTAAAAGAAGCCTCACATAATGTTCTTCATTATCAACACAAAATTTTCTGAAACGGCGATCATGTGTGCTATGTGACTTTATTTTATTGATGGTTTTAATAACTATACTGAGAGATTGATAAAGAACTGGACTAATATTTTTTTGCAACCAGATGATGTCGGTGCACAGTGCAGTGTATTTCAAGGACTTCTGGACATATTTCCTTTAGGTGGGCTATAAAATCTTTGCCTTCCAACCATGGAGGTAGCACCATCAGTGGCACAGAATACCAAAATTTCCAGTGGTACTTTTGTTTTTCATTAAACCATGTTTTCACAGAAGCAAAAATGGATGCTCCAGTACAGTCCGTTTCGATATATTTTACAAACAACATCTCTTGCAATTTACAATCATCATCGAAATAAAGAACATATGTCATTAGAAGGGTCTTATCGTCAGCAACTGTGGATTCATCAATCTGAATAGAAAAATTTCTCGTTTTTATTTTGTCAATTAGCTGCTCTTCAATGTTAACTGACATCTCATCGATTCATCTTCGAATCTGATCGTTGTTCAATGGCAATGCTTTTAAATACTGGAAGGATTTTGATGCATCACTGTTGAAATTATTCTCTAATGCGGGTCGTATAACAGTCTCAGCAACTGTATGAGCACAACCGGTTTTTGCAATGATTTCTACAATTTTATAATACTCAGTTATTCCATCGTCATTTTTTGTGTGTCCTTCTGAAATAAGGAACTAACGGTGTTACTTTGCTCACAATTCTGTTTTAAAATTTTACAATATTCTATACGTTTACCAACTTCATCAGGATGTTTCCTTTTTAAGTGTTCTAAAAGTCTTGATGGTTTCATAGCCTCATTTGAAAAAGAACTATTACGCATAAGACGCATAGGCTATTCTTGAGTAGGATATAGACATTCGATAAAACGATAAGCTAGATATTCATCCAGATAATGTCGACACTTTTTACAAAGAATTAAATAATAAAATATAAACTATTTTTATTTTTATTTAACTCCCATAGCCCATGCCTCACAAAGCACTGTGGATCAAAATTAAACAATTTCCACGAGGAAACAATAAACCAATACTAATTGTCGCTTAGAGAGAGAGAGAGAGAGAGAGAGAGAGAGAGAGAGAGAGAGAGAGAGAGTGCTTGCGGTATCGCAGGTGGCTCCTAGGCATTTGCTTATCTCCATCTTGTTCATCTGTGGTGGTACAAAACCTCTGCAGAGCGGGACCCGAAATAGTGGTGGCGCTTGTGTATCAGTCTAATGTGCGTGTGTTTGCCGTATTGCTTGTGCCAGGCCACACCGCCAACAGGCAGCAGCCAATACCTGGGCAGCTGCTGCTGCCCAGTGCCCGTCCCTAGGCACGAGAGGATGGACTAGGTCCACAAAATCCCGCACCCACCTTCCGGTGGTATTGCACAAATTAGTGCAATACCTTTAGGCGCCAGCAATTCAGCTCCCAAGTTGCCCAAACCTGGCAGACAGCAAAAATAAAAACCAGTGTAAATTAACTTAGTAATTATTTTACTCAGAAATTAGGAACATAATGTGCATATTATTAGGGTCAGGCGTCGCCAGTGGTTTCTCACATCTGCGCTATATGTACACTGTGAAGAAATACAGAACTACTGTAAATGCCAGAAAAGTGTTCTGTGTTGAATACGTAGTATTGTGTTCGGTTCTGTTGGGTGTTCTGGCATTTGACCGCAGGGCCGCTGCTGGAACTCCACGTTGCCCGCACACACCGCTAGGAGGTAGCCAGGCTGCCCATTATTCTCTGGCTAGTCTCTGCCAGGGTCGCCTAAGCTTCCTGACAGAGACAAATGTAAAAAAAAAAAAAAAGAAAAGAGTTAGGGCAGGTGGGCTTTAGAGTCAAGAAAAGGGGGGAATGAAGAAGAATACATCCATCAGGCGAAAGTAGGGGATGGGAGTGGGAGAAAAGTTGCCGTACAAGAGAGCACAAGCATGATCGCCATTTGGCACAATCTTTTTGTTCTGATTCAGGTCCGGTCTTGATGTCAATTTCAGTGGTGATGTTCAATTTGATAGTTAAAGTCCTATCCAGTAATCTGTGTCTAAGTCAGTAGGGATATAAATAGGAATGAAGCTGTGGCTGTCCTATACTGGATCTCCTTAGATTTGGTGGTGGTGTAGTCTCATTTGCTGGTAGACCTCTGCATTGATTCCCAAAATATAGGTGTTTGTCTTCTCTTGGTTTTGATGATGATCCGGATAGTGACGATATCTATGGTAGGGTCGTGCGAATAAGTATTGTGCGTAGCGCGTAAAGGGGACATAGTCTTCTCCTCCTTCGAGGATGTGCCGTTCTTGGTTTTTAGGAAGGTAATGTATCCTAGTCAGGAGGAGGCATCTCGAATCTTCATATATTTCGCACTCGTACATCAAATGGTCCCAACTTTCAGGGGAACCACAGAGGCAGTGTGGGTTTTTTCTCGGTGATCCCGAGCAGTGAGCTTTCCTCTGATAGATACATGGCCAGTTAACAAAAATGTAACGTATAAGCCAAGGGAGAACCATGCGGGAGATTTCGGGTATGCTGTTGCTATTGTAGGAATAAATTTTATGGTGATGTCTCCTTTTGTAGACTATGTCCACCTAGACCTGCTGCAAGTATGCAGTGAGGCGCTTCTTCTCGGCCTTGATGTTATTTGAGGGGTCGGTGGTAAAATCCCAACAGGAGATGGCCTTACCTTTGGAAACCATATTAAGCAAACCACAACATTTGATTATTTCTAGATCTAGAGGTAGCACGCCGGCCAGCACTTGCAAGGCATGTGTGCTGACCGTGCAGCAGGTCCGGGTGATGGTGAGCAGGATGACGCGCTGAATCGAGTCAAGCTTCCTCTTGTTAACTGCTGTGGTGACCTTTGAAAACCAGATACCGGATGCATAAGTGATTATGGGGGTGAACATAGCCTTATAGAAGAGGGTGAGCGCGCGTCGCTTCAATCTCCAGTCCCGACTTGCGATTCTTGTCACTAGTGCAGTATATTTTCGAATCTTGGTTTGTAGATATTTCAGGTGTGGTGTGAAAGATAGGTTCCTATCCAAGATCACTCCAAGATATGTCATATCAGTTGTTAACCGGATAGTTCTCCCTTGGATTTTGATTTGTTGTGGTCTCGCTACGTTCAGAGAGCCTTTAAACAGGATGGAATTTATCTTTACTGGTGAGATTTCCAAGTGGTTGTCCTAGGCCCAGTCCTGTAAAGTGCCGAGTTCTCTATGTGCTGCGGCTTCCAGTTGGGATCTAGTATCAGCGGCAAGGGTAAGAACTAAGTTTGCATATGCTTGAGATTGGACATTCAACAGGTCTATGTTCAGGAACTCAAGTACGATGTTCCACAGTAGGGGGCCCCAGGATAGAGCCCTGGGGACATCCTCTGTAAATTTGGCGCATAACTTTGCTATACAGTGTCCTGAAGGTTATGCTCCGCTGTGATAGATAATTTTTTATGCATTGGTACAGGTTGCTATTGCTAGGGAGATTTACTGTACGGAGTCTGCCGAGGACGCTTGGCCACCCGAGTGCGTCAAATGCCCGCGCAAAGCCCACTGAGATGCGTAAGAAATATTTTCTGTCCGTGCTCTTTGCACCTTCAATCATGTTTTCCAGAGCATCAACAATGGAATGACCCTTTCTGAATCCATATTGATTTGGGTATGGTAAGTTGCTATTGTTGTAATATGTTTCCATTCTTTGTCTTAGAAGATACTCAAACAACTTGCTTATTACTAACAGGAGAGCAATGGGTCTATAGGAATCTGATTGGTCATGGGGTTTGGTGGAATTTTTCAAAATTAGCCTGATGTTCACCATTTTCCAGTCTGTTGGGAACCATCCACGCTGGAGACAATGGTTAAAGAGATTAAGAAGTACTGGATTGTACTCCGCCACCTTTTTTACAATTTCCGGTTCTAGCAAGTCTAGTCCCGGTGATTTTCTGTCTCTCAGTTTTAATGCTGCAATACTGAGTTCTTCGGCTGTGAATGGAGGCTCCTGCTGTTGCGTGGCGTAATTTTTGTTGTCTTCATATAGTTGTATTTGCTCCGGAATGAATGGGACAGCTGGCTGTTTGAATATTACATCAAGTATTATTTACCGGTGCGTTCCAACTCGTGGTTATAGTTCCAAGAGGGGTCTTTGTGGATGGAATCACTTCACCTCTGGGGAGCTTGTTGGTGGCTACCTTGAAGACTACCCCCCAGGGATCCGAGTAGCCCAAAGTAAAAACAAGGTCTTCCCACGATTTTCGTTTGCGCTTCCTAATTAATGCGGTGTAGCTATTCTGGAGTTCCCTGTACTACTGCCTTAGGGCTTCTACCTCAGCCTCTGGCCATGGTCTGCGAGCGCGCTGGAAAGTTTTTCGTCTGTGATTTACTTCGCGTCTTAGGGCTTCTAGCTCAGAGCCCCATCGAGGGACTGCACCCGGTTTGGGGTTTTTCCTTTTGATGGAGATGCTGCAGGTCAATGTGATCATGTCTGTAACAGCACGTTGGTGTTGGTCTGGCTTGGAAATCACTTACTTGAAGCCTGTGAGAGGAGTCGGCCTGCACCTGCTTGAAGAGATTCCAGTCTGCTCTGGCGAGGGCGTATCTATGCATTATCTGTCTGATTATTGGTGAGCAAGCAATACACTGTTTCAGCTGGAACGTAATGGCCCGATGGTCCGATGTTGTCCATAAGTCATGTACTGTCCGGTTCGAGAGATATCATGCCAGTGATCTGGTTTGCAAGGGTCACATCGATTGTGCCCTCCCAAAGAGTACTGGAAAAGGTTGCTGGGTTGTTTGGTTGATTTAATGACGGTGAGAATGGAATTGCAAGGAATTCCTCCAGTCGCTGGCCATTCCCACGTCAGTCTTCAGTCTCACTGTGCCACAGCTGGGAGCGGCAATTAAATTAGAAACAAATTATTAATTTAGGGTTGCCCGTAATTAAATACATTAACCCGTATTTGTGTCTGTAAATTGCGTATGTTCTATGGTCGATTTGCCTGTTTTTCTGGACGAAAAAACCCCAGTTACTTGGGAGAAAAACCTTGCTATCTACGCCTGAGACCGACTAACTCAGCCACGGAGTGAAAAAAAGCCTATTACAGTTTCTCGCGTCATCGACGGGATTCGAACCCAGGCCTTTTCCACCCGGTGTGTGGAGGACGGTGACGATACCACTGTGCTACCCGCGCAGACAATTAAATTAGAAACAGTAGACTGAAACGTTTCCTCATCCCTTCCAGGCCTCATATATTGATCAATGAAACAAAAGAATAAATAAATAAACCACGCCGCCAAGGTCGCAGCTGTCGGAAAGGCACCAACCCCAAGGATTGAGGGAGACATTACCTCTGAAAGCACTTAGGCATTTAATGTCTATGAAAAGCAAAGGTGGTTAAATTAAATCACGCTCACTATCTTCCTTTTATCAAAATTTCTCACTCACTCCTAATATAATATACCTGTACGTTAAAAATCAGTTGTCTCAGGGGAAAAGAAAACCAAATGAGAGAAATTTAATATTAAGGAATAACCCCAAAAAATCAGTTTTCCCCCCGTTGAGAAACCCTGCTCTATGGTAAGTGCGAGGACGATTTTACCTTCGGGCTTCGGCCCACGGACAACTTACGAAAATTCAATTAGACACAAAGTCGTAGAAGGCTGCAATGCATGTTTATAAATAAACGAATATAGGCTTGTGTATACTAACCAAGATACCACCCTGGTCGTATATATACTGACCAAGATTCCTTTATAAATTATAAACTAAAGGTTTCAAAGAGAATGAAATAATGATAGTGAGAGAGGAAGAGGCTAGAAGAGAAAAGAGTGAGAGAGCAAAAAAGTCAGACAGAGAGAGTAGTTATTTTGATAATTCCATTGCGAACTCTTCATGCGTAATGATTTGTTTTTCACACTTAATCATGTAGAAATCTCGTTTCGAAATCGGGCATTTTCCATTTTCTTGGAAGTATCAAATAAGCCTGTCGATGTCTGCCTTCAGACATGCAAGGTTATCAGCATGAATATTGAAGGATTTGCGGTTTCTTCAATGCATAATTTCTCCAATGTGTCACTGGGAGTGATAAATGAATAATGGATGGTGGCAGTGAGTAATGGCCAGAGTTTCGTGAGTAATGGCAACATGTATGTTACTTGAAGGATTAATCCTTGACGTTAAACAATGCTTTGAGCGAAAGTGCATTGCGCTAAATAGAATTTACATTTACACTTTCAACTTGCCCCTCAAAGAACTTCGTGCAGCATGCGCAGGGATTTTCTAGCAGAGCAGTATTTATCTTCCGGAGACATTAATTTTGCTTTGTCATTAATCGAAAAGTTAGCAGAACGTGCGATCTTCGAATCCCCACTTGATTGCAGCATCTCCGCAACAGGGCTTCCATTTCGCGTTTGTGTCGTACTAAAACGCCCTCACACGCAAACTCTATGACCTACTGCCTGTACCACTAGCTGACATTATATGGCGAATGAAGGACATTTAGAGGTCCTCAGCACCCATTAAGTAGCTATAATGAGCTGATTAAAAGACGCATCCTCTGCCGATATACGACCGCCATAGACCCTAATATGACTATATTCCTCTACTATCCGTTTAAGCTTGTTAAAGCGTACACCTCCTCTTTAGCAAAGGCGTGCCATTCTCCGAGCTAGACTGTCACGGCTTCCACTGTTGACATTTCATTACCACCACATATTGGCGACTGAAAATCTGACCAACGAGCAAATGATAGAATGAAGAGTAGTCAAACAATGGAAATTCGAATTACATAGCCAACACAAGGTGTACTATCTGAAACGGGCGCTCCCTCTATGTAATGCCAGTGTAATTAAATAGTCTAGTTTTTGATAAGAAGAGAAGCAAAACCAGAAACCCTCCCTGGGGAACTATTCGGTGTCAGTTTTATGTTGCCCACTATTTCCTCTTTAATGATAAGATCTGTTTTCCTTCGAATGCTTCCCCGCTAACATCCGGCGGAGGTGAAATGGCCGCTGTGGAAGGGAAGATTGTTTTTCACGAGAAGAATGTTAGCGAAAACATTTAACGAAAGAAAATGATGGTTAGACAGCGGAGCAGAGGAGAATAACAGGAAGAAAATAAAAACGACAGAAGAAAATAAAATGGGGCCGAAATGCGGTAATAGTCTTCATGAACTGACAGCGCCGGTAGGGGCAGCAGCTTTCGGGTTGAGTAGACGGGGTGCACAACGAGAAGCAATAAAGGAAAGTTGAATGAAGAGGATTATAAAAGGCCGAAGAAGCGACGTATAAATAAAAGGCTAAATAAAGTTGGGAAACGTCGAGTTAAGAAATGTGAAGAAACAATGGGTGAATTGAAGATATTCAGTTAAGCGCGGAGGCTGTTTACTTCATAGACAAATATCAGAACTGTTCATTAAGTACGAAAGCCCCTATATTAATAATATAGGGGGTAAAATGAACCGTTTCTCATTGTCCTCTCCTGTCATGTGTATAAGGATGAGTTAGTAAACAAGTTGGATTTCAATATAGCTTTAAATCAATTTTTTTCGAAAACATGGCGATACCGATCTTTTTCAGTATACGAGTATATTAATTGATTGTATAAACGGATTTAAAACTTCTCCGTCATCCTCGAATTTACACCAAGAAATGCAGTTTTAAGTGATCCAAACACTTAAAATGTATTTTGGCACTACAGCCCCGATTGGAGAGGTATTTAGGAATTTTTTTTTTTTAATGTCTTCGATAAATTCATCCCTTGATGTATCCAAACAAGTAACAAGACCAGTACCTTATAGTGTTTCGCCACTGGCACGGACTACTTCTAATAGGTTGATATTTATTCTACACTTGGTCGACCATATTTGATAATGACAACGGTAAAATATTGTCGTATTTCGATAATAAACATCTTTCACAAGGCTGTGCATACATTCGGTATATGTCGTACCTTTTTTTTCAAACCGAAACAAATTGAATGGGAAAGCAATCTAACCTGAAAGAGCAGCTACCATTCTGAAAAGTGACTGTCAGCGTCACTAAAAATCTATCTAATAGCATTTTGCGCCCCCGGTCGCCGTGATAACCTCTTGTACCCGGAGTGGAATCGATTCCGCAAGATCGCTAAAGGTATCCACAGGTATCTGGACCAAATGGACAGAAAGACGTTCTAGAGTTCAGCAACGCAGCATTCGCCAGCAGTCTGTCTGCTGGCGAACATTTGTGGTATGCTTCGCTACGCTGTATCCCACAAATGTTCAATAGAATTGATGTGGATGCAACTTGGCAGCCAGGGGAGCACACGAAATGCTTGGGCATGATCCTCAAATCATTCCTGCACAGTGCTGGCCTTGTGACATAGAATCTTTCAACAAGACGACGGGGGCATTGTCTGGTTGAAAACGTTCAGTGCCATCTGGCTACACGGTCACCACGTATGGCAACGCTTTGCCCAAAGCAATGCCGGTGTTAGGATCTGGTGGTGAGACTGTGTTCAATGGGGATGAGGAGACCCAGCGATGTCCATGAAAACATCCCTCAAACCGTGATAATATCACTGCCACCGGCCTCTTTTCGTCCAGTTGTGCAGTCTGGTTGAAGTTGTTCACGTGTTCGCCGTGGAAAACGCATCATACTTCGGTATAATGGAGCTAGAACCCTAATTCATCAGACCAGGCGACTCTTCCAATTGTCCAATGCCCAGTAACGGTGCTCCCGTGCGCACTGCAAGCGGAGATGTCGATGAGGGTCTGTCAACATGGACCCATAAACAAGTCTCCTAATCCGTAGGTCTATCCTCAAGAGTGCCCGCTGGATCGTGTGCTCGGAAGTGTTCTCTGAACACATTGGTCGTAGTCTGCCGTTAATTGAGAATTCATGAGCTATCTACTGGCCCGACAGGACTTGCCAAACGCCATTCATCTCGAAAGTGGTGGTCTTCTGTACAGCCACGTTGGGTAGTTGTATATCCCTCATTGGCCCATTCTTGTGTCTACGATCGGCGTTGCAAAGCCCGCAATGCATGCCGTTGCTGAAATGCTGATCGCGTCTTCCTAGGGCAGCAAGTCATCCTAGTTCAAACTCCGTCAGGTCCTTCCCTTTCCCCAACCCATGGGCTTTGTACTGACTAATTGACGGGTACTACCCGTTTTGTCAACACTACACTCATACAATATCTATATACTTTTAAATCTTTGGCCTTCCCAGCGAACTGGTACACCTATAGTGGCATAGTATTCAGGTTCAGGTGCCACCGGTGGTTTCCCACTTCTGCGCCATATGTACTCTGTGATGAAATGCAGAACTACTGCGTAGCCAGAAAAAAAGTGTAATGTTTGGTTAATGTAGTATTGCACTTTGTTCTGTTGTTGTGTCTGGCTGCTTGGCTGCGGGGCCCCTAGTGGGACCCCACGTTGACCGCCACAACCACTGAGAGGTGAGCCAGGCTGCCCATTATACTCTGGCTGGCCTCTGCCACGGTTGCCCGAGTTTCCTGACAGAGGCCATAAAAAAAAGTTGAAGCTAAAAAAATAAATAAATAAAATAAAATAAAAAGATAAAAGGTTTTTTTTTTCAGAAGCGAGCATATGGGGGAGTAAGAGAGGAAGAGGTCAGAATGTGGGGAACTGTAGTTGGAGTGGACTAATAGGGAAGGCAGTCCACTTTAAGGTAGAGGATGGAGAAGGAAGTTGAAAATCACTGGAGCAGGTGCTCCTGTGTGAATCCTGTACCCAGGGTGCTTGCATTATCCTACCCCAGTAGGGGATCGCAGGGGTTGCACGTTATTCTGTTCTGCCCTTTGTTCCGCAAGTCTTGTTCTTCTAGAAATGAAAACAGCCTGGTCGTAGCGTGTTAAGGCTAGGTATGTGGCCTCTTCTTGAAGTTAAGTTGACTCCTGATTGCCGGGGTTTCCTTGAATCTCTGTGAGGAATTGAAGTCTGGCGTTGTCGTAAGTGAGACACTCGTACAAAAGGTGTTCCCAGGACTCCTCTTCACGACAGTGGCAATGTGGGTTATTTTCTATTCCCATGGCTGTTAATTTTTGCTGGAAGGGTCCATGGCCTGTAAGTAGGAAGGTGACTTGCAATCCAGGCGAGTACCAGGGAGGTGGCTTTGGGGAAGTCCGACTTATTGGGGGAATAAACCTTTTGGTGATTGCTCCCTTCGACGTTGTGTCCCATGTTTCTTGCCAGAGGTTTTGTAGGTGGTCTGCAATTTTTCTTCTTTCCTTCTTAGGGTAATTTGCATGGTTCAACTGCAGATTCAACAATTGCATTGGGATTCCCTTCTTCAGGCGCTGGAAGAGACCCCTCTTGACAACTTCAGATAGAGAGGTAAGTATCCTGCAATGACTTGTAATGCAGGGGTGCTGACAGTACAGCACGCCCTAGTAACCGATTGTAACATAAATCTTTGAATGGAATCAAGCTTGCGCTTGGTCCTTTCCAGGATTGCCTTTTCAAACCAGATGGAGGTTCTATAGCACACAACTGGGACATATACTACCTTATATATTAATGATAGAGCTTTATTCTTTAGGCCCCAATCCGCTCTACTAATCCGCCTTATCATTGCAGTGTATTTTCGGATTTTAGCTGACAGCTATTTTAAGTGGGAGTGGAAGGATAAAGACACCTATTAAAGCAACGCGGAGATGTAGGAAACCCCTGGTACCGTTTGACACTAAACGGTACCGTTTGACGCTAAATACACTTTACACGTTTTGTCACTATATGTGCTGCGCTGGTTGGTGAGGTCATTCCTAGGTGCCTGGGATGCGTCCACTCGTGGAGATAGAGGTGGTCATAATATTTTGACTCATGAATGTATATATAATGACCACCGGTTCATTACATATACGTTCATTATATATACAATCTGTTCAAGAAAATTTTTAAAAATGTGTAATGACGGAAGCCTCCTCAACGATTCGTGTTTAGGGAAATGGACCATAATCTGCCATGCTGGTCTAGTGCGGGTTGGCAGATTGACTGTATTTAGCAGTCAGGGGCTTGAACCTCAGTCTACTCAAAAGGCGTGTGCTACTGTGCTTTCGCTCCTGACCACTCGGCTACGAAAAAATGCGTAATAGCGACATATTAACTCATCCTTGTGACAGTAATAGCTATACACTAAAGTAAATATTTAGGAAGCGGTAGCAAACACTAAAAAAGTAAAACATTTTGCTTGATAACAATCTGAAAATATCCTAAGGAAACATTGCCATCATGCTCTCTTTAACATTTCAGAAAACTAAGAGTTGAGGTAGCAGTTAGCATTAGAATGAAGAATGACATCAGAGCTTCCCGTAACGGGTTTTAAATAAAGAAAGTGAAGTGTAACATCGACCTTGACTTGACTTTGGATAAAAGTCTTCACCTTTCAGAGTCATGAAAGCAAAAAGCTGTTCTGTGATGTGATCAAAACGACTAGAACTGAACGGGACCGCTCAACTTTGAAGTGAGATATGTCCAGCAGTGCCTACAACGATCCTGATTTACGCGTCTTCAATCTGGTCTTTTGACCCGCCGTGGTTAACCCCGGGTTCACATTTGGTGAATATGGGCTTGGCACACTCAGAGTCCTGAGCTGGATATCATCATTCTTCTCTTTCTTGGCGATTCCCTTCTGCTTTTGACTCTCTCTCTCTCTCTCTCTCTCAAGGTAACTCGGGGACTTTTTTTTTCCTGGTGAAGCGCATAAGCCTCGGGCTTCCTTGCACCATATGGCTATTAATAATAATAATAATAATAATAATAATAATAATAATAAACTGATTCCTCGAAGGTGAATACTGGATACTGAGATGGATAAATAGAGTCATGAACAACCCATTCGCCATCTCCAGGGCTGTATTATGAACATGAACATCACTCCATGGCGACTTCGATAGCATCCGACTGTATCTTTTTTCTTCTGAAATGCTAACCGAAACGTTTGACGTCTCTAGTCTTCAAGGCCCTGTTTCTGTTCCGCCTGCTGGACATAATCATAGCCACCCTTGTCTACCCGGCTGATTGTGTCCGGCTGTCTGTATGATATGCTCCGTAAACTTTTCTTGTTTTGTGTGTTTTTTATTTAAAGTATTAAGTTCCTATTAGTGCCACCACATAAGGATAGGCCCTTGGATTACCAGGTGCAAGTACTGTATTATTTGAACGGACAACAGATAAGTATTAAATGAATTTCTGCATGTTCATTCTGCTACTCCATACAAGCGCTTTCAGCCATTATCTTGTAGTTCAACTTATACATGTGTCCAACAGACACTTGACCTTGACCAGGCATTAGAGTATTGCCTAGCCGCTCTGTTCTTCCCTCCCTACTTAGACCCCTGCTCCCTGTGGATTTCACTTCAGGGCAATTAAGGCGACCGGCAGGTCACAGTGCCAATTGCTTGCTAAACCACAACTGTGGTGATATTAAATTATCTAGTAACACTACAGCAACTGAATTCAATATGACAAATACTACCTCCTGTCAAAATTCTAGCGTCTGCACCATCTGTGGGACCAGCTCTGACCCCATTGTCCAATGTATTGAGTGCAAACAATTAATATGCAATGACTGTACCCATTCTGACTTGAAAAAATTAAATAAAAGTCGGCGGAAATCATTCTGTTGTGATAGATGTCGACTCAGAAATTCTCAGAAAAGCCCTATAACTGTTGCAACGCCAAACAGCACGGAACCTGAGTCACTTTCCTCCTCTTCCGCTAACAAAGTTGAAATGCCGTACTCTAGTACATTTGAGACAAATATCATGCCAATAACTAGAAATACCGACTCTGAGTCGTACATGGATGAAGCCTCTAATCCTTCTTTGTTGTCTTTGGGGTCGCATCAAATCTCAGATGCATCAACTCAAACACATATATCTGTGCTGTCAGAAGATCTCAGCGCTAACTCCTTCTCTACGGAAACTCTGAATCCAACCTTTGGTATTCTGCAATCAACTGAATTCCAGGAACTACTCTTTAACACTATGCAGAAAATCCTCATTCAAACTCATCTAATCAGCGCACCTCATACTGCAAACTCTGAAATTCTCCTGGATTCTAATACACTCAATGAAGGAAACAGCGAGCTATCCATGGAGATCTGTGGTATAAAAACAATATTAACTAATCAACAGGCTGAAATTTCTGACATTAACGCCCAAATTAAAAATCTCACTTCAATTATGTCTTGCCACTTAAGGGAAGCTAGGAAGAATTCTGAACCTACTCTCGAAACCAATGGGCTCAAAGTGAATACGAATTCTTCATTAACTGACGATGCCCTCAGTATTGAGACCAGATCTTCACCTTCCACCGGCCTCAATACTTCTACTGCTGCAAATATTAATTTGCTCAAGCCTGCTAACATTCATGACTCAAGTCATTCAACTGAGCAATTTATTGCCAAACAGACTCTGTTAGATGATTCTTCTGGTGTAAATAGAACCACTCCTCCCACCTACTCTCCTCTGCGGAACAGTTCTGTCTGTACCTCTATTTCACAAGCTCAGAGTCACCAAGCGCAATCCTCTTCAACATCAGTTAAGGCAACATATGCAAAAATAACTGCTGCCACATCTAATGAGGTCTGCAAACCTGTCTGTAGATCTGCCGCCACAGCGAGTAAACCTGTTTCTAATTGCCAGTCTCAAATATCACACCAAAGATCAAAACAGAACAAACCGTCAGAAAATATTAAAGCATCTATATCTCAAGATACTTTCTCCAAGCTTCCAGCCATAACTCATCAAACACAGAATGTAACTACTGCAGAAAAATCTCAGTTACTCAAACACAAGTATAATATCACAATTATTCCCACAAAAGACCGAATTTTTCTTTCTAGACTTGGACCCGCCACTAAATCTGAAGATCTTATCAACCTAATTAAAGAAGAATATGGTTTCGGAGTAGATGTCCGTTCTCTGAAGACACGATGTCCCGCCTACTCATCTTTTATAATAACATGCCTTCCATCACAAACAGAAAAAGTGCTGAATCTAAGATCCCTTTTATCAGGGGCTCTAGTAAAACGCTTCACGGACAGACCATCAAGGGAGTCCAAAATCTCCTCTCCACCGGCATAGCAATCAGATACCCTGCTATCTACACATACTACGTTCTCCTCTCGTCATAGAATCCCCAGATCCCTACTGTTCAGTGTTTACCTTCAGAATTGCAGGAGTATAATTAGCAACCTAAACCACTTCAGAGCAATCCAAGGCTCACATATTTACGACATTTACCTGCTCACTGAAACCTGGCTCTCCATTGATATTGATGATCAGGAGATTATAGATGGACAATATACAATCCATAGAAAGGACAGAGGATCTCGTGGAGGCGGAGTAGCTATTATACACTCTAACCATATACTCTGTGAAACTGCATCAAATTTCACAAATATTGAATCAGTATACTGCCTTCTTCATCTTGGCAAGTTAAAAGTTTTAATAGTATTGCTTTATTTTCCACCTCCTTTAACTAATATAGACCTCCAGTACTTAGAAAGCTCGCTGGAATCAATCTTCCCACTAATTCAATCTGCCGACATAGCAATGGTTTTGGGTGACTTTAACTGTCAAATGGCCAATTTAGGATCTTCTTCTCCATCACTGCAGACTAGGGCTCTCTTTAATATGCTTCACAGCTATGGTCTGGAACAAATTTGCAACTTTCCAACCAGAGAAAATGCCTACCTCGATCTAATATTTTCCTCTACTCATATAGATGTTCACACCGACAACCCCATATTTCACTCGGATCATTCACCAATTACTTTTGACATCACAGTGACTTCTCATAACTTCAAATGCAGCCCCCGTACTCCTCGATTCAATTTCAGAAAGGCTGACTGGCCTCTGCTCAACCTAGCTCTAAGAAATGTAGACAAGCAGCTCGCTGACGCTATGGATGACATCGATGTGCTCACCAACAACCTGATTAACTGTGTCCATTCAGTTATATCTGACATTGTTCCTCAATCCCATCTTACCGCACGCTCTACCTACCCGCACTGGTATAACAGTGAACTAATACGTAAAATTAAATCCAAAGAATTCTACAGAAACAAGTATAAGCAAACAGGTGACAGTCAATACTATGAAATATTCAGCCAACTCCGCAAAGAAGTGAAAACTCTCATATTAAACTCCTACAACATGTATACAGAGTCAGTTCAGGATAGTCTGCTTACTCACAGAGATATCAAACCATTCTGGAATTTCATGAAGCATAAGAACATAACCAGTAGAAAGTTACAACTCCGAAACGCAGATGGAATTCTCTTATCTGACGAATTCAGTATTGCTCAAGAGTTTGCCAAACACTTTTCCAGAATTCAAACAAATGATACATTGAGACCTGCCTCATTTCCTGACTTCACACCTGTTAAAGATGATATCCTCATTAATCTCTTTATCACTGATGAAGATTTAAATTCGGCATTAAAAAGCATGAGAAATGACTATACCAGAGGCCCAGATGACATTCCAGGCTTATTTTGGAAAAGGACTGTCACTACATTGAAACCCCTCATACTGCGGATCTTCAACCTGTCTCTCAGGCTGGGGAAGTATCCTAAGCACTTTAAGCAGGTCAATATAGTTCCTATTTTCAAAAAAGGTGATAAAAATGACGTATGCGATTACAGACCCATAACCTTGCAAAACAGCCTGGCCAAACTCTTCGACACAGCAGTGCACAAACATCTCTTCGAATTCTTCAAGCCTTTTATTGATCAGAATCAACATGGTTTCTGCAGTGGCAAGTCAGTAGTCACAAATTTACTTCCTTTCTGGCAATACACCTCGGAAGCTCTTGATAACCACCTACAAGTTGATGCACTCTACACAGACATATCCAAGGCATTTGATAAAGTCCCGCACGAACAACTTCTGGAAAAACTTAAGCTATATGGTATCCGTGACCCTTTGCTCTCATGGCTACGCAGCTATATTACGCATCGTTCCTTGAGCGTTATCATCGATCAAGTGAACTCAGACTGTTTTATACCACTAAGCGGAGTACCACAAGGCTCTCCCTTAGGTCCTCTTCTCTTCATTGTTTTCGTAAATGATCTTCCTTCTTTCATGTACACCTCCAATGTTCAAGTTGCTCTCTATGCAGATGATCTTAAGATCTACTCAGCAGTGAAGGAGACTACCGATTCTCAACAGCTTCAATGTGCTCTCAATAAATTCTCTCTGTGGCTATCTCTGAATGGCTTGTCTGCTAACCCCTCGAAGTGCAAAGTAATCTCTTTCTCATCTTGCAGATCTCCACAACTAATGAATACGGAGTATAGTATTAACTCTGTGATCATCGAAAGGTGTGACCAAGTTAACGACTTAGGGATTCTCTTTTCCAGCAGTGCTAAATTCGATGCCCATGTCCTTAAAATCACCAGCAAAGCATTCAAAACACTGGGATTCATCAAACGGAACACATACAAGTTCAAAAGCTACAGATATGCGGTTATCCTCTATAAAACTATTGTTCTTCCAATCCTAGAATTCAGTTCACCCATCTGGAATCCTCACACAAAGACTTTAACTAACAAAATTGAAGCAGTCCAAAAAAACTTTGTCCGTTACCTTACGTACCGCAATCCTCTATTCTATCACTCAGTGTATTATGAATCGCTGTGTGATTACTTTCATCTGAGGCCTCTGTGCACTAGAAGAGTTACTGCTGACATCGCCCTTCTAGCCAAAGTAATCACTGGAATTTACGAAGCATCTGATATCCTGAGTAAAATAAACTTCAATGCTCCTTGTAGACAAGTCAGGAACCTTACACCGTTTCGCCTTGACTCTGCCAACACGGACTTAATGAAGTTCAGTCCACTGAACAGAATCAGCAAATCAGCAAATGACTCTCTCATTGACTTCTTTGACAACTCCCAATCACTGATGAACTCCATCCACAAGTTTGCCTCTTCACTTAAACTGCAAAGTGACTAGCTCACATCTAATTATTGTAGCTTTTTATTGGTTATATTATTTTTCTAATCTCTAACGGATTAATTATTACTTGTTTTACCGGTAACTTAACTTAATACAATCCTCTTTTGTACATATGCTTTTATTGTTTGAATCTATATCAATGTTTATCGTCCTGTTGGATTTCATATTATTGTTATTATGTTTATTGATCTGATCTCAGATACACTGTTAATGGTTACCTGTTGTGTATCTTGTTATTAATAAAATAAAATAAAATAAAATAAAATAAAATTTTGTGCTAGCATTTCCTAAATGCTAGCACAAAATGTTGAACCATTACTTTTGTGAAATATAGTAAATATCTTAAATAATTGTTATCTTTTCTCTTGTTTTTGTATACCCTTCTCACCGGTCAGCTGTGTAAAAGTGATGAAAGCAAACCTTTGCTGAAATAAAGAGTAAATAATAATAATACGAGTATTAGTAATAATAAATCTCGTAATAAATAGCATTAGTCAAATATTTTCAGGGATGTCACAACTTTTGCTGCACTGGCCAAAATAAATAAATAACAAAATAAAAATATAAATAAAAATATCTAAACTATATAAAATAAATAATAAAAATGAAAAAGAAAATAAACCACCTCTGTGTCTCTTCTCGAGTACTATCCAGGTGTTCTTTGAACTTTCCCTAGTTGTTAGTCCCAACTGCCCAGAAGGTAACTTCTTCTAGTTACTCGTGTTTAGCATTTTCGCTGTCCGTGAAAAACCCCCATAAAGCCGTAGCTCTGGAAATGCTTTTTTAGAAATTATTCTAAGACCTCTGTATTTGTGTGTAACTTTTTTGCCAAAAACTACATGGATAAAATGGGTTCTGCTTTGATTTAATCCTAAGAAATTTCTTTCTTTAGACTAATCTACGTTCTTATTGTTCTACATAAGTTATCTGGTCTGTCCACGATGGTTATGTTGGACGTTAAGAAACCGATTTCCTCTGTCTTCGTATAGAAGAGGGGTGAAAGTAGGGAAATCAATGATAATAAGAACAACTCTCCCGCCGAGATTTTTTTCCGCGCAGTTGGAATGCCGACGGTATCGTTCAGTCGAGCGCATCTAATAAAACCTCAAGTCATTTCTTTGATCTGTATGGTGCAATAATTGGAGCGCTTTGCTATTTCCCGTAGTTGTGCTTTTTTGTGGGAGTCGTAAGGGCAGAATTCGAAGTTTTCCATTGCTCCAGTCTATTTTACCATCTTAAAAAAAACCACTCTTTTAAATCCAATTTTAAAATTCTAAGTTCATGAGAAAAAAAAAAATAAAAATCAAATGGAAAACCAACGCTGTTATTGTTCGTATATGTAAGCAACTGTTTTAAATCGATCTTTTCTTTTGTCATCGTTGATACTCCTTTTTATTATTATTACTTTTTAAGCGCGTTGGTATATATGCATAAGCATCTATTCTCTTCACCAGGTCAAGTCAGTCAGTCTGTCTGCCCCCATTTAACAGAAGGAACATGTAACATTAATGTTACGGTTAAGTTTCTAGAACGTTAAACTACAGAGGTTTATTAAATGTTCTATAAAGTTATAATCTTAACGATTAGCTGATAAGAAGATAACTATATATTTGTTTTTCACAAGAGTTAATCTCAGAAAAAAAAAAAATACAATTAATTTTAAGAAAAAAATTAAATTCTCCGGAAATGTAACGTACTGCGTACATTACCTAATTTTCAATGGAAGTGTTATCGGATGTTTAGATATTACTTAATAAAAAAAAAAAAAAGAAAAAAAAAAAGAAGAGTTCAATCGATATCACATTTTCAACGTATGTTTGTTTTCCTTGGAAAGCTTTCAAGATCAGTCAGAGACTCTCCTCCCCATCCGGACTACAAAAATCTATTCACATAAACGAAAGTATATTTCGCGTATTACTCTAGAACCAAAGGTCGGATCGACCCCCGAATTTCAATCTATCACAGCCCTCTTTCCCTCTCTCTTCCTAACAAAAATAGAAATAAATGAAGGTATGTTTTTGCATTCATAAACAAGAAAAATACGAATTGGTGCAAATTTTAAACATACATTCTGGTGGCCCCTGGGATGGTTCTAATTTCTATTGCGATTTAATAGCATTTCCTCCCCAATTTCCCCTACAGAAATATTACTATAAATTTGGAACAACAGATCTGATCCATTTAAAAATTTAACTGCTTGCTAAGAATGATTTAGTAATCTTTGTAACAAATTTTGGTCGATGGGTTGACTTATTTTGTTATAAATAATGAATTATTGCTGTTTGCCAACGCGCCTGAAATGTTATGCACTACATACATTAACTAACTTGCTAATATCCTGGCTTGGCATCTGATATTGCTGCTTTTCTTGTTCTTATTGTTATAAATTATCGACTCACTTGGTATTCAGTGCTTAGACAATATTACAGTAGAAAGTCAAAAATTCGATACTTGTTGAATATTTCTCCGAGGATAGTCGACCAAACAAATACAGAGGGGAAATAGGCTGACCGGAATTAAAAACTTCCCAAGTGTGCATTATGTTCAATTAATAATTTACAAAACACGAATTTTTGGAATGAGTTCCAATCATGAGTACCGCTGCTTATGAGGAGCTTTTGCAAATACATGAAGTACTTCTTAGCACCATGTCCGTCCACGTGTACCAGTCCCACTAATCTTCTCTGCTACACGAATGACATCCTGAACTCAGTATCATCTCTCTCAGACTACGATACCCATCACCCGCTCTCAAATAGTCCAGTATTCCAATTCTCCTTCTTGCTCTTAAACTTTGCTCTTCGCTTTTCCCCTTCAGTCACAACTGTTAATAAACACTCTCCTCTCAAAGAGTGTTTGTTAAAAGTCCAATCAAAATTCTTTTTACTCCTTATTTTAACATTTTCTCATTTTGAACCCTGTTTGTCCTTTCATCCCTACAAGGCACTTACGCACAATTTATCTCATAAGTTTCATTTCTTCTATCTTCTAACATCAGCGCTATGTCACAGTCTCATAATTCAAGACGTTGAACATAAAGCATTTTCTTTAAATTGATATCCATTTTTCCTATGAACATCTGCTTCACTGTTTCAATTGTTGTCTTATTCAATGCAGTTCTAGTTCTGATTTCTTGACTACTTCACCCATCACTGTTACCAAACTGACAAGACATCTGTATTTATTCATTTATAATATCCTATTAATAGTTATCTCCATTTTAATAGTTATTTACTTTTCTTCTCTTCCCACAGTCGTAACCTATGTCATTTATTTCATCAGTAACAGAAGACCCGTGAACGTGTTTTATTTCAATTTTACTAAATTCTAGGAGGAAATAGGCAAAGCACAATAAGTTGAATGAATAATATTGTTGCATTGTTAATTAGTAATGTTTGATAAAAAAATATTTTAAGTGATAAAGTGAAGGTACAGATATAAATGAGCAACCATATTTCTGGAAGTTGATTTTTTTAACAATAAGAAATAATTATGTAAATAATAAACAGAATGCTTATGTTAAATTTTGCTAATAATGTAATAGACATCCTTCTGGCAGAATGTCAGAAAATTCTGTGATCTACTTGTTAAACTTCATGGGACAAGTGAGCTAGCTTCAATTTACCATGAAAATCCCTAACAAAATACTCATGCAAATGTTCTGCAACTTTTCGGAGCGATTTCTCGTAGTTGCAACCATGCATGTAACCATGAACCACCAAAAGAAACTTGATAAGCACCCGGTAGAGAACATACAGACGCTGAACAAAAGAACTTGGTAAGTTTGTAAGTTTTCAATTAATAATATGCAACCCTTCCTTCATTAGGAATAATTTTATGAATTATTATTGGTAGGGATTCAGTTAGAACCTTTAAATATTTTATATCAATATTAAGCCATTCTGAAAACAATTTGAGCTCGTAATTCATTCAGGTTTTGTGGATGCTATTATGCTTTCACATTCTATTGAAGATAGTCCCATGCTTTCTGTATTGTAGGATTTAAATCGGACTTAGCCATCACCAGTTTTTACAAAACTTCCTCACAGTCTGGATGAAATGCCTCATTGCTTTTTCTGTGAACTGCGTATCTGGAATCGTTAGAGTATAAGTAAAATTTTGATTCATCAGACCACGTTACTGTTGTGATGTGGTTCGACGAATAAAAATTTCTAGTCATCAGTAGCTCAGTTTTTTAATAAATAAATAATAAATAAATAAACTTCTTTATTTCTGCTAAGTACAGTACATGTGCTAGGAACAATAATTCTCATCACGGCGACATGGCCATGAGTTAAATTCGCTTCACAGCGTTCTCTCAGAAATTGGCTGGTAAAGTCCTTGATTAACTATCTGCACCTGTTCTTGTCTTGTTCGAAATCCCTTATCGTTTATTAGATGCAATATAAGTCGCCGATCACGATCACTTAAAACAGATTTTCGACCACAGCAACGACGCTGATTTCTGGTTGATTTTAAGTCGTACCCTTCTTTAAAATCTCTTATTTACTGTTCTTTCTGAAATACCAGCAAATTCAGCAACTTCTTTAACAGGAATTCCTTTAGACCTGCCAAATGCTATCACTCCTTTTTTCCACTCACTCGCTCACTAACATCTTTTCTGTCCCCCCGTCTTTCCTTCTGGAACCCCCCCTCGCATTTTCAGTCCTAGCGTGTAGCTATAAATAAATAAAATGGGTTAACCTTTTACTCTAATTTCAGTGCTTGAGCAAACCAGCTTAGAAGATATAGATATTAAATTTATTATGTCTTAAATACCACAAGTGAGTGGTATTTAAGGCATATACTCGAAAACCACACACACACACACTATATCCACATGAACGCCTGCACGATTGAGACAACATTTAAGTTTAACTTATTAAATCTATATAAATTGATGTCAGGTACCATCTGTGCATTACTTTAGCTCTTTTCAATTAACAAACATCTTTTACTAATTCAGTTCTTGATTTTATGTAGGAATTAATCTTAATCTATCCTCCTTATCAAAATTTAGATAAAATCGTCACGAAAATCTCAAAAACATCCACACTTCACATCAGAAACAATTTGCCATAGTTAAAATCAACAGCATTGGAAATGTGTTTTCTTTTACTTTTACTGTGTATTTAATTTTTGGCAAACTTCACTATAAAAATAAAAAATAAATAAAATGTTCTATTTATTCTCCGGAATAACTACTGGGTCAGAGAAGTTTACAATTGATTATTTCGACAACGAATACAATTGATAAACTTATTTAGTGGCCAAACGAGCTTGAATCACGGTCACTTCACTAAAACGTGTATGCTTCTGCACTCTCGCGGTTGACTACTCAACTAAGTTTGGCCAAGTTATTCGTTTATGTATCCAGTGCCTTCACCCCACAGCCTGTTTCAGTATTCTATCACAGAAACAAGCAGATCAATAAATCTGAAGTTCTGAACTCTAAAATCCACTTAGTTACTTCCGTGGCTTTCTTGATCTCTGCCCAGGAACTTCAGGATTTCCTCCTTCATTGAAAGTATTTCTTCCGTTTCTTGACGTTTGGTTTTTCTCCGGTATACAGCTCCCAAGAATTCCAGCCCCGCTTCCGACGAGTGCGGCATACAAGTTCTTAATTAGTAAGCACAGCATGTTTTTAAGGTTATTATAATTGTTACTTAATTAATTTCCTTCAATAAATTTTAAAAAAAATCTGCACAACTCACATTCTCGAAGAAGCGTGAAGAAAATGATGTCCGAGTCTTCGTCGACTGCGCAAATTGACAAGATAATCTTGCATTAGGATCTGGGCGTAACCTGGGACCATCTCTTCAGCTTCATTTATTACCTCGGCCTAAAAAGCAAATTTTATGCTATACCTTAGGGCTTTACGCAAGAATTAATAGGGGTCACAGACAAAAGCTATTAGTACAAATATCTCTTTGTGTGTTTACCCCTTATTCTTTATGCATTGGTCATCTGCACCTCCTATAGTACATACCAAAAGCGTATTTATGATTTGCAGTACTGGATGATGAGATGCTTGAATCGGCGTTTGAGCAATCCTTCCACGATATCAAAATCAGTCCTCTGTGCCACAGTTGTCATTTCACCATGAAAATACATTATAGTCTCAAGTAACATAAGCTAATTTCCCGATGGATGGCTGCACCTATAGTTAACAATATTGTGTCTTATAATCCTACTTACAAACGTCAGATATTTAAATATAATATTCACAAACACCGTAGGAGAACACTGTAATTCTCTTTAAATTGATCTCGAGAGTTTTTGTTCCACAGAAAATATAGGACATCAACGCTGCAGGAAATATACCAAATACATCCTCTAACAAAAAGCAGGTTCTTGCCACTACTCTGCAGGCAAATAAAAAATCCATCAACTTGAACAATTTCTGGCCTTGATTGGTTTACAGACTAACCAAGCAAAGACAGCCCAAATGTCATTCACCTGGGAGAAGTCACAAAATAATATCAACGTTATCATCAATGGATCACCCATTAAAAAAGTTAAACCGCACAAGGATCTGGGCTTAGTACGGGATGAAGGTCTGACATTCCAGGCACACCTCCTGAACACGAAAACAAAAGTGTATTCTGCTATGTGGCCAATCCACCAGGAACTAACGGGGATACCTGGCTTGTAGCCATGAAGGGTACTGTGTATTGTTGCGTGTGCCTTTTATATGCAGTAAAGAGTTCTTCTATACACAATGCTGAATTGGTCAAGAAATAAGTCATTCGATGTCTCTACCCCATTCCTCTTTATGCAGAAACTATTGGGTCATCGGCCCCTACAACACACTTCAACAAGTTCCTCAGCCTGAAATACTGGCTCCTGAAATGGCTCAACTGGCGGACTGCCAACTAGTACACTATTTATAGAGCACAACTCTACATCAATCTCGAAGTCACACTATGGAAACAACGAATTGTGGCAACTAACCTTCTTGCACTGGCCAGACTAATTACAGGATGACTTGACGCAACTGATATCAGTGACCTAATAAAAACTCCCCGAATTGCTGGAAAAAGCCAAGTGGACACAAGGCTCCCGCTTAGTATCAGTTTCAGCAACCTCAAAAGCCTGGGGCGCATGTTCCTAGGATACACGGTTGATTTGATAAACAGTCTAACCATCGACCTAGATAAATTCTGCCAGCAGCACACCTACAGACGCCAGAAGCTAATGGACACATACATAAATCTACCATTATGACTCACAGTGACACCACCAGAAGGAAAATATGGAGTGCCTCAACTAAGGAAATACCCGTTTGTACATATACTTCATGTTTATAATACATATACTTCACGTTTTATTCAGCACTTTTGATCAAATATTATATCGCTTAGTTTGGAATACTACGGTATTCCACAATTTTAAAGTATGCTATTAAAGAATTCTGTAAATACTATTCCTTTCAGGTTAAGCACACATGTGGCTCCATGTAATCCCGGGAACATGTCCTTGTCTCTCAGTGTCTCCAGATTGTCTACTATAGACTGTTAATTTTTGTTTTGTTAATATTACGGACATTGTAAAGCGTCTGTTGTCTTTACCATGTCCGTCTGTCCACATTATGAATTTGTTTAAAGAAAAGATTGGCACAATATCTGGTATGGAGTGTGGTACTTGCTGGAGCAGAGACACGGGCATTGACAATGGTAGATATTAGACGATTGGAAAGTTTTTAGATGTGAAAAGAAGGATGGAAAGATAAGATAGGTCTGAAATGATCAGAAGGCGGAAGAGAAATTCTATTGAACGTGTTGCAAGATGATGGAATGACGAAGGATGTGCTTAATTCCATTCACCGCTGGTTTTGCCTTTGTAGCGGAGTACACTTCTTCTCCACCTGCTATCTGAAAAGGTTCCGAACTAAATCCGTAGATCGGTGAGAAGACTTATTGTATACTTCAGTTAATCAGTCTCGGTGGAGGCCCAAGAATGTGTAGCATGATTTATCCCTGTTTTTTTTTCTATTATCATTATTTGGTTTTATCGATAGTTCTAGTGATAATCTTTTATATTGTTGTAAATTAACCCAAAAAGGATTTATTCAGGCTTAAGTGTTCTTTTGCTTATATTAATGCTTATTTGCTATGAAATTACCAACTTCTTAGGATTATTCAATATTTATTACCAAGAAAATTCAATGTATTTTAAATACATTTAATCTTGAAAAAAATTTATAAGAAATACCATATTTATAACTTTGTAATTCTTACATTTTCAACAGTGCGTTTCAAATAGTTGGGTATCCAATTGTCCACAACAGGGCGTCGCAGAGCAGTGATGGTTCTTCTTTCAAGTTTGCAGCAGTTCCGCCGGGCATAATTCCATATCGTGATTGCTTGCTATTTTCTTAATATCCTGTATATTTTATTACTAATTTTATTATCTGGAGTATACATTACTGCAGCAAACGATGCGAACTTAACTGCTAGTAAAGAATTTGGTGTCATTTGCAGGGTTGAACACTGACAAAGAGCCCTAAAAACAGCTCATGAGAAACTGCATGAACTGCATTGGTAGCGTTTTGACCGTTCTTCGCATTATTTTTATTTTGTTATAATTTTACGGTGGGTCAAATAGGATTCGTGCAGATATTAGAGCACATTTTTGAGGAGAGAAATAGAAATTACTTTCCGTGCTTCATTTATTTACAAGAAATTTGTTTTATTTATTTATTATCCTTTGATATATGTTGTGTTAGTTGTTTTTATTTCTTTGACATAGTGTTCGACGTATTACTTACCGGCAGTTCGAAGAAAATCGGTTTTCGTTAATTATGACTTTAAAAGGGTCGTTTCCTTCGCACGTTATTTCCATTAAGAGTTAGTTACCCATTGATATACTGTTTCACCACGGTTATTACCTATGTTGACGGCATCACGTTCCTGAACTTTTTTCCAGTCCCTTGGTTACATGAGTGCATGTGACCAAGGGACTGGGAAAGTTATCTCTTAATACTTTTGTGCGGATGATGTTTATGGACTGAAGATATAATACAATCATTTAGATACAAAACCCTAGATTATTCAAACTTCTAATAACTGCTGTTCTGTTTTTATTTTGCGCAGTCGATTAGGAACTTGGAAAAAGCTGTTTTTATCATTCGACTTCTGTTGCGATGCAATAATTTTGAAAATTTTCAGTTCGATTTTTTTTTTTTTTGTTTGTGCTTAATACCGCAAAGCTTTTTAATGAATTTCAGGAATCTGTACTGAGATTGTAAGATTTTCTGTTTCCGATACTACTTGTTTTTTTTCATCATTAACGCTGAAGAGATTGTTTGCCGACGAAGTGAAGTGCGATATTCTGATTTCTGTCGACATCCTGATGACGATGCAAAGTTGGGAAAAGCAACGCCGGAAGGCATAATGGTACTTTTAACATGTCCTGCAGCTTAGTGCTCTCTTTTCTGCTGACGTAGTGCTGATAGTGGTTTGCAAATAGGTCTTGGATGAGCACGCCCTTCATGTAGTGAACCATTGAGAGATAAAAAGATTAGGTGCAACGTGTGTTTTATCTATTTGACTACGTCCTGTCCGTCTCTATCAGGTGGTGATTCACGGCGAAAAATGCACACGGTGTGGAATCATGATCGCTGGTGACGAAGGAAAGTGTTAAGTTAAATTGTATTGAAGCAGAAATGACAGCTTATTTGCTTCAAAAGGGTTCTCTAATTGATGTGTCGTGTTGACTCGATCATCCACGCGACAGTTCATACAATAAATGAAATAGGTTTGCGCCACGCCACATTAATCTCTACATTTATTTATCTTGCCAGATCAGGGTGGAATCAGTGGGATGTTTCACTTGAAATAACTGAAACGGTCTTCTCCTTTACGCCTTTTTTATTAACCTGTTGGCAATTAAACAAGTTCGCGCATTTTAAAATAAAACAAGCAAATTGTTTCAAAGAATTTCCTTTCATTTTTCCCAATGCACTTCATCAGTGATAGTAACGAAAGGTTAATATTTTCCTCTGTTCAGTTTGAAGTGTACATTTTCTTCTTAGGGCTGTCATACAATAAAAGCACAATTGTGGTTAATTCCATCATTATTTATTTTTGGAAACAATATGGTTCATAATAACAACAAACAAAATCAGAATGCTCTTTGGGCATGATGTTTCCATTCGTCTAAACACCTGCGTTTAAGCAACTTATTATAGTATAGTATCTTCTGTATAGCGGCTCCAGGAACATAAGTTCATATCAAGCAGCTTATTAGGTGAAAAGTGCCATCTGTATAGCACAGTGGGTATAATCACCGTTCTCCCCACACGGGGTGGAAAGACCTGAGTTCGAATTCCGCCAACGACGCCAGCAACTTTTTAGGTCTTTTCCACAATGTGGCTGAGTTAATCAGTCTCAGGCGAGGACAGCATGCTTTTTTCCTCCTGTAAATTCGAGTTTTCATCCAGAAAACAGCAAATCAACCACGGAACACCCGCAATTTAGAGACATATTATATACAGCGCAAGATGGCCCAAGTTACCTAAAACCCAGTAATATAACATAACATAAAGCGAAAAGAAGATACAATAGACAATAATTTCTGAGAGAAAAATGGTTACCAGAGCATCCTCAATCCTGATGTGCTCGCAGATGAGAACTTACTCCTGTAATTATCAGAAGGGGAAATATCTGAATTTGTGATAGTATGAAACGCCAGCAAAAAAAAAAAGCGTTCCAAAAATTATATATGGTATTCACTAGCAAACATAATATTAGAATACACATTAAGAGTATACAAGCCGTCCTCCTCATACCGGTTAGAAAAGACCTGAGTTCGAACCCCTTCGATGACGGGAGGAATTTTTTGTGGTATTTTTTCACAACGTGGCTGAGTTATTCGGTCTCAAGCGAGGACAGCACGGCTTTTTCTCCCGGAAACTCGGGTTTTCGTCCTGAAAAATAGAAAATCGACCTGAGAACACGCAATTTACAGACAATATACACGGAGCAATGTGGCCTAAGTGGCTGATAATACCAAAACACTATTGAAACTAGAACAGCAGGTGTACAATAGTGATGTTTTTACACTTTTAAACACAGGACAGGCATACAGCTATAAACTTATGAATACATAATGAATAAATGTAATCAATAAACAGCGTGGCATAAATATTCATACAAATTAAAATTATTAAAATAAGATTCTTTTTTCACAAATATACTATTAAAGGAGGAATAATAAAATTAAAATACTAAAAGTTTATATATTAAATATATTTATGGGTTAAAATCCTACATACTGATTACGCGCTTCTCATGTTAATCATCTTCCGAAATGTTATGCATTAAGTATTTGAGGATAAAAATTTGCATTTAATTATTTAGTAAAGACTTTTTAGGACAGAAAAGTTCAAAATATGTTCTGTTGAATGCTCTTATAACTCTCTTAAAATATTCGTAGTATAAGTAGTTAGAGGTGCGCAGCTTGGTTTAAAAATAACTAATAACTGTATTTTTACGTTTAGAGATGGAAAGCAAAAATTTATAGCGCCAGTAGGTGCTTACCTGGATCGCACATTTGTTAGTTTTAAAAAACGTTGAAATCTAAGAGTGTTCTATGATCCCGTAATTAAAAAAAAAAATGAAGAATATATCACTCTGCATGGTTTTCTCTGTTTTTTACGCTGACTTCAAAAAATTGTTTGTCATTATTTTTTTATCGCATACCGTTTTTTCACAGATCACTTTTTATGGTAAATCACGGTTGATCACAAGTCGCAGTTGATTCCATGAGTGGTATCATTGAATGTATTAAGTTTGGAGTAAATACTGGGAATTTGTAAACTAAATCTTCACATGTTGGCAACACTGACTTCAGTCATTCGTTTCTTGACCTTGAGAGCTCCATGTAGCAGAATTTATCAGTGTGAGCGCAGTTTATTTTTGAGGTTATCGATTGAAACTTGTGCTGAAAAGTGAGTAAAATGTTTTCACACAAGTGTTTGAACAATCTAAACTTATTTTGTAATTTTTTGGAAGTTATATAGTCCTCAAGCAAAGAAAATATTACAGAATTAAAAAAAAAAACATGTATATTGTGCTTATTTTGTAGAGAAACCCGGTGACCAAGATAAACAATGCGCTCCACATAAAGTTTGTCGAGCCTCTGTTGAAGCCTTGAGATCGTGGAAAAATTGTAAAAATAAGGCTATGCGGGAGCCTATAAACCACCTATATCCCATGATTTAGCGGGAGCTTATAAACCACCGTGATGACTGTTACTTTTGCTTGGTTAATGTAGAGGGATACAATGTAAAGAGAAAAAAGAGCATTGTGCATCCTAATACTCCTGCTGCCATTAGACCAGTCCTATATGTAGATAACCTGCCGATTTCATGCCCTCCACTTCTATTACATAATGTAGCAGTAGAGAGTCTGAAAGTGAAGCTTTTAAAGATGAAATCGAAGTCTAAGAGACATTAAGTCCAGCCCGCAACTTTTTTCACAACATAAACTCAGTGATCTGGTATGAGATTTAAATTTACCAAAGGAATCTGCAAAACTCCTTGGTTCCAGACTTAAGTTAAAAAACCTTCTATCTTATAGGACGTTTCGTCATGGTAGAGACAAACACAAGGAGAACTGTACTCTAATTTTCTGAGGACGATTTTATATTTTTTAAAGTAATCTAAATGATTCAATGAGCTATTTAGGAATTGGTTACACATTGGAGAAGTTTTATTCACTCATCAAAGAGGAGTGTCAAAAGCATGTTGCTCCACAATGGAAATAAATATGGGTCAATTACAGTAGCTCACTCTGTGCATTTGAAAGAAAAATATGAGAACTTTAGCATTAGCAAGGGCACATGATGCAAGAAAGAAAGCAAGCTTATATAGCATCAGCCAAAAAAAAAAAAAAAAAAAAAAAAACCCTTATTTCACCCATCCCCTCACTCCAAATGTTTGTCAAGTTTCAATCTATTCAAGCTATCAACTTCTACAACGACAGATGAAGGTTTGTTCCGGAAATCAACCACCCGCTGGCTAAAGGCAAACTTCCGTACATCTATCCCACAACCGTCTTTCCTCAATTTGAATTTATGCTCTCTCAGGCAATTATTCTGAGCAAGAGGAAAAATCCCATCAGCATTGAGCATGCTCAAACCATTCAAGGCTTTATACACCTCAATCAGATCACATCGCAGGTTCCTATTCTCCAGACATTGTAATTTGCAAAACTTAAGCCTCTCTTTGTAAGAGCAATCCTTTGTTCTGTTCACTAATCTTGTTGCCCTTCTCTGTACCCGTTCCAACAGCTCTACATCCTCCTTAAAATGAGGCCTGTATACAGTACTCCAGACCTGTATACAGTACTCAAGGTATGGCCTGACCATTGCCTTATACAAGGGGATAATCACCTCCTTATCCTTGCTAGAAAAATTCCTGTATATCATTTACAAGACATCATGAGCTACTCATGCAGACCGTCTGCACTGCTCAGAAAACTTCATATCTGCTTGCACAATTACCCCATGGTTCTTTTCATTCTCTACCACTGTCCGTGTGGTACCACAGAGTTGATACGTTACTCTGGGATTATTGCTTCCCATATGTAGTACTTTACATTTATCAATGTTAAACTTCATTTGCCAACTCTCAGCCCATCTGCTCAACTTTTCTAGATCCTGTTGCAGCAGTGTACTGTCATTAATGTCATTAACAACCCTGCCATCCTTCGTATCGTCTGCAAACTTGGATATTAAGCCTGATATACCACCATCAATATCATTTATAAATACAGAAAACAACAATGGACCCAACACTGAACCCTGAGGGACTCCACTAATAATATTAGTCCACGAAGAGCAGTGTCCATTGATTACCACTCTCTGTCTTCTCCCACTCAACCATCCCTTTATCCAATGCCACACTGCTCCAATTTGTGCAGCAGTCCTTCATGTGCAACTGCATCAAAGGCTTTTCTAAGATCCAAATATATGATAACAAAGTTATTCTTTGCATCCAGTTCCTTTGTGACTACATCATAGTATCCAATCAAATTTGTCAGACAAGACTTCCCCTTAACAAATCCATGCAGTGTCCGAGCTATAACTAAAGTCTTGTCTAGATGATCCTGTAATGCTTCTTTAACCAGTGCCTCCATTAATTCCCCTGGAACAGAAGTTAAACTAACAGGTCTGTATTTACATATTTCTCCCTTTGATCCTCAAATGCGGATTGGGGTCACATTTACACATCTCCAGTCCATGAGTACCTCCACTGATTCCAGGGACGCTCTCATAATTATGGCTAAGGGTTTGCTTACTTCCTTTGCCGCCTCCTTTAATATAACTGGATAGATTCCATCCACCGCAGGTGCCTTTTATGTTTATCTTAAACAATTTCTCCTCCGCTTTACTCTCAGTTATTACAGGATTATCTAGCTTACCGCCAGAGTTCAATACACCTCTGGAATTCCCCTTCATGCATAACTCCTCATGTGTGAATGTAGATGCAAAATATTCATTTAGTTTGGTAGCTACTTGAGCAGGATCATCAACAGTTGAACCATCGATATCAAGTGGACCAATTTGATTCATCCACTTCCTTCTAGAATTTACGTAAGTAAAGAAGTCTTTGCTGTTTTTCTTTGCATCCTTTGCCAAAGATTTCTCGTAATTTGCCTTCGCCTGCCTAACCTTCTTTGTAACTTGGTTACAGACCAGCTTATATCTATCATAGGCTTCTGTGTCACATGTTAATTTATATGAATCCCATGCATTTTTCTTCTCTGTCACATGTCTAATTAGTTTATCTGACATACATTTAGGCCGAAATCTTGAACAATATTTCTTTGTTGGTATGAAAAGCCTAATAGCGTCCAAGATTAATTCTTTGAATGCTTTCCATTTTGAATTTGCTTTTTGTTGGGACCAAATGATAATGATAACGTCATCATTTGGTCCCACCGTATAGAATTTAAATACTGTCTCAGACCACCGTAGTCACCTTTACGAAAGCAAAACCCTTACCTTTACCCTTGATGGTGGTAGTAGCAGTGGCATGTGATGCAAGAAAACAAGTGTATGCGCTTATGCAGCATCAGCCAAAAAAAAAAAAAAAAAATCACACCATACCCTCCAAATGCCTGTCCAGTTCCTCCTTAAATTTAATTAATCTATCAACTTCTACAACGACAGATGGAAGTTTGTTCCAGCAATTAACCACCCGCTGACTAAAGGCAAATTTCCGCACATCTATTCTACATCTGTCTTTTCTTAATTTGAATTTATGCCCCATTAGGTTCGTAATCTGAACAAGTGGAAGGATCCCATCAGAATTCAGCGTACTCAACCCATTCAAGGCCTTATACACCTCAATCAGATCACCGCGCAGGTGCCTACTCTCCAGCCACTGCAATTTGCAGAACTTAAGCCTCTCTTGGTAAGAGGATCTCTTCATTCCCCTCACCAATCTTGTTGCCCTTCTCTGTACACGCTTAAGCAAATCGATATCCTTCCTAAAATGAGGCCTCCAGAACTGTACGCAGTACTCAAGTCGTGGCCTGACCATTGCCTTATACAGAGGGACAATCACATCCTTTTCCCTGCTAGCAAAATTCCTATATATCATTGACAAAACTCCATGACCTGCCCTGGAAGCTTGTTTGAATTGCTCAGAAAACTTGATATATGACTGCAGAATTACTCTCAGGTCTTTTTCATTTTCTACCACGTTAAGTTTAGTACCATACAGTTGGTACGTTTCGCTGGGGTTACTTCTACCCATATGCAGTACTTAGCATTTGTCAAGGTTAAACTACAGTTGCCACTTCTTAGCACATCTGCCCAATTTTCTAGATCCTGTTGCAGTAGCACACTGCCATTACTGTCATTAACAACCTTGCCAATCTTTGTATCATCTGCAAACTTCGACACTAAGCCTGATATGAATACCATTGATAAATATACAAAACAACAGTAGACCCAACGCCGAACCCTGTGGGACTCCACTAATAAGATCAGTCGACGAAGTGCAGCGTCCATTGATTACCACCCTCTGTCTTCTCCCACTCAACCATCCTTTCATCCATTGTAACAACTTAGCCTTAATACCATTCTTCTCCAATTTGTACAGTAGTCTTACATGCGCAATAGTGTCAAAAGCTTTCCTGAAATCCAAGTATATGTTATCAAAATTATTTTTTGCATCCAGTTCCTTTGTAGCCACATCACAATAACCAATAAAATTTTTCAGACAAGTCTTACCCATTACAAATCCATGCTGTGTCTGAATTATTGCTGCAGTCCTGTCTAGATGATCCTGCAATGCATCTTTAACCAGTGACTCCATTATTTTACCCGGAATAGAAGTTAAACTAACTGGTCTGTAATTACTCGTGTCACCCTTCGATCCCCCTTTGTGAATTGGGGACACATTTGCCCATCTCCATTCTGTGGAGACCTCTCCTGAGTCCAAGGATGCTCTCATAATTATGGCTAAGGGTTTTCTTACTTCCTTTGCCGCCTCCTTTAATATAACTGGATAGATACCATCCACCCCATGTGCCTTTCTTATGTTTAACTTCAACAATTTCTCCTCCACTTTGCTCTTAGTTATTAAAAAATCATTAAGCACCCTGCTACGATTTGATAACATTCTGCCATTTTCTCCTCATGTGTGAATGTAGATGCAAAATACTCATTCAGTTTGTTTGCTATCTGAGCAGGATCATCAACAGTCGAACCATTGATATCAAGTGAACCAATCAGATTCATCCCCTTCTTTTAGAGTTTATATAAGTAAGGAAATCCTTGCTGGTTTTCTTAGCATCCTTTGCCAAAGATTTCTCGTAATCTGCTTTCGCTTGCCTAACCTCCTTTGTGACCTGATTACAGGCTAGCTTATAGCTGCCTTAGGCTTCTGAGTTGCTTGATAATTTATATGCATGCCATGCATTATTTTTCTCTGTCACGAGTCTCATTAGTTCATTTGATAACCATTTAGGCCTAAACTTTGAACAATATTTCTTAATAGGTATGAAACATTTAGTAGCTTTCACGATTAATTCCTTGAATGCTCCCACTTAGAATTTACTGTTGGTAACATCGTCAGTTGATCCCACTGTACAGAATTTAAAAACTGTCTGAGACCACTGTACTCACCTTTACAGAAGCAAAAACATTTTCCTTTACCCCTGATGGTAATTATATCTTTAAGTAAATCCCACATCAGTACACTGTGATCACTGCCACCTAGTGGTTCCTTTATCTGCAAATTCTTAATACACGAATGATCACTGCTGATAACCAGATCAAGAGTATTACTCCCTCTGGTTGCCCCTCGAACATGCTGCTGCAGAAAACAATCATCCAATAAATCCACAAAAGTCTTACTAGTGTGTGTGAGTGACCAACCCACAAGTTCCAGTCAATACATGGGAAATTAAAATCCCCCATTATAAGACATTCTGATTTACTAGCCCACTCTATTTCTCTGTACAATTGTTCATTGTACTCATTCGAGTCATTAGGCCTATAACACACTCCTACTCTGCTTTCGTAGTGCTTATATCACACCAAACTGACTCAACAGTGCACTGTTCATCTATATCAACTGGATGCACTTCTTTTGATATTATGTTTTTCTTAATTAACCGCATGATACCTCCTCCCGTCCTATCCTGTCTATCCTTTCTCTACACATTGTACTCCCCAAACTCCAGTTCTGCACTGCTTATGTCTGTGTGACACCATGTCTCTAATATCCCAACAATATCTTTGATGTCTTGACTAGCACTTCAAACTCATTGAATTTATTAACTATACTCCTAGCATTGGTGTACATGCAAGTATACATGCATGTACACCAATGGGAAATTAAAATCCCCCATTATAAGACATTTTGGGGTCTACTAGTAGTTCATGAACTACTAGTAGACCTGAAAACTGTCCTCCTCCCACCCTTGCACAAACTGGGTTTGTTGAAACAGTTTGTTAAAGCTTTACATTAGGAAGGTCCCTGTTTCAACTACTTTTTATATTAAATTCCCGTCGATCATCCAAGAGAAGCTAAGCAAGGTATTTGTGGTGGACCTCAAATTCTCAAACTGATGAGGGACCGAGATTTTGAGGGAACTATGGAAAAAAGAGAAAAACAAGCATGAATTAGCTTCACATCTGTTGCTGAGTACTTTTTAGGGAACAACAAGGGTCCTCACTACAAGAATATAGATGAATATTTGTGTGTCAAACTTCAAGACACTGGGCTGCAACATGAATGTCAAGATACATTTTTTTACACTCCCACATCGACTACTTCCCAGAAAATCTAGGAGGAGGTTTCACCAGGATATTAAAGACATGAATATGAGGTACTAGGGGATGTGGAATATCAACATGATGCCTGACTGTTGCTGGATGCTGAAGAGGGACTGTAAAATAGAAAGATCTGAAATAAACGAAAATTTGTCTCATCTTAGATCAGTTTTTAAAATAAGAGGCGAGTGTTTAGTGGACGTTTTACAATACTATTCCTTTTTAATATTTTCAACATGCATTTAAATATAAAAGTCCAATAAAAGTAACATCATTTCAGCACAAATTCTGTCAAATTTAATCAAAGGTTTTTTTTTTTTTTGCGATTTTTGAAAAAAACCTGACGTGATGGAAACAAACGAAAGTCATTTTGAAATCAGCATTAGAAAATGATTCAAATACATCATTTCTGAGAAAACTTTAAGTGAAAATTTTCAAAATGTAGAGTAGTGTAATCATGTGGTACTGCCTCCGTCAAATTATCTTAAAAGAAGGTGAGCAATAATAAGGGCCAAACGCGTTCAGTATATTTGCAAATTAAGTTTCAACTTTTTTTTTAAATTTTAAGTTAATAAATTTTTCGAAAGATATTAATAGAAAATATAAGTTTACACTTATATTATAAATATAAGTGTAAACTTATATTATAGTTTACACTTATATTTATAAAAGAACTTATGAACGTAAAATATACGTTCATAAGTTCTTTATTGAATTATTGTATTCCGAATCCAAAACTATTATAAAATTTTGTCTGAGTCATGTGATTCTTTTATGCAAATATCCATGCTGTCGGTTGGTAGAATTGCCGTCCTCCCCACACCGGGTGAAAAAGACCCGTGTTCGAGTCCTGTCAATGATGGAATTTTATAGGCCTTTTTCAGAACGTGGCGTGGCTGAGTTATTCGGTCTCAGGCGAGTGTAGATGTTTTTTTTTTCTCCCGGCAACCAGAGTTTTTCGTCCAGCAAACAGAAAATCGACCACAGAACACACTAAATTTACTCCGTGAATATTACACACTAATATTCACGGAGCAGTACTGCCCTACATGTTAAACGCAGGTAGTCGTTTACCGGAACCCAGCAGCGACATGCAGCTGAAGCTTCTCATTGGCTATGAACACCTAGAAAGCAGTTGACTAGCGCAACTTCTCGGTATGCAATGGGGTAGGTTTTAGGGGAGCCACTAAATTGCGGAATGTATGATTTCTATCACTAAGCTAAATACAATATGTAGCTTTCAAAATAATTACGTTTCATATAATGTTATTTGCAGATGGAAAAATCTAGATTAATTAGGAAATATGAAACCGGCGAGTGTCAACATTTACTGTTTTTTTTAGGCAATGCTTTAAAATATTCATGTATTTTTTATGCCCCGTGTAGTTTGTTGTAGAAGGCAAAACAGTAAGAAACTTTGTTTTTTTAAAAAAAGCATTTATTTACAAAAAAATCAGTAATTATAAAATTCAGTCTGATATTTTCAGAAACATTAAGTATTGTGTGGGGGGGGGAAATATATAATATTTGGTTTAATTTTATTTTTGAATATTGATAATAATAATTCGTTATTAAATATTCCTTATTTGTTCTGTTCCCTTATAACTATATAGACCTCTATTTCTTACACCCCCACGTACACATCTGACTTTGCTTCACAGGAGAATTCCAGATTCAAGGGAACTTCTCAATTATGTATAATTCCCTTCGGAAAGGCTGAGTGTTCAGGAATAACAAACTCACAAATTAATAAACAACAAAGTTTATTTACATATATATATACAACATAATATACAATTGAATTAAAAAAAAAAACATGTAATATGCATACAAAGTTAAATCAAGGATACTTTGCATATTATTCCTATTCCTGTTTCCCTTCACTAGCTAATCTGAATTGACCATTATATGAAAACACTTGGTTCATTCTTCTTGCCCTAACTAACTCCTAACACTTATACACATTCACCATACCTATTTCACTTACTCCTGGATACAATTGTGTTTCTTATATTAACAATCAATATGCTACTTTCATCATTATACTCTGTGTTCTCACCATTCTGTTACAATACACTGAAGACCAATCTTAACTTTTCTAAAGTCTCTATTTGTTATTAGTCTTTCAGATGAACCAACAATTCTTTATCAATACAAACACTATATTCAATTATCTATCCTTAAAACATATTCAAAATTTCTTATATAATTCAGTTATCTGTCCTTAAAACATAATCAAAACTTCTCATATAAACCTTACTACCCTTCTAACACATAATCATTTGAACAACAATTTAATCTATTACTCATCCTTCGTTTCCCTTGCATTTTACAATAACCTTTTTTAATTAATTAAACTCTGTTTGTATATATATAATTTACTTCAGAGATAATTTATCTATCATTTTACTTCTAGTGCTACCCCTTTTTTTTAATTAATTACTATACTGTTTCACTAACAGTCCTTGTTAACTTACAGTACTTGATAATATCTCACCTACTTCTATCTTTTTTTTTCCTTTCCTTTCCTGGGAAAAATGGAAGCTTGAAACCTTGCGGTTTCAAGCTTCCATTTTTGGCTCTCTGAGGATCTGCTTCACATGAATCTGCTACAGATAATTATCAGGGACTCTTGGCTGAATGGAACTGACGTCCTTTCTCCACCTTATTCAGGCTATTTCGCTCCTTCTCTCTCCATCTTATTAAAACTTATTCACAAAACGAAAACTCACAGGGCATCTCACACTAACTCCTTCTCTACTCCACTTTTTACAGCTCATCCACAAGGAGACAGCTTATAGGGTGCCACCCTCGCTTCTTCGCTCCACCTATTAAGAACTTCTTATTAAATTAAGAAATATTTCACAGCACTCGTTGCATTCGGGTCACTACCCTTGCCTTTCTTCTTCCGATGTGGATTAGACTATAGCATACGGCCACTGCTCTTGCCTTCCAATGATGGACAAGCTTATTCTCCTTACACTCCATAATTTCTAACACGACAGAAACTCAACTGTCCATGTTACTAACTCATTTTTACTTACACCGACGAAAAAACTCAACTGTCTGTCCTAACTTATTTTCCCAAACGCCGACAAGAATCTCAACTTTGTCTCCCCCTAACTCATTTCCATACACAACCACATAAACTCAACTCGGGGTTCTGTGTGTTTCCTACTCAGTCACTTTTTTAACTCATTTCGACAAACACCGACAAAACTCAACTGTGTTCTTGACTATCCCATTTTCAGAAACACCGACAAGATTCTCAACTTGGTCATCCCTAACTCATTTTTCCAAACGCCGACAAAACTCAACTGTGTTCTTGACTATCCCATTTTCAGAAACACCGACAAGAATCTCAACTTGTTCATCCCTAACTCATTTTTCCAAACGCCCACAAGAATCTCAACTTTGTCATCCCTATCCCATTTTCAGAAACACCGACAAGAATCTCAACTTTGTCCTCCTTCTCCCCCCTTTCACTCACCTTTTTCAGCAGAATTACGTACCGCCCCTATGTGTCAGGGTTGCCTTGTTCTGAGTCTTACCCAATCTTTCTCATTTTATCAACTTTCACTCTGTTCTATTTGCCCGTTTTATTTTCCTAAGCTGATTCCTTATTGCTCGATCTAACTTCTTATTTTAATTTTGTAAAATTTCTCAGGCTGTCTGTACCTTTGAAGTCAGCCACTTATAGTTATACTTTAGCAGACTAATTTCACACGATCTACAAAACTTGCCATCACCGACAGCCAGACGCCAATCTTAACTCTAATTCCAGCATTTGTTCCGTATTTACTTCCTGTCTCTTCTCCAGGTGTCACCGATCAAAGACATTTCTTTGATCGGTGACACCATGGTCCACTGCAGTACCATGGTCCACCGCACCATTGTTTTCCAGAGTTAACACCTATTACTAACAGCAGTTGCTACTTGTTTGTGTTGTTTTGGTTTGTCTGTGTGCTGGGAGTCGAAGTGTATCCATGTTGCTAATAGCCTTTCAGCTTACCACTCCCCTTGTATAGACGTTGTCTAATTTAATCCCTTGCGAGTGACCTTAGTAATATTCTTGACTTGTAAGGATTCGCTCCCCCATATTGCTATATTATAAGTTTTACTTTAAATTAATCTCACTTTTCTATAAAATAATATATTTGCAAGATTTTACATCTTACAGTATAAATCTGAAAACTGAAGCAATAAAAAGTTAATTTTGCATATTCCAAAATTTTATTTCTTTGGAAGGTTATGAAGGGTAATTTTAAATATCAGAACGAATTGAGAACCAGTATGTTTTAAATTCGATTAATAAATACATGGACTAACCGACTAATTATACTCATTTATTAGCACTTTACTGATAAATATCAGAAAAAGAAAGAACCATGGTATTCCTGTTTGAATGCAGTTTGACATTTTTGTCCTACCTTGCGCGTTTTATATAAATCCATAAATGTTTGAAATAAAAACTTCAATATCCATTCTTAAAACTTCTGTATTACAAATTTTCTTTACGTTACTATGAATTCTCGCTTTCCATAGCAAAAGCAGTTCTTATAATGGCCTAAATGGCAAAGGTTCGAGCAGTGCGCACCCAGTTGACTGACATCTATACTTCCGTTGGGAAACAGCAAGCTTAATTTGTTGAGATAAGCTGGTGGATTAAGCAAGAAACGGTAGCTAGTGCCCACACGCTCTTATTATACGCACTCCCATTAACTTATATTATTCATTTAGGCTGCTTGTGGCTGCCGGTTACATGTAAGCTCCCACCTGCGCTCTGCGTGTAAGAACCCTTTTACAATATGAGTTGCTCCTTGCACCTCAGATTGTAAATAGCACCCTTCTGATGCACAGCCGTCTCTGGTGGTTCCTCCTATGGAATAATAATAATAATAATAAATTTATTTGCGGAATTTCAGACTTTAATAATATCAAATTCTCGTTTGTCAGCCCCGACCCCAATCACTGAACTACTGTACCGCTTTAGTTCCAGCTAATCACACACATTCATAGTCGTTGTGGATATGCCAAATGGCTACTAAGTTAGTTGACGTTTTCTCTTTGTGAAGGCGTAGCTGTAATGTAGTTATTATACCCGTGGGGGTCGTAACTGCCGCTTTATTCCTCGACACAAGGCTTGTGGTATCTTGAGCTTTACACACCGTGACTTGAGTTTACAAGAAGCAGGCAAATGACGTGACAACTATCGCTATGGTGAGTATACTTATCTTCGAGACGTTGTTCCGGTTGAGTTTAATTACCTGTCTACCTAATGTTACGGTGTTGGCAATTATGGAAAGAATTATTATTTGTATTCTGGTGTTCCGAAATCTTACGCTCCATCCTTAACAGGAAATAGAAATAATTGCTACTTGATTAAAACTGCGTACGCTAACACGAATGAAAAACGGCTATCAACAAAACTTCTTGGCAACACTGTAGTTATCATAAAAGACAACAATAGTTTATATACCACATCGTTTTTTAATCCATCAAACATGTAAATTGAACAAAATACTATGACATATGACACCTCATGTTCTCAGTTGCCTCTGAACATTTTTTTATTCGTCTTAACACCACATAAGATACTATACATACATACCACATAATTTTCATTACCACACGTTTATGATCTCAATACCTTTTAAGACCAAAATAAATTCCAAAACCATCGAAGAAGCTATCCAGAAATGGAAAACTAAAAGTATTCTTTAACTTTAAATGCTAAATGGTTTTATGGTGTTAAGACGAATAAAAATTTGTTCAGAGGCAACTGAAAACATGAGGCGTCATAGTATTTTGTTCGATTTACATGTTTGATGGATTAAAAATTTTTGCTAGCTTGTGTGAGATAAAAAAGCAAGCAACCTTCTACCAAAACTGACCTGTTCGGTTGCGGTGTTAAAACAAAAGCCCATTAAATTTTCTTCGGCCTTGACACAAATTGAATCCAACTCTTTTCAACACTGGCGGATCAACGGTGATTATAACAGCCGCATTGGTTTCGAGGGCTAAGTGAAAGAAATAGTGGACTTCCCTGTTACGAGAAAGAAAACTTGGATTGAAAAATTTTTTTTAGCAAGAACAGTTAGGATTCTATATTTCTCCAGTCTTTATAAATATTTCTGTGAGGGAAGAACTCACCGTAATGTTTATAAAAATCTTTATTTTCATCACATATTTTATCATATCATCCCATTTGTCTTAAAACTTCCACAAGGTGGAGATTTGAAGACCAATTTTGATTTGATTTCCTATACAAACTTTTTAATAAATATGGAAATAGCAGATCTGTTCCTTTCCAAAATTTTAACATTATTTTACAATATTCTTCAGGACTGCTACCAAATATTTTGCCTTCCGCACCCCTATAAAAGAAACAACCAAAAAAATAACCACTACAAAAATTTCGCTCCACAGCTACTGATCATGTGATGAAATTTTGGTAAATGTTTCCTAAGTACAATATAGAAGTTTTTAAACCACTTCGGTACGTTATTTGATAATCCACTCCGCATAACATGTTTTGGCAATGTAACAGCACGCGTACATTACCAAAACGTGGGAATTTTTACGATCATTAAAAGAACAGTTAGCAATGCGCTTTTATAATATCCTTTAAAAGGCTTTCATGATATCGTTTTGCGTTTGAAAGCTTATTTGGTTTTTATGCATTGCGTTTTCTTGACATTGCTTCATTTGGTCTCCTAGTTACAAGACTAATAAATACAAATTATTAGAATAGTTCGAAAATTGGCGAACATAAATATGAATTTTGTGATTATTTTAATTTCACTATGTTACATATTAAAAAGGATATACGAAGTTTTGTTAGAAAAGTTAGCGAAATTTATGCTCCTAATTTATTAGTATTTATTAGTTCTAACCTTAATATAGTCAACGGTCATATGCCTTATAAAACTCCCCTCCAAAAGCTTTGGAGCATTGGCTGTATCACGGTTACATTAACGCTGTTACTAAACTTAACAAAACTGGGAAAAAGTATCTGTTTATTAGTTTTAATTGTCCTGTTTCACCTGAAAGACATGCAATTGATGCCTCAGTTACTTAATATTACAAACTTGGCTTCTTTCAACGTGTTTATCTTTTTTTCAAGATTCGGTTTTTAGGTCTACCCACTCACCTCGTCAGAACTCTCTTCGGAGAAGTAAAATATTTAAAATTTTGCCCTATTTAATGTATACTTATTTGTATATTTTATGAGTGATGTTCTATTTGTAAATATTTTGTCACTCATGCGTTTCGTATTTTATCTCGTTCTCTTTTATAACTGTATTAGAATTATGTACTCTGAATGTACGAAATAGATAAAAAAAACAGAAAAAAAAGCGTTTCTGAGGAATGCGTCGTTACTTAGAAAGATTCTTTGGAGAAAACACGTTATTCTTGCATTTACTACAGAAAAAATAGCAACATTATCTATGAATGGATTTCTTTGGAGCTATACCTCCCCCCCCCATACCCTTAAAGTTACATCAAAACCACATGACGTTCCTTACTTCTAACAGTTTATAACTCCGTCTACGTTTAGATGCTGACGGTCGTTCGTTTCCAACTTACTGGAAACGAATGACCGTCGTCATGCTAAACGATTGCTGATAAACTTCATACACTTTAACCAAAATACATTCAATCTTTTCGTTTTTCCTAAATTTTTAAATTCCTTGTCATCCGCGACTTCAACCAAATAAATTAACTTTGTGTGGCTTCAGACCGTTATCTCAGCCCAGCTGCCTTTTCTTCTAATTCTGGTCGCTAGTTACGATTCATCGATTATATAACAGTGACAGCCTCCCCAGAACTTTATAACGGGCAGAGCAAAATTGCTTTGCTTCAAAGACAACTCTGTAATTACTATAATGAATGTTACAAATTACTTTCCATAGATGGCATCATAAGGATTTCTTTTTTATTCTTATTTTCGCATTTTCTGATAGAAATACAAAAATAAGAGGGCCTATGTAGAAAACTGAAGTGCCTTTTTCCTTAAAAAAATAATAAATAAATAATTCTTCGGCTTTCCTTTCGCCACCTGGTGTTGATCTTCTTAAACATTGTTTCATCTTATTTATTTATCTTATGCTGGAAAGATCTTTTCTGCTTCCTTTCGCTGAAAAACAAATTGATGTGAAATTATATTAAATTGCGATAATTATGCTTTCAATAAATTCTTTCATATTAGAACAGTTAGCATTTCTGCAGGTAAAGACAAATGAGAATTCAACTCTTAAACAACAGCCATTAATTATAAGTACGATAAATATTTCTACCTCCTGTTATTCTATTATTTGAGCGCATATCCTTTATACTTTATGTTGGAACACACCATTGCATTGTGAATTAATGCATCCAAATTGAGTGTTTTTGTTTCTTGTTTCTTTTTATTTATTTATTATTTTTTCGGTGAATCTTCCAGTAAATATGCGACTTTATATCACGCGATATGCCATAACAGCCATTAGAGCAAAAATTAGCTTTGTAACAATTCTTTCGTCGAGCTCCATGAGTTTCCATAGCAACGAATGAATAACGTGACTTTTCTCCCGGGATCTCATTAGCTAGATTTAAGTATGTAGCTCTGTGGTTTCCTCGCTCTTTGTGAAGGTTAATCCTAAGAGAGATGAAGTTTTATTATATTTGGTGTCAGGCCAGTAATTTTAAAAACAGTTGTAAAGAATGAGGACTTACATTAACACTTTGCGTTTATGAGTGCGTGAGTATTAATTATTTAAGCATATTACTGGTGAAATAAAATTACTTTCACGTTTCTTTATTATTTATATCTATCTTTTTAGTTATGATATCACTCTCGTGCATTAGGGCTTAAAGTCTCTAATATTATGATATCAATAAACAACTTATAGGAAATCTTCCCACCATATTTTATATTGATGAAGTGAAAACAGCAAGGGCATTTAAAAAATTCGTTATTAAAATATATCCTGTCTTCATCTTACCCCTCTGGTGTCATTTGTTGTATCTAATAATGGAGTAAATAAACAACTTTCCCAGTTGTTCTCATTCCTCGAGTTGACAAACAGCATTAAAATTTACGCAGCTCATGGCTTGACTATCCTAAATAACGTAAAATTATTTGATTATACGGAGGTCATCTGAATAGTTCATGGTCTGAGTATGAAAGTGTAGTGGTACAGTGTTAAAATTTCTGTGCTTATGGATTACAGTTCTAATAGTAACCCACCAGGTTCCATGAAGTTTCAGTAACGTCTGTTTTTTTTTAATTACAAGTCTTGAGCTCAACAAAGTTGTGTGAATGAGGAAAGATGGACAAAATCAGCCACTTTGCAGTCTTTCAATATTTGGGGGAAAAAAAGAAACTAACGCCAAAGGCATTCATGAGGATATAGTTACAACATCGGGTAGGATGCCCCTTCCAATTATATGGTTAAGCAGTAGGCAGCAGAATTTAAACGAGAGAGGGAGAGCCTGGAAGATGACCCACGCTATGGGCGACCTGCACCGTTGATCACGACAGAAGTTGTTGACAGCGTGCATGGTCTGATCATGTGTGACATTTGGTATATTGCCAGCGTCTTGGGCATATTATCTGAACATGTGTACTATATAATAATAGAGGCGATCAGACGCAAAGTGTCAGCACAATGGGTCTCAAAATTGTTGACAGCAGATCCAAACACACAGGAGTTGTCAAGTCAAGGGCAATGAAATTGGTCAGGGGAACAAAGGGTGTTCTTACCAAAAAGGCTTCAGTTCTGCAAATTGCTGCCTCTGGAGACTAGATACCTGCGAGATGGTCTGATTGAGGTGTTTAAGTCTGTGAATGGATTGAGCAAGCTCAATGTTGATGGGATTCTTCCTCTTGCTTAGACTACACATATGATGGGGGACAAATTTAAATTGAGGAAAGACAGCTGCAGCTGTGCGGAAGTTTGCCTTTAACCAGCGAATGGTTGATTGCTGGAACAAACTTCCTACTGTTATTGTGGAAGTTGATAGCTTAAATAAATTCAAGGAACAAACAGACAAACTATTGGAGGAAATGAATAAGTGAAATGGGAAGTGTCTTTTTTTTTGCTGATGCTGTATAAGCTTGCTTTCTTTTGCATCATTTGCTTTCTAATACCCTAGAAGTAGCACAGTTGGTAGAATCGCCATCCTCCCCACACCGGGTGGAAAAGACCTGAGTTCGAGTCCCCTCGATGACATGAAGAATTTTAATGGATCTTTTTCACAACGTGGCTTTGTAGGTCGGTCTCAGGCGAGGGTTGTGTGGTTTTTCCTCCTGGGACCTCGGTTTTTCATCCAGTAAATAGAAAATCGTTCACAGAACACATGCAATTTACAGACAGTATACACGGAGCAATATGGTCTTAGTCGCTGATGCTCCTGAAGCTCCACTACTACATCAACCAATGCTAAAAGTCAAGTGAACATTTGCATAGTTTTCAAACAAATACAGCACAGCAAATTTTCTTGCAATGTGTGTGATCTGGGATGAGATGTGAGTACATCACTTTCAGTCAGAGACATATGAGTAGTGCCAACAATGGAAATACAGCTCTTTTCATCTCAAAAGAAAGCCAAGGTGATTCCTTCTGCTGGTAAGGTGATGTAGTGTTACTATGTCACCTTACCAGCAGTGGATTACCTTCAGAAAGGCCAGAAGTCACAGAGCATACGAGATTACCCAGACCTTGTGAGGAGTTTGAGTGAAAACATCAAAGACAAACGCTGGGAAACTCGACAAAGAAGGGTTGTTCCAACAGGACAAAGTGCCTGTTCACAAGTCTCTCATTGCCATGGCTGCACTGCATGAGCGCGGCTTTGAAATCTTGAACTTTCCCTATATTCACCAGATCTAGCACCATCGGACTTTCATTTATTTCCTAATTTGAAAAAAAAATACCTGGGTGGCACCATTTTACTACCGACAGCGGCATCGTTGCTGCAGTGGATGAATTCCTGGAGGCTAAGAGAAAACGTTCTTCGCAGCTCGAATCAAAGCTTTGCAACGAGGGTAGCAAAAGTGTATTTACTCCAAATGGGTCTATGCTGAAAAGTAGCATGTTACTACACTGCTAAAAATAAATCCTTCATACCACGAACTTTTAAAGCATTCCTCGTATTTTAGTATGTTTCATTGCTTGCCATTTTACCAAAATAATAATTTCCCATTGGCCTTTTCACAATAAAGATGAAAATTATAGAGAATTATAGTTTTCCATGTTTTTATTGTAAATTGTCATACAGCAACGCCATCCTATAATGCAGAGAGTGCCTCTCACAACAGGGAATGAGCTCTAGTGGAAAAAGCAAAAAAAAAAAAAAAGCAATTGTGCTGGACAAAAAACCTGACTTTCGGGAGAAAAGCAAGGAAAACTTTTCATCCTCTTCTGAGATCAACTTACTCAACCACGGTATGAAAGAAGCCGATAAAAGTTGACGGGATTAGAACCCAGTTCCTTTCCACCCGGTTTGGGGAGGACCATGATTATATCCACTGTGTACCTGCGAAGACGAACTCAGCTGAAAAACCAAAAGGAAAAGTGAAAACTGAGAAGATGGTCTTAAAAAATTAGAAATCTTTATTGCAATAATAATAATAATGGTAATACAATGGATACATTGCAATAAGCCCTTCACGGCCACAAGGCCAGGGGTTAACAGTGATATTACAATATGTAAGAAAGGAAATTAATAAATTAAATATAAAATACATATATGAACGAATCAAAAGTAAATGGAGCTCAACACTCAAAGTATAACACAATTATAAACATCACAATGAACAGATAATATACAGGTGGAAAATTACAAGGCTCGTTGGTAAGCCATCTTCATGTCGCATTTCTGGATTGCGGCGTTAAGGCGAGCTTCAAGGAGCAGAATCAGGGACGGGGAAGTACAATTTAAGGATGCGGCGTCTATACTCCTTATCACTAGAAAACTTATTAAGGTCAGCATCCAAAGACTGGGCACATGGAAGTAGCTGATATGGCAGAAACCTATCGGATAGGTGGAGACGGCTGAGATGTGGGCATAGAGCTGGAGTCGCTCTGAGGGAAGGCTGAGGGACTCTCCAAGAGCACAGGTCCCAGAATGGTGGTGCCGAGATCTTTCCAGTAATCATTTTTACAGTTGTGGTAAGGCATTTCACCTTAATCAGCGTGGGAAGCCTGTGAATTTTTATCAAACTGGCCATTTCAGTTGTCCTTAACTGTGGAGGAAGTTTATGTTTGTTTATGACCCATTTTAAGAGCCAAAACTCAGTAGAAAAGAGTGGTCGAATTGTGCTAGGGGCGACAGATGCCCGTACTTCTGCAGCATATAGAAGCGGAGAGTATACCGTGCTTTTTATATATCTTCTGGTGATCGTTACTTCATTAATGTAATGCAAATGCTGTTTGGCCATCCATCGGAGTCGAGCTGCCTGGGTGAGCAGCTTTTCCATGTGGTTACCAAAGCAGAGCTTAGGATCAAAAACAACCCCCAAATCAGTATGTTTCTTGACGATGGGAATAGGGGAATTGCATAGTATTGGCTGAATATAGGAAGGCGTTTTCTTTAACGAGAATATCATAAATTCAGACTTTTCTGGATTTATTTTTAGTCCAAACTGGTTGAGGTAGTTTGCAAATTCCAGAAGTATATTGTTAATTGATGCTGTTATCACAAGAAGATCATCATGTGGAGAAATCAGTGTGAGGAGCTTCATATCATCAGCATAGCATAGAGTATCATGCCTGGACTCAACAAGCGGCGAGATGAGCGCTGTAAATAAGAGGCCGGATAAGACACCACCCTGTGGCACGCCTGAAGAGACACATCGCTCGTATGTTTGAATTACTCTGCACCAGGTCCAAGTTCGTGATGACGGGCTATTGCCATACAACACATCTTCGAACCAGAAATGGATCATTTCAATTCATCCTGCTGTTATAAATTTCAAATACATTGGTAAGAGGTTTATTTAGAAATATTGCATTGGACGCGATTATATAGACATAATTATAAGCCTCTATAAGCCACCTGTGTGAGGAAGGAAGCAAAAAATTTGTATTTTCTTATCTACTTTTTTTTTTTTTCCTCGTACACTGTGTACGAGGGGAAAAAAAAAGCTATAACCATATATCACAAGACGTACGAGTTTAAAATCACATATAGAAAATATTATGAAACCAGTACAATAACTATTTGATTTTGGTATTAAAGGTATAAAGCTGTGCAAAATTTAGATTCATATACAAATGAATACTTTGTTAGCCTTTCTCTGTTCTCAAAATCTAAGACTCGATTTGAATTATTTAAATGCTTATTCTAATTATAATATCCATATTCTTTTATAGTTTTCATAATCTCCACAGAGTTGGGTACAATAGAACAAAGTGCAATTGCTGTAAATTGTTGTTTCAGGGGCAAGGAATATAGCGAATAATCTATTTAATAAGATTTTCTTATAAAAATAAACACTCGTAAAATTGCATTGATGAACTGTTCAGCCTTAAAATATGAAACATGCCCTTTCAGGCTTCTTGTTTTCATATTAATCAACCGAAATCCGTCTTCCTTCCCCCCCCCACACACACACCAACATTGAAAATCGCTTTTATTTACTGTACAAGATATTTTTATCCGAATACCAGACACATCAACTCCAGAACGAGAACTGATGACCGTGTATTAAAAAAAATTGAATTAGAGACAAGTTTCTGAGTTGAAAATGCAGATCTGTGCATTGTTTTTCTTAATTTTTCCCCTTTTCAAAAAGGGAAAAAAGAAAAAACTTCCAGGTTCTACAGAAAAGTGTTTCATCCATCCTTGTTTTACCCTCTGAAATTACTGAACCTTATACCCCATCTAGGAAGCTTTAGGATGTCTCCAGGTAGATATTCAATTATATTGTCCAATTTTTGCCATCTCGCTGAGTACATACACCATTTTCCTCTTAGCTTTGTGTTTATACCGCCTCCTAAAATTACAGTTTTTCTCTTACATCAGCTTTAATTAACGAAAAGTCTTTTGCGTCAAATATGTTTTCATACGAGCTTGGCTGTTAGCCGTTAGAATTTTAATTACAGTCATTGCCGCATGGCGTAACATGAGAAGAATTAAACCGCCGCCTCTAAATCAAGTGCACACTTACCAAATAGTCTCCGCGTTGTCCAAAAATGAACTTTAGATTAGAAGGGTACTTCATCTAGTAAAGTAAACAATGAGCTTGCTTAGCAAGTGTAATGAGACTAGATACTTACTGTTAAAGAATTCCTTAATCTTATTGATTGATAGTACATTGATTTTGCTCGGAATTTGAGGAGTACTTGAAGATTATCGATCTTTATAATGTCGACTTGTTGCTACACTGTTTAAGGGTCATATCCATTTCTTCAGTTAAATCTCTAGGCATTTATAGATATCAGGATCAGCTGCTCTGTATGTGAACAACCAGTAATGTCCGTTGGAGCATAGTTGAAAAATCTACTAAACTTTTCATGGTTCCTGGACTAACAACCATTATTTTCCCAAGAAATTTCTCCATTTTTCCGTCGTCCTTTGTGATGATATAGTGGATTCGCCACTTGTCACACGTTAGAGACGTCGGGGTCCAGATTAAATAGGAGAATGGAGGAATTTATAACGATCTCTTCAATTAGATCTGTCCAATCTCAGGAGGAAGAATCAGAATTTTCTCCATGAATTATTTCGACCTTTTCAGTCCGGATAGAATGTAAATTGGCTAGTGAACGCATACTTGTACAGACATAATACCTGCAATAAAGAGACTTGTTTTCCTAAAGTTGAATAATTATATTAAACTTTAGATTTTGTTCAAAGTAATTGCCATCTTATAAGTTTTCATAATCAGAGAGCTATTATTATAAAATGATAAAGATTTTTCAGAATTATGTCAATTAGAGAATTAGAGACAAACTTTTGCGAAGAAACTTTGGACAATCGTGTGAAGGAAGTTCGATACTGTTGTCTTCTGGGTTGCTGAAAGTCTAGATATTTTGCAGCACTTAATTACAATGTTCAAATAAACAAACAAGCGTAGTAAGAATTTTTTTTTTTTAATATTTATATCTTAAACATAATTATTCGTGGAAGGGAAAGAGAAACCATATTCTTAGACATTACTGTTGAAATGGCAAGTTTTTTAATGAAAGTTTTTTTTTTTCTAAACATGGCCATGTTTAGGGAAAAATGTAACACCTGTACATTTTTCATGGAAGATGAGAATATAAGAAGTTGGGTCCACTATTTATAATTTCTCTACTTAATTTGTTCGAAGGTTATTATTGTAATGAAACACGCTCTTGAGGCACGTCGAATGTAATCAGTTACTATAACGCCATCAATATCAAAATCGACTAACGCTATCTGCCTTCACTTTTGTTACTGTCAGAAACGTTTTACAGACATTGAGAAGAAAGGATGTTTCCTCTCTACAGGGTATTTCAGCTCTGGTTTTAAAAATTTCCAATCCAGATTTCATGGGTAACAATAATCCTCAACAAAAAGTTATTTCTTTCAACTTCAGAATAGCGCAGTAATTCTTGTGAATTCGTTTTCCAAGTCCCTCAACCAGAAAGTAATTAATTTTGTGGCTATTTTTCTTTTGTGAAGGAAAATCACAGCCACATCTTGGAAACTGAATTTCTTGAGATGAAGCTGAACTGCAAAGAATGCTATTCTTTTGACAAATTTGTTAAATATTTTTCCATTGCTTGCCGTTTTGTCATTGCTGTTTAACTTCTTATTAGTCAGTCTTTCCTCAAATCGAATTCAGCTTTCACAGAAGCGAGATTCACAACGAGACATTGTGCTTAGATAGTATCATCACTACAAACTTTCATTGCGATGTTATAGATTTCTGCATGATTCTGTTTGTAATGCTGCTGCAGCAACGGATCATTATCCATTTCTGTAGTTTAGAAATGGAAGAAGAGGTTAAATAGCTCAAGCAATGGCGAAAACTGTTTAAATATCCGTTGGATAACTTGAAAAAAAATATCCTGGCTTAATAATTATTACAGATTTATGCAAGTAGTGTATTCCAGGCTACAAAAGACGGTAATATTCTTGTAGCCATCATAGAGTATAAACCGGAAATTTGTTATTTTTGATTTTAGGAACAACTTAGTGTCGTACTTAAAGAGTTATCATTTACTGAAATGATATACATGGTATAAATCTCTTATATTACTACAGTAATGTATACAGTCTTCTGGTATCTTTTTATCGCTTTTGTATTTTGTTCTTGCTTCTGTCATAAGTAAGGAAAAACGCTTGACAAGGAAAACTTTTAGGATGCTGTTTGTCATTCTCCACAATAGGATTCCTTTTCTCGCTTCTGCTAGCTGTCGCTTAGAAATGTTTTGGCGTCTTATTACCAGAATTTTAACGTAGAAGCCTCTGTGTATTTAAGCCTTGTCGTATACGTAGTACTGACTGAAATACGGCACTACGATTTATTCCCGTAACACATCATCCCAGAAACACTCAGGGTATTTAATCAAATAAAAAAGCGAGTGAAGAAGTTCAGTACCGTGTCACTGTCAACAGCTGACTGTAAATACAGCGTTGCTAGCCCACCTACTCGTTCGGGACTGTTGGCGTTGCTACTCCATCACCGTTTTCCTGTGGCGTTCGGAAATGGCTTTCCTGTGTCGGAAGATTAAGTGGCTACAATTGAAGCATCTTAATCCACCCCGATGTTCGAGATCTCTTCTTTCACATTTGTTATGTGATATATCTCTGTTCTTTTTCTATTTCGTCATTGTTTTCCGCACTCCTTGCAAACCACTTGTATTGCATCTCCATGACCCACCCTATAGCTAATTCCTTTTTAACTTCTGTCTTGGGAACCTGTTGCACAATTTTACCAAGTCTATTTTGTTCTTTGCCATCACACTTGCGTTACTTTTTCAATGAAGAAAACGGATCAGTAATCCATCTTTTCTCGTTGGAGACAAGGCGAATGAAATAGTTGGCACGTGATAAAAGTAAGTGTTATGAATGTTTTTTGTTTGCAGTTGCTGTGTGCTCCCTTGTGGATAATACGTCTTAGAATCACAGCACATTAATCGTATCGCTCTTTTGTTTTCTTTTTCTATCACTATATTTCGTTAGTATATCAATGATTCTACAGATAGCAGTAATAACCGATGCTTATTTGTAGAATCCTGTTGGTTTTCTGGGATGAATTTTTCTTTTTTTTTATTGTGTTTTCCTGCAAAATTCAAGTGTTTATTCAGCTATAATTTTCAAAGGCAGATTCTGCTCTTTGTAGTGTCTAGCATTTCGTTACTGAAATGCCTGAAAAAAAGTTAATATCCTCTCCTCTACACTCGTCAATGCTCCTTTCTAATTAATTCATATCATCCGTGACGGTATAATGGTTTCGCCACTCATCACCATTTGGAAAAAAATGGTATCTAAACTATTCTAAACTGATCTAAACTATTTACAATTTACAGAGATATAGCGATGCCTCATCACTTTAAATGTGTTGGCGTTTACCTTGGCCAACAAACTTCAAATTGATTTCAGACATGTATAGACTCAATACTATTTGCTAGTTCATTACAATAGAGTTCTAATTGTTCATTACAATTAGAGCTCTATTGTAATGGATTTCTTGTGCTAATTCTGTTTGAATTAGCTCTAAAGAAATTCACTCCATATGAGGTAGTGTTTCGAGTCCCTACGTCGAGTTTGCTTTAAGGCTGGTTTGGCTTATGCCAGGCGGAAAAAAAGAGAGGAAAAAAACAAACCTCCAGCTGAGGCTGGCTAATGATGATTCTATTGAAAAAACGTCAAAAAGTTCTTTGCATAACCGATGGAATTCGAACTCTGCCCTGCCAATTAACTGACATTTACATTTTGGCTTTTATATAACACACTAATTGGGAATATTTGATTATATCCGTTGGTCTATTTATCTTTGGTAAACTCCGTCCTGGTGAAAACCATTATTTTTACAAATTTTCCTTTTCATCAGTGCTTTTCTTTTCATCGCATATCAAGCAACAACAAATTGCCATACCTATATTAATATACAGTAACTCACTATATTCTTCTTCCTGCAAACAGTTGAGAAATAATATTTTTTGCATATTGGGTCTCAGTTTCCTTTCGGAATAATGTTAGCAAATTCACTTTAGCCCGTGCTCAAAATCGTATCCGTCCATATTTGATAAAGGATATGTGATATTTCTTGTGAGTAATAAAATAGCTGTTGTCTGGTTTTTCTGTAGCCAGTACTATTTAAATTTAAAAAAACAAATATAGGAAACGTTTTCCAGGACACCGACTACCGTTAATACAGGCAGTGTATACGGCAATGGCGGTTCCGACTGTGGAATATGTGTACAGACGATTTCAAATGACTTCTGTTACCCCCGAGAACATTTTTGGACAATTAAGCTCGTGTGCCTCTTCCAGTAAAGTATTAGTGCACCATTCTTGTCTCCATAAAGGTAATGCATGCTTTCCGCCCTAAGACGAAGTGTAACTTGGCTTGTTTTTCTCCACAATCGTGAAGAGCTGAAGGACAAGTGACAAAGTAGTTGAAGTAGCCTCTTCCATGAAATAAAGCTACATGACCACATTACGACCAGCAAGAAGATAGACATACTGACAGCAAGCTGGGGAGGGCGAGTTTTAGATGGGGAAGAAGAGAGAACTGGAAGAAAAATGAAGCCGACCAGTCGACGACCGTTGTTCCTGGCGTTGTAACGTTGGCATCTTATCGATTGGTGTCATCCTTCTACGGTCAGCGACAGTCGTCCGCCTGTCTGGGCGCCACGTGACGTAGTGAAGCGTTCATCACGGTTAGTGGTCCCGCTTCTACAAGCCCAGCTGTATTTATGAGTTAAAGGAGTTACCAGGGATTGAAGTATTGCCAGTACTTGAAAGAGGGGTAGGGAAAAAAGTCGTCTAGGTGAACTTCAAAAGATGTTGCAGGATAATGGGAAACTGGGAAGCGTGAGGGAAGGGAACATTTTTACAGAAATGAACAGACACACAGACAAACGCACGTAGAATTTTATTAGGCTGTGAAAATGTAAGAGAATGGAAGCCATAATGGAAACTGAGGAAACAGCCTCTTTTCTCGAGCGTATTTTTAAAGTTTTAAAAAAGTTCTGTAAAACTTTTCTTTCTGTCCTCCTGTTGAAAACTTTTGTACTTTGATATCGCGAAGGAAAATGGTAAACGCCGAATACTTTTGACGCAGAATGTTAGCATTTTAGAGAAAAGTGTGTTTTGAGAGGTTTTAAAGTATCCTTCGTTGTAAGGATTGGCTTTAAAACTGTTCTTCCGTTGTCTTGAGTACTCATGGATTTCAGAGATAGAAACTTATGAATTGTCCCGTCATATTTTTTTCTCTAGACCGTGCGGGGATCGATTGATCATCATACTAGTAGGGAAATCCACATATCGCATGTTCCATTCTACTGTATTGTTAAATAACGAGGGCCTGTTTTAGCTCAGTCTTCATTAGTTTGGGAAAAACTTTTCGGTTTTCACTTAAGTCACAAACAACTAAATGACATACGATATAAATCAGTGAGTAAAGGTAATAAAAACAAGAAAACATTTTAAATAATTTTTTGATATTAATGGGAAAGGCAACGTCAGCTATTTTTTAAATAATAAGATTTGTTATTCAGTAAGAGCTAGGCATTGGCAATCACCAAGATGATTCATGTGGGATACTTCGATTTGAATCATATCATAAATGAATGCACAGTTTTATTTTAACCAAATTTCGTTTTTCTTCTTTGTTAATGAAGCTCTCACTGGTAGCAAAAGAGATTATAATAACCGGCCTCCCACACTGGGTAGAGAAGTCTTGAGTTCGAACCCTGTCAGTGACGTGAGGAATTTTTTTTGGCCATTTTTCATACCGTGGCTGGATTAGTCGGTTTCAGGGAAGTATCGCATGGCTTTTCCTCCCGAAAACGCGTTGCTTTCATCCAGAAACAGCCAACCAACCATCCAAATAATTACAGACACGATATAATGACATCTCATTAGTCTTAGTTGCTTGGTCCCCAGCACACACACACACACACACACACACACACACACACACACACACACACACACACACACACACACACACACACACACACGTAATGACAAATCCTGTTAATGACAAAAATTTTAGAAAATTTTTGTCATTAACAGGATTAAAAATGTCTAAATAATATTTTACTTAATTTAAACAATATAGTGAGATCAACTTAAAATTGACTGACAATGGGCCATTCTATCATAATTTACTGATTGGATACTCATAGGTTAATAGAAAAACTGTAGTTGTTTTTTTTTTTTTTCGGATGATAAGTATTGCATTTATTTTTAAGCTTACCATCGAGATGACGCTTAACTATAAAGGAGGCTACTCTTCTGTCATGTTCATTAAAGTTTTTCCGTTGCTTGTCATTTTGCCATTGCTATTTAACACTGTCATATTTAACGACAGTTTATCTATTACACTTTCTGCAGAGTCTGCCGCAATGGATTTTCTAAAAGCACGTCCTCAAAATTGCACAACATTTCCTCTGTTCATCACTCCGATGGAGCTAAAACGGCAGGACGCTAAGCCTTTATATGCAGTATACACTTAACACGTACCATTTGATGTTCACTTCCACGTACGATGGTAATAGGAGGTCCACTGACAACGAGCCAAGTGATTTCACAGATGGAAAATATTTCCATTTTTCGACAGTTTCTGTAACTAAAATCCCTCATTAGAAAGCCACAAATATCATGCATTAAATAAAATCACATTAACAAGTGCATACTTGGTGATTACTGTACACTCTCCTGCTGCAAAATCACTTTTGGGAATGATGCTGTGAGTAACTAATGAGAATTAGTAATTACCTTAATGAGAAAATTCACAGCAGTCTTTTGAATGTATCTTGGGATTATGAACACCATCGGTTAAATTTTTCTATTGTCTCTATCCGAATTACTTCGACAATTAGTTGCAAACAATTCCTCCTTTGAGGACCCCAACAAGAACAATGTTAATTGTTTTTTTTTTTTTTTTTTTTAGTTGATGCTAATAAATTTGATTGTATTATAGGTGCCATTAGGTAGTTCATTAAAAATGCACAGTCGTTACTTCTCTGGTTGTTATGAAATGTCTGTAGAAAAAGTTATTTTAGTTTGTGCATTATGAACGACCTCTGCAGTATTGGAAGGACTACTGAACGCAGCCCTCCAATTGCCGGATGTCCCGTATTCAGAAGGTCAGTTTAATTTTGTGATGAACCCTTGAAATTGGGTATGCGTAGTAAAATTCACACACCACGTATCTGTGCTGGTAGTTCACACTGTACACTGGTTATACCCAGATGGAAAATTTCTTATATGTCCAATTCGGAATATACTCCAAAGTAGTTCTTGTTGGTAGAATCGCCATCCTCCCCACACCGGGTGGAAAAGACCTGAGCTTGAGTCCCGTCGATGACGAGAGGAATTTTTATTGGCCTTTTTCACAACGTGACTGAATTAGTCGGTCTCACGCGAGGGTAGCGTGGTTTTTCTCCCGGAAACTCGTGTTTTTCTTCCAGCAAGCAAAAAAAGACCTCAGAACACGCAATTTACAGATAATATACACGGAGCAATATGGCCTTATGACGCTGATGCTCCTAAAACCCAATAACAGCTACAAAGATAGATGCTCGCAGAGTATTTTAATATGAAGGAAATGCGGAAGAATGGAGAATATGTAAACAGATTTTACGATTGCTTCATGGCCTGTCCCCCACAACCTTGGGAACCCTGGAGCAACAGCCCACTGCGCCTCGGAAAATTTGGTATTGGTTATAGCCATGAGTGTTCGCTATAAGTAACCCCTCCGAACATGTCAATCCCTTCGAGCACCTTAGTCTTCACTTTACTATTGTACGAAATTTATGGTCTCCGAGGTTCTCCTTCAGAAGCCAAGAGTGGTAGTCATGTGGAGAAACGTCCTTACTATAACTTTATGTAAAATCCTGACTATTTTCTCGAGAAAAACCATGATGAAAATAGTCAGTGAAAGTGCTGGGATGTGATTTATCACATCTCGGCACTACACCAGTTGTAAAATGAGTGGTATCAATTTAAACTCCACCAAGTGTCAGTTTAAAATAATTAGTGTGGCGGCTAAAAGCTATGTTTAGTTTGTGGCATGTTTTAATTGTTTAGACGTGATACAGTTTGTTCATACATTAGTATTATCTACATCTCCTATAGTTCCGTTATCTCTCCATGTAAGCCAACTTGATTTCATTAATTTCGTTCTCGGTGCGATCAAAGCTTGCGCATCCCATATACCAACAGATGGGCACCAATGACTAGTGCTAATTCTCACCATAACTTTACTACCGTAATGGTCTCTTGCCGATCCCAGTAGAGCGATGCACGCTTATCACACGACATTACGACTAGTGCAGTACAAACCGCCGGCCCTGCCCTCCTCGATAAACACTACGTCAGACATCTATCTATTCTTGATGATGAGGTGGGCTAATTAAACAGTATCGTTGGCCAACTGTGCGATTGTTTACACAGTAAAACACGAAACGGCTGAATTGCACAATGGGCATTCTTTGCATCCTAAATAATTATTTCCTAAAATTGCACAATGTACATTCTTTGCATCTTAAATAATTATTTCACAAAACAAATTATTTTACTGTGTAAAATTCATTACATTGTGACATTTAACTACAAATTTGTTTGTTTGAATCCAGTGCTGTTATTTTTGACTTCTCTCTAATTTTTGGACCAAACCGTCCAGTGACTATTAAATAAAACTGATGAGCAAGATTCTCGATAATCAGGATGTTTTTACTCTTTAGGAACTTTGATCTTAATCACTGTACTACTTCTCTGAATTCTGGCGCTATTTGAATTTATTATTCTATTTTCTTCTGCTGTTACGCGAGTGTCATTAAATATTTTTAAATCTCAGACATTATTAAAATGCATCTTGAAGTATTTTTTATGGGTTCTCGCCCTTGTTTGATTTTGCTAATTTCATACAATTCCTGTGTCACTGCTTTATAAGTGACAGTGGATACTTGTTGCGGAATGTATAAAGTCCCACTTTTGCCAATTCACCAGCTCTAGTTTAGAATCCATTTGTGGCACGTATATTTGGTAGATAATTAATGCTTGCATAGATTCTTGCATTCCTGGAGTGACACATCATTTGACTGCCTTTGGAAAAGTATATTAATTAGCAGTTTTTCTTGACCTTTCTCATTAATCATTTTGCATTTTAGAGTAATTGTTTTTAATTAACTTTCCGTCGTTAATTATGTCTAGGAGATATATCAGGTCATAGATGTTTTCTTTTTTCTTTAAATGCTCTCTCTCTCTCTCTCTCTCTCTCTCTCTCTCTCTCTCTCTCTCTCTCTCTCTCTCTCTCTCTCTCTCTCTGCCCTCCTCATCACGTCAGTGTGATGTAATTTTCATCTGGTTCTGCTGTTGCATCACAAAAATTAACGTTAGCCTGCACGCCCGCTTATGCTTTCATTCTTTCTTTTCTCCCGTTTCATTTTCGTTTTGTACAAAGCGTATATTCATTCCATTATGAATGAATACAAATGGCCTTTTTTGTTGGCCGCACCTTAATTTAAATTTTAGTTTCGTTGTTTTTGACTAGTAATCCAACAGTGATTCAATTGTGTTCCACTGTCTGATGATGTATAGCATACCAGATGTTGATGTTATGTATATGATTTATTGCGGGCGTTCGCCTATGAATTATTGTGTAATTATCGAATGAAGTGAAAATTGAGAAGAGTAAAATCGTTCGATGGCAGACCATCTAATAAAACAAGCTGCAATTTTTGTTGCGCCTGTGTGTATGTGGCGGGAGGGGGGTCGCGTCTATCGTTTCCGGACTTTGTTTTCTTTAACAGCTTATTTTGAAGAAGGATTGAAATAACCAACAGCTACTTATTTAACGAAATCACACTTTTCACACTTGTCGAGAGGGAAAATATATTATCTTGCATTCGGGGTGGCGGATAGCTCAAGCAAGACTGGCTTAGAGCAGAAGTTCCCAAACTGCGCGGCACGTGCCCTAGAGTGCACATTTTTTTTGGGAAGCTTGTTTTTTTTAGGAAGCACTTTTTCAAACGAAATATGGATAAAACATCCCACTAATCCAGGTATGATTGTATTTTATTTTAGTTTTCGAGATTAAATGTATTGAAGTATATATTAATTTATAAAAGTATGGATACTCATAGCCGAATTTTATGTCAGATCTGTTTATTTGCATTTGTCCTGGATGATGGGGACGTGAATTCTATGACATATTTGACAGTGATCTCAATTTTTTTTTGTACTTTCCTGCGTCACAGTCCTCTAATATAAAGTCTCAGAACGCGAATTTTGGGTAGGTAGGGACGGTATATACAGTATACGAGTGCATACCTACCCAACATTCGCGGTGTCTAACTTTCATGGATAGAATCAATGAGAAGAAGAAACCTTGCATGTTAGCAGTTAATAGTCACAGGCCATTAAATGAAATAAACATTATTTGTTCTCTTCGTATTTCCATTTTTTTTTTTACATTATGGTTTGTTTTTCTAGTTAATAAGGCAATTCAAAGTTAATGTGGCATTTGTACATTGATTATCTTCATTTACCATAAGTTGCTTTGAAATTGAGGCTCATTTTTCTATTTTCTGGTATTCTTTCTTTCCTTTAAATGTTTCAGTGATCCTTTCTTTTGCTAATTATACAGATCTTTGATCTTGGAGTTGTCAGAGTTTCTATAAATAATAAATACCTGGATTTCATTGCTGTTTCTTCATGATCATTGCACAACGGTTAATAGCAGTAAAATCCACAAAGAAAGTAGTGTTAATTGAAGTTCCTATCTTGGTATGAATGTTGACTGGAACATCGCCAACAGTATTCTTTAAGCCGAAAAACTTTAAAAGGAAACTGTCATCTTGTCATGCTTGATCTTTTTAACAAACACTGTTTCAAATGTAACTTTGGCGCACATCACCCTTCCGTTCTGTTTCGCCGTGCATGTTCGCACGTCAAACGAACTTCTTTTAGCTCAACCCAGAGAGCGCGATAACTTTAAGACATGAACTATATTAGATTAAATAAATCTATTGTGGCAGGACTGACTCAGTGCAGAATGAATTAGATCCTGTGCTGTTTTAAAATTATTAATACACTATATGCCCTTTCGGATGATTCCAGCTAGATTGATGTTCTGTCCATAGATTTCGGGATTTTTAAAATTTATTAAATATTCATTTATTAAAATGATTGTTAATTTTTTTATATTTATTAAATTGTACTTAAACGATAGGCTTTCTGTAAGTATCCATAGCGAACTATCTCCCTACTATACAATTGCGAGATAGTCCATTATCTTGTTAATGTCATAAACAAGTACAAAATAACTCTTTTGAGAGGTAGGAAAACGGTTTAGAATACAGTATACGTATTACGCCTTTTATGCACTAACTGTTGAACACATAAAAGGAGTCGGTATTTACGCAGATGTTGAATTCAACTTTGGCCATTCTCTGTCTTCTACTTGATATGCACGAGTAGATTGTTTTTGATAATTGTCAGTTTTGATTATTAAGTTGTCTGTACTGGTCTAGTGCCACTTTAAAGCCGCTTGTATTGCCACAGAGATATTTTACTTATTTAATCAGGTAATCTCATATTCTGCCCCGGGACAAATAATTTTAAAAGGATATCGTCCAAACTTTCTTTTCCGAGTAGGAAATGTAGCCTATCTCTTGTTAGGTGGGTGGCACATGATGGCAACTTAGTCGGCGTGATAAATCGCCGCTATCACTCGTATGGGAAGGTCTGTTAGCGGAGGAGTAGGGTTAACCCCGTCAGTTACTGTAGGTTTTTCTTTCCGCGCAACATCCAAATCGCTCATGAACACACTCGTTTGCGCGCGCTCTCTCTCTCTCTCTCTCTCAGTAATAAAGGGGAGATCACCCGGAACTTCATTCCTGAGATAAGCTTCCTCACTGCTAGCACCCTGACCTGGCTAACGCCTAATTTGGAAACCACTTACATTATAACTGCCACGGTTCGATTAGGGCCGAGTTAAAGTATCTGGGACTGAACAATAATGGCTAGTCAGAGGATTGGATCCACCTCTTGCAGAACTGTAATATTTATCTTGATCTCAGAAACTAACTTCGATTTCTGTCTACCGATCTTATTTTGCTTAAGCCTTAACACAACCTCATCAAAAGTAAAGAGGCATTCGCTGCCTTCCTTCACTTTAGCTCAAATCTTTTTAATAGGAGATGATTTGCTGCTGCCACGTGTCATCAATAAACTCACACTTCTTCCACTGTACCCCGAACTAGACTGCTGACGCTGGGTTTTCCCAGCGTGGGATTAGCGGGTCTTTGACCCAGCCTTTGCTAACCTCTTATGGGGGAAGATTGCGGAGTCACTTGACGACCTCGCCCCCCTTTAAAGTTGTCTAACTGCCCTGCTATTTTTCCCGACTTTTGATAATTACATCTTCTATAGGGTTCTCTACCCACTAGTGGGTTTGCACTCCAGCTCGCCTGGGAAAATCCCCTGTATGTCTCCTCCTTCCACTTTACAACTCTCTTCCTCTCTCTTTCCTTTTCCTGGGCCCTCTCTCTTTCTTTGCTTTGCTGGAGGGGAGGCTCCGTCAGATGTCCCTACTACTGTCCTGGCCCGGCTCCTCGTGCCATTGACGGATGCTGGGAGGTGCCTTCCTTAGTGATCGTGCTTCCCAGTAACTAAGAGGCCAGATGAACAAAACAAACAAAACAAACTCACAGTACTCAACACAACTCACATCATCTGACTTTGCAGAGTTTTGCATCTTCATTCACGGTGTCACTAAGTGCGGTTTTGTGGGAAACCACTGGCACCTCCCGACAAACACACTGACCCCCCTCTCTCTCTCTCTCTCTCTCTCTCTCTCTCTCTCTCTCTCTCTCTCTCTCTCTCTCTCTCTCTGTGCGTGCGCGTTTCATGAAAGATAAGTTTCTGTTCTCTTAATAGTTGTTTTTTCCCCCTTATTTAATTACATTCTATCATTTGGGTTTCTTAAACTTCGCGTTTTTTATGTTTAAAAACATTCCTTTTAATATCGTAACACATCAGTATTACAGGAATGTTTCGTATTTCTGCGCTACTTAATCATCTTAACCAATGAATGCTAACTTCCACTGCAGAAGGATTATTAATCATTTTAAATGAATCCTCTGCTTTGGATAGTTTACTTACAGCGGCGATCCGACTAGACAACGAGAAACAAATGGTGAATGTTGATTAAACACCGAAGTACGTGGTAATCGGATAAGTTTTTATCTCACGTTGAGATATTCTCTACGCAATATTCTTGAAAACTTAATGATCGATAGAGTTAAAGAAGATCAGCTGAAGAGGCTCAAGTACATTAGCAAGGCTTCGATTTCAACTCTCATTTTCTGCATTTTACTTTCCACGAAACAAGCCACATGCGACCAAATATGTCGTTTTTTTGTGGATTCCCAGTTCTAAGAAACAAAAATAGAGATTTTAATTCGAATGTTAAACATTATATATAACCGTATAATGTTTAAATGTTCTGTGCATATCTTAAAAATGATTAAGGATCTTAAGATTGCATGGAATCCTTAAGTTTTGGAGCTGTGCAGACACGAAGTACTTCTAATAATCTTACCATTAACATTTAGTTGAGCTAATTTGTCATTTTTAATGTTAATAAAGCAAATATTGCATTTAACTTTACGCATAGGCACTTAATGTTGGAGAAATATCGTAAATGGGCTGTTAATGGGACTCGCTCTCGATGCTTATGGATGTGGTTAATTTAAGTAATCGTTTGTTTATAATTATCCATTAAAATTAACCATGATTTTCCACTTTAAAGCGTCTAGCATTTGAACATTCAACACAGGTGTTCCATTTAGTGTTATTAACTGGTAAAGTGCTTTTTTATTAAAATATTACTTCCCAAAATATGAAGAAACGAGTTTTAAAAATAACTATTTGTTTTATTGAAGGGAATAATCACTAGAAGTGCATTGAATAAATATAAATAAATTATGGTAAGGCGGACTTTTATGCTATCAGGAGTTATCTCTTGCGAAAATCGTCATTCTCAGTGCTCTGTTGGTTTAAAACCTCGGAACGACAGCTCAAATCAGTATAACGCCATCTGTTATGAATTCTGTTCGTTAGAGATGCGATTTATTAGTTACGCCTATAAGAAAACACCACCATGTTTTACTTTATACCTAATCTAACCTTCAGTTAAGAGACTTAATTCTTGATTACTTTATTTAGCCTTCGAATGATATAATTTTGTAAACTTTTTATAACATATGGTAAGAGCTAATTCGTTTACTTTATGATTGTAAAATATAACATTCACGAAAAAATATGATTTTGAAGTATCCTTCTTACTTATCCTTATTGAACTTATCCTTCTTTAAATTGAAATATTTTATGTTCACAAAACATTGCAGAATATGACAACGCAAAGTGACAGCTCGTATTCACGAGTGGGGATTTTAATAGGATTCCCTTGGCTATAATTTTGTTTTGTGGATTTTAATTTCCTTTAGTATTATCGTGAATGCTCAAAACAGACACAGTTCAAGACAAGTTGTGCTGATTTGATTATCCATTTTTTTTTGGTTTTTTTTCCCCTAGAAATGATACAGCAGTTAAAAACCAGAACACAAAAGTTTATGGTGTGCATAGGTGACGAAACGTGGGATTGCCACTTCATTTCCCAAATGAAGCAACAATGAAATGAGCCACACATCTTCACTGAATCCCAAAAAATTCAAAGTGTGTTCATCTGCCGGAAAAGTCATAGTGCTTTAGGATGCTAAGGAAGTGATTCTGCCGGAGTTCATACCGCATGGTACGACATTTAATGCCAATAGATACAGCCAGACGTTACAAAGACCCCAGGAAGTCATCGGACGAATTGGACCTGGAATTTCTGTCTCGTGGAACGATTCTTCAAAATCATACCGCCCATTTCACATCGTAATCGGAGCGTGCTGTCGTTCGGTTGAAGAGTTCTTGGTTGCATAGTGCGGGTCGTGTGGTGTGGTCCGAACCTTGGCTCCACTGACTATACCTTTTTCAAGCAGCTGAAGAAACACCTGACCTGGATGGAAGGCAAGGATTTCTTTTATGGCTCGGTCAACAAGAGTCAGATTTTTAAGAAACGGAATGTGTAAAACTTGGAGATGACTGCCTTAACAGATAAGATTCTTATCTAGGGAAGTAGTAATCATTTTAATAATTACTGCTGCCCTAGATTTTTGAACTTAAAATGTTCAAAAATTGTTTAGTTCCAAATTGAAAATGCATGCTTGTGAAAAATTGAATCGCTTAGGAAACCTTATTTTCTTTCCATCCTACAGTAACGAAAATGTGGCTTAAAGCGATTGACATATAAATAAATAAATAAATAAAACTCTTCAATGCAATCAGTGAGATTGATCACATGTGGTACTGCAACAGGCTACCTCTAAGAATCCATGTTACCATAATTTTATCGAATTGAATGTGTCCAGTGATTGTACATATCGTAGTTCTTCATTATATGTATACCAACATTGGACACATTTAACTGAGAACTATGATGTACGATATGCCCACGATGGTGGTTATGAGAAACATTAAACGGGGAAAAATGTGTATACTTTTATGTCACTGTATTTCATCAACATGAAAGATTGAAAGAAAAAAAAAGCCATCATCTATCTGAATGATTACTGAGAAAAGCATAAGAATAAAAACAGTAAACTGAACGTGGATTCAGATATACGCGTATATGTCAAGAGGAATCGTGAAAAACTCCAGATTAGGGGAATATCTCCATCCCCCGTTCATAACATAACATAACATAAAATAAAATAAAATAAAATAAAGTAACGCATTTCATTCTGAAAAAATCGAAATAATAGAGTCGATTTCTCGTGTAAGTGCTAAACTAAACTAAACGTAATTCTAAACTGTCTAAGTTTAGAATTTCACTTCCGGTATGACAAAATTCCATTCTTTATTTTTAACGGACATTAACCCCCCAAAATATTTATCATTTTGCAGAGAAATCAGAATATGTGTGGTAGTGAGGTTGGGATAGGGAAGGGTTTTCAAGCTTTTCTAGCCCTTGGCCAAAATTAGCGAGTGCGGTGTCTAACTTTCCCATTGTAGAGCGAACTCTGTATAGGAGGTTACCATCAAACTTTCACGGTTTTATTATTGCAACTGGGAAGACAGTACCTGTTGAAATAAATTCCCACCTAGTGTTGTAGAAGTGGATAGTTTAAATTGATAAAAAAGTAATTGAAAAAAAAAATTGAAAAAAAAAATTGAAAAAAAAAAAAGTATGAATTTATTGGAAAGAATGGGGAAATGAAGTTCTCGTTTTTTTTTTTTTTTGGTTTTTTTTTTTTTTTGGATGTTGCCTTGTTACCACAGCTTCTTCTTTTAGAAAGACTGTTCACTACGGACACCAGAAAACGACGGGACTGTATTCTGGTTAGAGAAAAGTACGTACAATACGTAAACAAAAAGGGACATTTTCTTTTTGCTATACTAAGTTTAGGAGAAATGAATTAGAAAAAAAAATAATAATGCCAGTAAATGTTTTATCTCTCGTATGCAGCTACAACAAGTTGTTTGCTTGTTCCACTACTGGCAGTTATTCAATACAAAGCTGTTTGTTTGTTTGTTTTAGTTAGTTGTTGGGGCATCGGCTTCTGTGGCCATAATGCACCTCCCAAGGTTTTTGCAGTACTCTGATCCAAGCCCGAGGCGGGATTCGAACCCGCGACCTTTCAATACAAAGCAGAGATAGTAATACCATCGAAACTTCGGTTTGTAAGCAAATACAGCAAAGGACCCTTGTTTCTCTATTATTAATTAGATATTATTTATTAAGAGAAAAATAAATGTCGCTGCAAATCTGCTTTAAAATACTCTTACGAGTATCCGACAATCGAACGAATCCTTTAGCCTCCCGCTACCTTTATTCTGCAATTTGTTATCTCTCTCTGTATGTCTTACAGCTTGTGCCTCGGATTACTCCTGTGTGTCTCAGAAACGTCACGGATAACAAGCTCCTACTTTGGATAACCCAAGAAAGAAAGTTTCGGTCATTTAAACTTTGTTGATAAATCTAAAGTTTTGGAATTTGGACAAAACTATAAATCGTATTCCCGTGTTTGTGTTTCAGCTTGTTATCCCCCAACCAAACAAGTGGATTACAAATTTCACATAAATGTACAGCATCTTACGTAGTCTGGTATCCTAGTCAAAAGTTCTTAATATTTTACTGCTACTTTAACCGATCAAACTACGACGCCAGAAAATGACGAGCCGAATCAGTTGCTCTTCTTAAAACCATATGTTATATAATGAAGCATCGCTGCCTGTATATGGAAGAAATGCTTCATTGCTGCCCCTAATAAATGAATACAAACAATTTTTGATGATTATCAGTAAAAGACCAATACTTCATTACGGTAAGCGATGTATACTACTTACCCTTATCTTGATTTTATCCAAATAAATTATTCAGTTGTCCTGGCTTGATATACCATAATAGATTTTGGGCTATATGAAAGCCATTAACTTTCAGATGTTGGCTGAATCCTAATTATCAGTTGCTATGATTTTATAACTGTATCACAAAGTCGCTTAGCGGGACGTGGTACAGCAAAGCGGATGCCTCTGTGTGTGTGTGTGTGTTAGGTGCAAGAATGTGAGGAGATGAAGCTTAAATTCAGTGTTCTGATAGGCGAACATGAGAGCTTGAAGAACAGGGTTGATGCCCTTAAAGGTATTAAAAATATGTACCAATCAAATACTCAGCTGCCCTGCTCAACGCTAGGGCCAACACTCGAACATCAAATAACATAACGACATCTTCAGCGACAGAGAGTGCTAGTCCCACAAGAAGTAGCTATTATCAGTGATTCTGCTGTCAGAGAAACGGGAAATATGTTCTGCAAGCAGGATAGATGGCCAAGGTATATTTGTCAGGGGAAAAGTTTATGAAGCTGTCATCTTTTAGGGGCACAAAAGGTGATAATATTGTACACATTGATATAAGCTATTAGGAACAGGAGATTGGAGGGCAATGTTGAGGGAAGTCGCGAGTTAGAATTAAATCCATACACAACAGGAGAGAGAGTACATAAAAAGAAACTAGTCGTTCAGTTCTGCCCCAGAGAGACTGTGAAGGACTCATGGGGTGAAATATTTTTCAGCATAGTTTGTGTTTGTTAACAGGAGAGACTTTTTCACAGGATGAGATATAATTGAATAGAAGGGCTGCAAAAATTCTTGCCGATGCTGTTGACGCGGTGTTAGGCACTTCGGAAAACTACTAGCTTGCGGGGATACGTAGACTAATAGGTTAACAGGAGCGTCAAGCAGAGGGGAAAGCGAGTTGCGCTGCTTTTATTGGAATATGCAGCAGCCTGGAATGCACGGTGTTGGAGATTACAAGGCCTGTTGAGGTCCTCAGAGAACAAGCAAATATATGGACTGGGTCAGGGTTGCTAAGAGCAGAAACAGTTGCAGATATAATTGCTTGTACACTAATGTTGAGTGTATAGTAAACAAATTTTAATTACTGGTTAATTCATGAAATTCGGACATTGTAAGGATGTCGGATACACGGTGCCTACTCAGATATAAGGGATACGGAATATGAATATGGCGAGTACAATGTGTATAGAAATGACAGACTGGAAAGGGGGGGGGGACGGAAGTATGCCCTTGGTTAAGACACATATCGAATCTGAGATTGTGTACCCAATTGATGTGGGCCAGCGCAATATTGAGTCAATTTGGTGTTATATTAGCAATGGGAAAACAATAGTATGTTATAGACCAAGTGACTTTGATGAGTATAACGAACGACTATACAGAGAAATGGACTATGCCAGAAAATCAGACCTCATTTTAAGAAGAATGTGCATCTGTGGACCTTTAAAGCGCTCCTCATTTTAAAAAGGATGTCAACTGTTTGAACCAGAGCATAGAAAATCAATCTGATTAGTGAAGGAAAAAAACGAGCACTCTTAAAAGACACAAAAGACATCAGTTCTGCAAATTGCAGCGCTTGGAAATTATACACTTGCCAGGAGACTTTAGAAGTATTTAAGACTTTAAATGCATTGAGGAGACTAAATGATGATGGCATCTTTACTCTTTTCTGGACAACACATACTATATAAGGGGAAATAAACAGAAATTGCAAAAGGATGGTTTCAAGATAAATGTTCGAAAATTTGCTTTCAGCCAGAGATTGATTGTTGGAACGTACTTCTATCTGGTGTTGTGGAATGAGTAATGTGAATAAATTTAAGGAAGCATTAGACAAATTATTAGAGGGTTTGGATGGATGAGGTGGATAATGGTTTTTTTTTTTTTTCTTTTGGCTGATGCTATATATATATACAGGAGTGGCCAACTTAATTTGTAATGCGATCTACGTTTTTCCTTCAAAATGTGCCGCGATCTACCATCTCAAAAATTTTATTGCACAAGGTGCACAAATCGAGTGATGACTGTATATTTAAAATTCGTCGTGATCGCCCGAAATTAAAGCAGCGATCGACTCGTTGGCCACCCCTGCTATATAAGCTTGAGTAGTGGCAATTAATGATGTTATATTTGCCACTATGCTAATACAAATGTCACTGCTTTTCTTACGGCAGTATGTTGCAAATAAGCATCTTTGTCTCTGATTTGCACATCAGTGCATCTTTGGCACTGGTGTTGCCCCTAATGAATGAATGCAAACAATTTTCGAAGATTATCAACAAAAGATGAAGACTTCATTACTATAAGCAGATCAGCATACGACTCGATGTTAGATGAGTTTTATCTAATTAATGGTATTCCGTTGCTCTTGAATGAAATGTCCTAATAGGTTTCGGGCTCTGTGAACGTCATTAACTTTCAGATGTTAGATATATCCTGATTATCTAATTGCTATGTAATCAAGACTTTTGGGACACTCAAATGTGAATTAAATTGCTTTCACCTAGATAACGTACGTACATATAATTGCTCGATATTATCCACAAAAGACAGAGAAATGAAGAATTCTCCAATTATTATGCAGCCTTTAGCGGAGGTTAATGATAACTGAAAGAAATTTGAAAACCAAAAAGCAGATAATTTACAACGGTTGATTCTGTGCTTTGAACGCTAAGCCAGGATTATAGATCCCTTACCCTTGAGCATGAATGCAATGCAAGAATCCATTGAATGCTAATGCAGGAAAATGACACAAATCTATCGTAAGCTGCAAGTAGCAGCATTGTTTATATTTACAAGTAATAATCGAAAAAAAATGGCATTCCAAGATGGGAATGCACACGAATACTCATTAGGAATCAAATTACAAAGCGGACAAAAATTAAATGCAATAAGCTTTATTATTCCCTCAGTTAAAGAAAATTAATGAATAATATAATTCACTTTACATAGATGAATACTTAAACCAAAAAACTCCTTTTGGAAAGAGAAGTTTTTTTTTTTAATATAAGATACTTTTATTATATAAGAGTCGCACTTAATTTTCTTTTTTGAAAACAGTATTAAATTACATCAGACTCTGAGAGAAAGGTTAATCTAATGAATAGATAAATTTTGGTTTGTTTTGATATGGATGCTTCGTGCATTAATCATAAAAAATTCATTTTTTTCTTACATTTACAAGGAGTGTATTAAAAATATATGAATTATAAAGCAAAGCTTAATTACGATCTTTTTCTCATTTTTTACTCCACTAAGGTTGAGTAAACATTAAGTACTTACCAGCTGTTCTGTAATATGCTCGAGATGTTTGTTCAACTTGCATTTATTAGAAGTAGAATTCTTGAAGCTTTGATAGAAAAGACAAGAGCGTTTTTGTGTATTTTGTTTCGTATTGACTTGAGATTATTAGAATTTTAATTTTTCTGTTATAGATAATTTTCTCGGCAGTTTTTCCCTCCATTGCAGCGTTAGTGTTTTAGCCCAAGATAATGATTTCTTATGAGTTCTGATCGACAAAAGCCACAGAATGCACCTCTTCTTATTCAGATAGTCCGCTTCATAGTCAACCTTAGGGTTAGAACAGAAATGGAGAACTCCTTGACGAAGAGGAATGGAAGTACAAATTGGGCCTTGTGAATTGTATCAAATGTACTATGTAATAAAAGCTACTTTTAAAATAAAAAAAATAATAATAAAATAAAAGCTCTGACTAAAACCTTTACTTCTGAATTCGCGGAGGTGCTCTAAAATGAACTGGCAAACAAACAGCGTATTTAAATTTTATTGTTGATAATGTTGCTGATTTGATGATAACAGTGAGCGGGTGGGTAAAGTGCCTGCCTGGCAACCCAAAGGTCGCAGGTTCGAATCCCGCCTCGGGCTTGGATCAAAGTACTGCAAAAACCTTGGAAGGTGCACTATGGCCACAGAAGCCGATGCGCCAACTACAAAAAAAAAAAAAAAAAAAAGAACTGTGAGAGAAAACTTTGCCCCAGACTTACTTAAGCATGCACTCTATTATTGCATTAAGTAGCAAAATCATAAGCCAATCAGCTACTCCATAAGCAGGCCGTAATACACCACACCTTCACTTTCTTAGCACAGCATTATTCGATTGGCGCGATCAACAGGGGTATTCTCGGGGCGTACTTAAAAATTAAAGTAGCCATCATTACTTTTAGTTTTATTTGTGTGCGTCCGCCTGCGCTTTTTTAAAGAAGTCAGGATTTCTGTGCAAGAATTTGACATAAGTTACGGAATGTAAACCACTTTTATGGAACAACATACTGTAGGGGTACATATGTAAGACGTTTATTGCATCTCTATATGTTTTCTTAGTATTCGTTGTATTACCGGTTTGTTCAATATCTTCCAATGTGTTATCTAACCATTTACCTTTATAACTCTCTGTACATCCGTTATCTTACATTAAACTTGTTGTGGGCGTCAAAACATTAAAGCCCACAACGCGACCTGAGTGATATCTTAATTCTCAATATTATGAAGATGAACTGAAGATTGTTTTCAATAAATGATTCATTATTCTAATTATCTTTTAATCTGAATTCAACAGAGCTTATAACGTTATTCACTACAATCAAAACTAATAACATTAATACCTATTATTCAAGTTAACATGGCACTTCCATTTGAAAATACCTGTAATTTAAGGAACCCAGTTATCATTACAAACAGTATTGATCCAACATGAAATTAAATTCTTGTAATTCTATTAACATCTGTTAAATCTTGCCGATACAATAACTCTAAATCATACTGTCTGACTAGTAGAATCCCTTTTAAACAAATGTGAATAAATTCATACTAAACTTGCACAGTTAATTCTTTATTTTGCGTTCTTATTACACTCCATAACATCATACCTGTCATTCGCAATACCTCACTTTTATGTCTTTTCTTAATAGTGTAGGGTTAGGCTTCAGAAAGTCTGTTCCTAGCTCTCAAGATGTGGTTAGTCTTTCCATCTTCTTGGTCGTCTGCCTCTTCCTACAGGTTTGTAATCTAGAATGTGTTGTGGCAGTCTGTTTTTATTCATTCTTTGCAAGTGGTTAAGCCAATTTTTCTGATAATCTTCTATTTCATTTACTATATTGGTTACACTTAGATGTCTGCTTACGTCTCTGTTTTTCCTCCGATCTCGTCTTATTATACTCAGAAGGCGTCGTAAAAATTTTATGTGTGCTACCTCCAATCTCTATCTATCTCTTTTTGCTTCAAACCCATCTTTCTTAATACCTACAATTCATAACCTGTCATTGAGTTAACTCCTCTACTTTCCACCTTTTTTTTATTCAATCCTAATAATGAAAATTTCTCCCAAATTTACTTTATTAATGCTTATTCCTCCTCCAATATTCGTTCTTCAATACTTTAAATACATAACCATATATCTCCAATACATTAATCATACATTAACCATATATCTTCAATACATTAATCATACATTAAGTTATTCTCTTCTAAAATTTTGGCATTTTACAACGTTTAATGTTGTTGGCAGTTCTGGACCAATTACATTTTTTTCCAAGGCGCTTTCACTTTGTATTGTTGTGGATCATCGTCCTGCTGTAAGACTACTTTATTCTCTCCCTAGACCATTATATTATCACATCTTTAGTTCCCATTTATTTTCTTTTGGTTAGTAGAACTGGACACTTAAGCTTAAGTTTCATTACACAACAAAACACGTTCCATCAGGGGAATGTTACATCTGATTCAGGCCCTCGACTAAAACTTAACGCTCTTCCACTTTATCAATGATAAACATTATCTTATTATTTTACTCCTTGAAGATTCCAACTTCACATACTGATTCGGTTCCATACTCACCCTCCACACTTTCATTTCGCTAGAAACTCTATACATATTTCTATTTCAAATATCATAACTCCTTCTCATCCCTTACAAACTGTCCAGTGAGAACTACTAGAGAGTATATGCCCTTTTCTATTCGCCTAAACCTTCTGTTTTATGAGTATTCAAATTTCTTTGTTTATAGCGTCTTTTCTTTGCAGAAAGCCTTTTTTCATGTTTGTTTTCTTCCCATTCTGTTGTACTCAAGCCGCCCCGTGCGATGTACACTAAGCCATCACTGGCTTAGGAGTTGTTTTATGTAAATGACCACTAAATTGGACGTTCAAGATTTTTCACAGTCTTTTCTCATGTTTGAAATTATCTATCATAGATGCAGAAATAGATGTAAGCGAAGAGGCTTATGCCTATTCCTGTACCCATCTGTCCTAATAACTTTGTAAAGTGATTTTAGAAACTTCAGTTTTGTTTTAACTTAATCCTCTATGCACATCTTTTAAAGTTTAAGCTATATATATATATAAAACTAAGAGTAGAACGTTTATAATGGATGTGTAGCATTGGAATATGATTAATTTGTAAATTTCGCAAATAAGTTATAATTACAAATAAAAAAGAAGAAAATAATAATGTACGTTAGTTGCAAACGTTGCATCAACACAATGAAATTGTACTTTTAAAGTACCAGTTTGAATATCCTTCGATCATTCAACTAAAAGATCTCTTATTGCTTGCGAGGCATTTGAAATCCTCAACGGAAATTAAAGTAGTGAAAGAACGCTCTTAACGAATAAATTAGAAAGAAATTGAGAAACAACGTCCCTTATTTATTGTTAATCGGATTGGGATGGCTACAGATCGCAATCGGATTAGCAATGGAACGAATAAATGAGAGTTTTAGTGCGAAGTGAACAACACAGTTTGTGCAATCATACACAATAACGTACTGGGCACTGTTTTTAATCACTTGAATAGCAAACATCAAGTAATCGGCATCCCAGTCGCGTGCAGTAATGATGTAGTTTGCTTTCTGCAGATTGAAAACACCATCACTCGCGCCGTTGCCCGTTAACCTCCTCTTGCTCTGATTAAGAGCAGCTGTCTTAAGTGGCAACTCTAAAGTAAGTGGGTTTAGTAGGTTGAAGAAATTCCTCATGCCTTTTTATCATGGAGGGTTGTTAAGTAGCTCATGCGTGCACTGCAACAAAGTTGCTCTCTTTGGGACAAAATTCTGCTGATAATGAGGTATCTTCCTTGTTAACGGAAAAATTGTTCTTTGCGTGCATTTATACTCTCCATCTACGGGCCATTTATGGCTTCATCTCATTTGCTTCTTGGCTAAGTGGGGCTATCTGGTAAATTATAAGACAGCACAGTAAAACAGACATTGCATACTAATGTCCTAAATGGCTCACTGCTGTCAGAGCACCGACTGCCCTTTCCATTATGCATTACTTAACCAGAAAATGCAGATAATGCAATTACTGGATTTTTGTATATTAGACCGCGTGTTATTAATAATAGCAATGGTCTACGTGAATACTAATCTTATCTGTTTTCCGGGACAGTGGCTAATTAATCCACAGTGTTTAATTTTCGCATGATGTGTACTCCATTCGTTGACCTTTGTGCATTTTTTCCCATTTTGGTACAAGAATACGCAAATGAGAATTTTGAATTAAAAGTGAAAGTCAAAAAATCCGATAAGGAAAAGTTTGACTCGTTTAATTGTAATGCGTTTTATTGATTTATTAGTTTTATTGTATATAATGATTTGTGGAAGCTTCCCGGGATGTTCCACACATTGGAAAATGTTTGGTATACAGTTTATTCTTTTTAGTAAACAATCGATATACATACAAAAAAATTATATATGTATTGTTATTCATCAATAATCAATTGATATCAATGATTCAGATGTTTGGTGTTTTCAAGTGGGATTCTGTCATCAACGAAAATGTAGCATATTTACCGCTCGTTTGCCACCATCGTAAAATTTTTATGTACCATGCTGACGGTCTTCCTTTTTCTCATATCTTACTTCTATTACTGGAAATATCTCAAGTTGGATTCAAAGCAACAACTGTATAAAAATGGGGCCTCTACCCCTTTAAAATAGCATAGAAACACATTTCCTCAAATATTTTCATCTTTTATGGAATCATTTGTGAGCATTATCAAGACTTTATTTCTGAAAAATATTTTTTATTTCGTAAACATAAGTCCAGTTTCATTTCTTCTCAACCAGCAGTTTAATGTATCAGAATTCTATTCTGCCTTATGAATTTAAACTTTTCGTTCCTTGCTTTTAATATCAATTCTTTACTTTAAAGGTCTATAGACGCAACACTGATGGCACCCTTGGTACCCCAGCACGGTTGCCCTAATTTATTATTCCATTATTTATCAGACGTCCACCTTGTTATTTTGTAGTTGTGCGCAGCTAGATTAAATTTTCTGCTGCATATATAAGCTTAAATAAATTATCTTTTTTTCTTTTAACTTTGAAAGGATATTTTCTATGTGCTCTGAATTCTAACAATAACAAATTCGTTACTGACATTAATAATTTTATTACTTGTTATGTTTACTAAGTCTTAATAAATGTTCAATATTTTACAAAATTACTGCTGATTTACTGCCTAATTAAGGCAATTGATATTTGGCTTCATGCCGAGGTAAATGACTACATTATTTAATAGCTTATAATAAAGAATTATTTCTTAATTAAATTGCGATAAATTATGCGCATTACGTATACGTTGCTTTCTGGTGATTAGCCAGCATCAGCTAGTTGGCAGTCACTCAGTTAAGACTTTCCAAACGCAAGTGTATGCACTACGACGTTTCTATAATACAGTATTTAAGCTGCTGCTATCATGCTAAATTTACAGACATTCAATGCTGAATCCCAATACTAAGTTAACTGAATTGAAAACAATTGTATTTATTTCTCAGGACGACCTGTGTAATGCTGAGTCGGACCTCCATTGGTTTTCAGACAGATTACAAACGTCCTGGCATGAGTGTCGGTGCTTGAATTCATCTAGAGATATGAATCGCCGTGATGTCTGTTCGGTACCATAATACTATTAGTAAGGCCAAATGATTGAAGCAAGAATAGCTTTTCTGCATCCACAAAAACATAATAATTATAATAATGTTAAACAATATTCATATTGTTCCCATTTTTACAAGATAAACATCCAATTCCGCTTCGACTGATTCACTGTCTCTTTCACGTTGGAAGGAAACTTTTTCTGTTCCACAAACCGCTGGGTGCAGGTGAATTTCATGAGATCCAGTCTACCGTTATTCCCGCCCTCGTGGATAGCACAGTTGGTAGGATCGCCGTCTTCCCCATGCCAGGTGGAAAAGACCTGAATTCGAGTTCCGTCGATAATGTGAGGAATTTTTAATTAGCATTAGTAGTGGCATATGATGCAAGAAAGCAAGCTTATACATCATCAGCAAAAAAAAAACTTCCCATGCACCTATCCATTCGCTCCAAAAGTTTGTCCTGTTCTTCCTTGAATTTTAATTTATTTAAGCTATGAACTTAAATAAATACGAGAAATGGAAGCCCGTTCTAGCAATCAACGACTCGCAGGCTAAAGGTAAATTTCCGCACGTCTATTCTGCAACTGTCTTGCACAGATTATGGCCCCTCAAGTGCATAATCTGAGCAAGAGGAAGAATCCCATCAGCACTGAGCTCGCTCAAACCATTTAAAGCTGCGTACATCTCAATCAGATCACCTTACAGGTTCCCAGTCTCCAGAGGCTGCAATCTGCAGAACTTAAGCCTTTCTTGGTGAGAGTATCCCTTTGTTCCCCTCAAAACTCTCGTTGCCCTCTGTACTCGTTCCAGCAGCTCTACATCCTTTCTAAAATGAGGCTTCCAGACCTATATACAGTACTCAAGGTGTGGCCTGATCATTGCCTTATACGAAGGGATAATCACCTCCTTATCTCTGCTAGCAAATTTCCTGTATATTATTGACAAGATCCCATGAGCTGCTCTGACAGCCTGTCTGCACTGCTCTGAAAACTTCATATCTGACTGCACAATTATCCCCAGGTTTTTTCATTCTTCACTATCCCGAATATAGTATGCACAGTTTTTCTTACGTTACTCTAGGGTTAATGCTACCTGTATGGGCCTTTTCCACAAAGTGGCTGAGTTCGTTGGTCTCAGGCGATGGTAGCATGCTTTTTTCTCCAAAGAAACTCGGGTTTTTCGTCCAGAAAACAGAAAATCGACCACAGAACAAACTAAATTTACGGACAGTATACACGCGGAGCAATATGGCCTTAGTCGCTGATGCTCCTAAAACCCTACCACAATAACAACATAGATTTTAGCATTACTTTTAGTTTCTAATAGTAGATTAAACATAACAAAATACTGCTAAAATCTATGTTGTTATTGTGGTAGGGTTTTAGGAACACCAGCGACTAAGGCCATATTGCTCCGCGTATACTGTCCGTAAATTTAGTTTGTTAACGTACTGACCAAAAAATAGAACCTTTATTCAGTGTTGAATCGGCCGCCTTTGTTTCGAATAACAGCAAGTGTGTGGTGCGGAACGTATTCTCTAAGTTGTTTAGTGCGTTTTAATCTAATTGTAACAATTCTTCTAGAAAAATATCGAATAGCTGCAACAAATTTGAGGGAAGATGACTTCGTTTCCGAATGATTCGCTTCATAGACATCCATTCCTATTCTCAACAGGGTTATGATCATGTGAATATGGGAGCCAGGGAACAAGGTGGAGATCCGTGACATGTTCTTCGGAAAACACTTTTTCTCTGAAAAAGTTGTTTCCAAATAGGCAGGCGACTGCCAATATTCAATTTCTTCAATTCCCTGCACGTGGTAACGGCTGAAATAGGGCATTTCTGGGCCTGGCTGAATTCAGATGTTATTTGCAGCACACTGCATGTCCTATTTTTCCGTACAGTCTTCCTTAGAGTATGGCGGCTTCGCTCTTGGAGTATTGTTTTTCCTGCCATTTACGCCTTTGAGACGAAAGACAGAACCATTTGCTTTTCAGTCATTAAAAACCTGATATGGACGCTTTTGAGAAACTAGTTATGGCTTTTGTTTCTTGAATCGTGACTCCTGCTGAACGTGCACCCACAATAAGACCTTTTTTCAAAGTCTGATAGAACACGCGTTTTCCCCATTCTGACTTAAGATTATTGCAGTCGAAAGTCTGTGCAATCTTTATACTCAACCGGATGAGACATCATTACTCCACGTTGCTGTTTTCTTTGCATGTATTTGCATTTCTTATGTCTGTGGCTGTCTTAATACAGTGGTTCGTTTTTTTTTTTTTTTTTGGCCAGTGCATGCATGTTCCTACTAAATTGCGTATTTATTTTACCTAATGGACATACCATAACTATTAGGCATACCTAATGTTGGTCAAGACTACATAAACTTAATCTGACTGTAGTGCAACTGAACAGTTCATCTAATTCTCGTAATATACGTTAATCTAAAAATGATACTTAACATCAAATTTCATGCGCGTATAATGATTAATTGCATGCAAGAGCAGTATCATTAATGCTACATATAGACTGAATTAATTTTTTTAAATACTATAGTATTAAATTATTTCAAATGTGTATATGTGCATGTGTGTGTGTGTGTCTGTCTGTCTCTCTATATATATAATGTGGTTATTACGTTTAGATGTATGTATTCTTTTAGATTTGCGAGTTTTTCTTTGTTTTCAGTCACGAACTGCTTTTAGGATTGTTTATATTACTTTAAACCTTTACCTCTCTCACCTCTTTACTTAAATTCCCTTGTTTTATCTTTTGTTTTTTTTCCCCTCTTTGTTTATGCAATATATAAATTATTTGAATTGATTCCATCTATGAACATTGCACGTGGTGCTAAAGAAACGGGACTGCATCGTATAAATTAATGAAATAAATGTTCAACATCACTGATTCTTTACTAAAACCCTGTGATGAAGTTTATTAAAATACGAATGAATAACAGGGAGTTATACATTCTGATTTGTCGAAATGCAAAAGTTAAGAAAACTCGAAGGAAATTTTCGAACTAAAATATTAAGGAGTAATCACTTAAATTCTTTCCTAAGTAGAAAATTACAGGTAGATAAATATTTACGAAAGTGCTTTCCATCTTTCTTTATGCAAAGAGTAAATTTAAATTTCACATTTGTTGACATTTTATGCTTACTATTCGTGGTCGAGTTGTGATTTTAGCCGAAATTAGAGGGAAGCAACAATATTGGACGTGAATTCTGTTGCCGAATACGTGTGCATTTGCTTCGTTCTTTTTCTCCTTTCATCTCATCATGTAATTATGTAAGTTTGAAAGTGTCTTAGAATTTAAAAACTCCCAATGAAATATGACTAATAAGTATCCCGGAAGTAATCGTGGACCGTAAGCAATGTTCTAAAACGAAATGAAGTTCATGGGAAGAAAGAGAAATGAATTATACGGCATTGGTGAATTTTCAATTAAGGAAAGTTTGGTGTAGTTGGAACTTTGATGTTTACTAGTTTCTGAATTAATAGGTGCGCATTCAATTATATTCAGTAATGATCTCTGTATTAAATTTCGACTTCGTGCGGATTCGAATGTTTTCTAGTTTTTTGGTTGCAAATTAACGCAAGAGTAGGCAAGTCTCCGTAGAATATGCGCAACGTTATATTTAAGCATAATGCATCACGTGATGAATGTTACTGATGGCTTATTTTCTGAAAAGTAAGATAAAACTCTTTACTCCAAGTTGATCACTACTTCTTTATAACGAGGGTTGACGACCGTTTTGCCTCAGTTGCATCATTACATTTCCGGCTCTATGTATTCCCGTGTCGAAGTTGTAGTATCTTATTGTGGCTTCTTCTTTTTATGAACATGTCTTTTCCTGTTTTTATTTATAAATATAGAGAAAAACTAAAACAATCATCAAAGAAAATCATCATTAAATTTATGTAACAGTTGTAGATATTAATGTTTGTCATATGCTTTAATGACACTAGAGTGAGGATCGATTTATTTATATTTTGAAATAAATGTATCATCACGAACTAAGGGTTCGCTCATTAAAAATGAATCGTATTCGGATGAATATTGCAAAATTTACTACTGTTCTTTTAAATTGCAGTCAATTTAATGATGCGTTTCGGCTGCATTATTTTTTGTATTAATTCTTTAAAATAAAAGAGCCCAAGAAGTCTAGATGTTATTTCAGACCGTTATTAAATTATCTTGAGATATATTTATTGTAAGGCATGATATATCCTAACGTCAACAGCAAATTTTGATGTCGTCAACTTAATAAATGTTCATTCTTGACTGTCTATTTTTATTTTATCCATTCTAAATCTTCCCCCCCCCTTCTTTATTTGCAGTAATCCGTAGTTCTGGAGAAGAATAATAATTCTGACTTTCTTAAATTTTATATATAAAATTACGCTAGTGAATAATATCATATCACTTTTTTTACCATTTCAAAGGGATGATTTAATAGTGTGCCAAATGATGTTTCTGAGCACTGTGATCAAATTAACAATATCTGTTATCGTCCAACCATATAATACAATAAACCTGCTATAACTTTTGAGAGATATAACATGGAGGAGTTAACTCGTAAATAAACTAAAGCATGCAGTAAGTTAAAGGGAAAAATCATCAAGTTATCATATTTCTCTTTTTCTCTTTTATATTACCTATCGGAATGCTCTTTCACACGTGATTCAATGACAGTTTTTTTGAATTGGTGTATGTGATGTTTTCGGCGCATTTTGGCTGAATGTCTGTGTATATCACCACTAATTAACTCCAACCTAACCCCGCAGAGTACAAGACAACAACTTGGCACGAGTCGATGAATAACAATTTTGATGCACTGTTCCCACCACTGGGGAATTTCAGATCACCTGACCACCTGGAGATCTGCCAACAAAATGATACCTACCTATTACACAGTCCAGGATGAGCAGCATTTGACCATCGAAGAACTGCAGCACTCCCTAGCCACAATCAAAGATAAAAAATGTTCTGGCCCCGACCACATTGAAGTTAAAATTCTGAAAAATCCATAGAAGGAAATCTAAATATTTTCCTTGATCTTTTCAATAAATGACTTTTCCAGATGAATGGAAAATCGCTAATGTCAGACTTCTTATCAAAAACCCAAATAAACTGCCAGCCGTACAATCGCTTTGCTCTCCATTGTCAGCAACCTTCTTGAAAGGCCTCTCCTCCTAGAGTAGATCAACGTTACACCAACGCATGTCTTAAAGCTGTAGGCAAATACAGGTTTCGTCCATGTAGGTACGCTGAAGATGCCTTCCACGCATAATAGCAGCTGCCACCAACTGTACAAATAAATACTGCCTTGTCATCTTAGTGGATTTTGCTGCGAATTTTGATATGCTCTGGTGGCCCAGCGTCTTTAGGCGCCTTCGGCAGGCCAGCATCCCATCCAACCTCTACAATTGCCTCAGAGATTACCTGACCAATAGAACCATTCAATTCACCACTACTTACTGCAGTGCCACTCGTCAGGTACACAGGGGTTTCCCCAGGGCTCTGCTCTAGGTTCCTTCCTGTAGAACATTGTGCTTTATAATCTACTCAACATGGATCTTGGCCTGGTCACAGCAGAAGGCTATGCTATGACCTTATCCTGACTCTTGCTGCCGACTCCAGAGCATCACTCGAAGCCTCAGCAAACCGTGTCCTAAAATACTTCAGGACTGGGCGTATCTGCATATGCTCTCAATTTCCCCAACAAAATGAGAATCCATATTTTTAAAAGACACCCTGCAGACCAAAAAACCTTACAAATCAAATTGGCCTGGTAAACTATCAATCTTGTCACAGAAATGAAGCATCTCGACGTTGTCCTGGACGCAAAACTGAATTTCCATCCCCATCTGATTTATCTACATACTAAAGTAAGAAATTAGATTACTATGATATCTCGTATTAGCAGGAGAGGGCATCTAAATCGTCGTTCCCTTTTGCTCCTCCACAAATCAATTTTTATTCCACTCATAACATATGGAGCGGGAGTTTGGTTCCCCAAGACTGCCATTCTCAGAAACTGTAAAAAACTAGAAATCATCCACAGGTGCGTCCTGCTGGCAATCACTAGGGCCTGCTCCACAGTGAATACTCCAGCCTTTCAGAGTCTTGCTGGAATTTTTTCCCTGGACCTGGATGTTAACAGTTGAGGAGTTCACTTCCGTCTCTCCCATGGTATCCCACAACCATATATGACTACACCATCAACACTTTAAAATACTATCAAGCAAGAAAAGAAGATTCTCTCTAGCAAAGTAAACCAAATCTGGCTAATGTGATGGACCGACTCCACCACGCGACCCATTTCAAGTAAGTTTATTCCAGAAATAGCATTTGTCTATCACAAGCGTCCAATATGGTTCTCTCTGCTACCTTTCTATTAATAGGAAGGTGGTGTATAGACTTAGGACATGGTCCCTTCACTCAAAAACTAAAAAATGTGGGCATTACTGCAGATCCCTACTGCCACTGCGGCATTACTGCAGATCCCTACTGCCACTGCGGCATTACTGCAGATCCCTACTGCCACTGCGGTATCATGCAGTCTACATCTGCTCACGCTACGAGGATCTTCGTAGACAACTAACCACAGATATATACGATTTTCTACAAAGATAGAGACCACCTTTTGACAACAGACCAAAGTACTATCAAGTTTATCAACCTTCGCTCAGAAGCTTTTCCGCCGCAGAAGAACAGTAATGGCCATAAAAAATCACATTCCTCATGACCGTGACTAATGTCTCCCTCTGCACCTTTCTCCAAACCTGAGGATTAAACTCGGCATCCTCACCTAAAACTCTTGCCAACTGAGTTGGACTTGACTTTAACCGGACATGACTCTACTGATTGTGACTCTACTATTATTCTTAACCAGGTCTTACTAGAACCTGAAATATTTCCCTGGATTGACTTTTATACTGGACTTAACTTTCTTCTACGTCCACCTACATAGACTGCTAACTCCGGAACATGGGTAGGATCCCATTTCTAATCCAGCCACATTAGCTGGGTAACATTTCACCTGACCACGCTAACCCGGGAATGCCCTGGGTAGGATGCTGCTAACCTATTCCTTGGATTGGGTAGGATTCAGTGGTTTAAATCCAGTACCCTCGCTGGTTGGCTTTTCCTCCTTCTCCTTGGGGTCACCTAGGGGGGGAATTCCTTCATCTACACCCCCATTCTTACTCTCCCCCCCTCTCTCTCTTTCTTTTTATGCGCACACCCTGTACTCCCTCCCAGGGCTCTACTTTATTTTTTAACTTGCTCTCCGTCTGGGAAGCTCAGGCGACCATGGCGAAGACCAGCCAAGGAATAATGAGCAGCCTGGCTTTAACTCCTAGCGAGTTTTACAGGCATCATTCGAATCAATGACTTTTGTTTCTTAGGTAAGTACGTTACCCACAGGACCAATTCGGCTGTAAAATTTAACATTTTGGCTTATTGCTGACGACTGTCGATCTAATAAAAATAATGAATTACCTCTGAATACTTAGACTATATACATAACTTTCCAAAAAAAACAGAATTTCAGAAATCCGAAACGTGCTATGACCTTTAGATGGCCAGATTTATCAGATTCCTTTTACTGCATTGACCACTACAAAAAAAAAAAAAAAAAAAAAAAATCAACAACAAAGCTATAAGTTTTTATTTAACCTTTTATCCACTGTGGCTGAACAAACCATACCAGTGATTTGATCCTTCTGCTCATTCGTCGGTTGTGTTGAAGTGCTGCTTTTTGTAACCGAAACAAAATCCAGCTAGGAAATATGTAAAACGGAAAGAAATGGCGATCCCAAATATATCATATAATATTGATAAGAATGCAATATTATATGATATACTGGGCTTACCTTTTCTTAGAGAGAAAATTTTTTTTTTAATGATTTTTACTTTTCTACCTGAAAAGAACCATTTAAAACTGCACGAATAATGCGGACCCAAGTATCTAATTTTTAATTGAAAGCATAATAAATATTTTAAATTGAAATAATAAATTGTTTAGAGTCGGATATCCTTATATGATTTTTCTTTTTTATTATTATTTTGAACCACAAGAATACGTCACTGAATTTTTTGCACATGCACTTTTGAAATATCTTATATTCTATAATACAGTTACTGTATTTACCCATAAGACGCACTTATATTTTAGAGGGTAAATATTGAGAAAAAATAATTCATTGCATATATTTGAAACACAAATTCCATTGTAAAACAATGCTTTTACAATGGAATTTATCGCCGTCTTCGCTACTGTCACTGTCGTCATTACTTATGTTATGACTCAGATTCTTCAAAAAAGTGTATATTTTTCAAAGAGTGCATAATCCTTAAAAACCATCATGGACATAGCTGATTCCACATTTCCTTAAAGACGTGGAACTGTCGCTTGTTTCACTAACTCCCACTAATTTTTCATTCATTCGCACACCTGTAAATGGCTAGTCACTTCGTTTGCATTGTTCTTGTCAAGCTGTGATTTGTACTTCCATCAGTTTAGTCCACTCCTCACACATGAATGCTAAAAATGTTTGGTAATTGAGATTTTCGATAACTGCATTTGGCTAAAACCTCCTGGAATTACAACTACTCCTTATATTAAGAAGGAGTTAGTTGTAATTGCGTTTTGTTGCCTCTATTATGGTCACCATTAAACAGCTGTCTTTTTTAGAAGCCCAACTGGACGCTTGGCTCTGCTATCTCTATGGATAGCTAAAGATAATGATATCACTGCATGAACCTGATATACTTTACGAGCATAAGAAGCGGGAAAGTTTCAATCAACATGTTCTAAGAAAACGGTGCGTCCTTTGGTCCGGAAAATATAGTAATAGGATGCTGGTTTTACTGTTTGTGGATTTTTTCATACTAATTTTTATAAACAATACCAGGAGAATCTCAAACTTTGATTTGATTTCATAGAAAAGTGCTGGATTAGTGATTAATATTGTCGTCACAACCTCAACAAGCATTCCTCAAGGAGGCGTTCTCTCCAGTACTATATTTTCACATCTCTTCAACCATACGAGAAAATCCAAATATACTTGCATATACCAATGATTTAAAGTTATTTATTATTTCCAAAGTCAGTGATGATATTCGGGCCATTATGCGAACTTACAGATTTGTGAAATTATTAAGTATCTGGAAGATCTCAATCTGACTATAAATGCAAGCAAACTGGCTCATATTACTTATTCCCTTCAGCAACAACCCAACAAGTAGAAATAAAAATTGCAGATTTCCCAGTCCCATATGTTTATGCTCACAAAGACCGTGGAGTTGTTTTTTATAGAAATCTCTCCTTTAATGCCCACTATTTATATTTTGCTCAAAAAGCAAAATGGCTAATCAAAAAAGAAACAGCAGCGATTCAAGACAAAAAAAAAAAAAAGTCATTAAGCACGTTCAAAGATGCATCTTTCCCATTCTGTCCTATGCTTCGGAAATTTGGTCTGGTAACCTTCAAGAAATTCCTTGCCCTAGAATATTGGGTTCTTAGATGGCTCAATAGTAAGTTTCGTTTTCCCTATACAATATCCAGGCAACAGCTTTATGAAAACTCAAAAAGAAAACCTCTGTAATAGATGAGCAACGAGTCGGGAGTCATGCTCCTTGCAAAGTTAATTACTTCTGCAAGCATTTCACAAAACTTTACCTATATAGCTGCTCCCAACAGAGAAAAATTCAAGAAACCGACAACAATTCAAATCCACACTCTCCAGACCCAGAACAGATGGATAGAATGTTTGTTCTCCAGTGCATCCCTTCACCTCATAAATCATCACAACCGTGATTGCAAAGGTTTACTCAACTCTGAAGCCTACAGGAGTTAGATTTCCGAAATGAAGAGAAATAAAAACAGCAGCCTGCCTTCAACCCAGTAACTGTAACTGAAAGCCAAATGTGCTATTCTGGAAAAATGTTTGGTTCCTAAGTATAATTCCTGTTCATTGTTAATGTTTATATGAAATCTGCTATATATTCGATTATTTTATTTTATATCCTTTGTACCGTATTATCTGCCCCTAGCAACGTGCTGTGATGGGCTTGCGGTATTTGCAGAAAATGAATATTTATTTAATTATTTATTACGGTGGATATTAAATATTTGAATACAGCTAACACTGGATTTGAATACAGCTAACACTGTATTCAAAGGAATAAGGAATAATCCAGGTAATTGTGGAGCAGAGCAGGAAAATAACATCAAAATAACGAAGTTCCCCATCAAACAATTTGAATTGGCATTCTACGTTCATGCTTTAGCAGCCTAATCCTTTATTTCCTCATTAAAATCTCTTAAAACAAAGGAAGATAGAATTTTTTAAATGTCTTAAACACTTAAATTTATTGTGTTGACTCAAAGCGAGAGCCTTCGTTAAGAACAAAGTGCTCTCAAATCGTTAATTAAACATTATGCCTACCGAAATTTCACGTTTCACTGAACACTCCTTTAATGTTTCCATCTGTTTTTAAATCTTGCTTTATCCCCAGAATACTCCAAGTATTAAAAACCTCTTAAGATGTTTTTGTTTAAAAAAAATCTCTACATGCTGAATACAAGACTTTGGCCTGCGAACACCCCTAGCAAATAATTTTGTTTTTTGACATATCTCAGAAAGATTAATACTCCATTTTCCAGACTAGTCAAGTATGAGTGTGTGGACGGCTGGATGCAGTTATATTTGCTTTGCTCCAGCTACTACCTAATGTTTAGCTCAAAGGGGTGGAAGATGATTTATTGTCCGTTATTGGATTGTACCAAGAGAAAAGTCTTCCCACTAAAAAAGTGACATTAGGAAAAGAAAATGGAACACACGCAAACGTTGCATTATTATTATTATTTGATGTATTTATTTATTTATTTTTTTTCAAAAGTGGATCAGCGAGAATACTTCATTTAACATTTAATATCAACGTTTAAAGGAAAGTTTTTAGATGGATCAAGTTTAGCCGCATACATAATTTGTACACGAGTCTAGAAGTAGACTTCGGTTATTAATGTAATACTGTAATGTCAATTTTAAATGCATGACTGGTACAGTATCACAAAGAATACTAATGAGTATGCTTCGCAAAAAAAGACCTTTGCATTTGAGGATAAAAAAATAACCATTCTTCTTAGAGAATAATTGTAGCTAGGTATGGCCTTTATCATTTTACATGGAATTTTGATTTTAATAATGTAATGGGGAGAAATTAAACCAGTTTCTCTCACACAATAACAATGATCGCTAAGTTTCATTTTTTTCCACCATTGTAGAAGAGAAAAAAAAAAACAACAGGCGGCTCAAATGTCACTCATTAAGATTTCTCATCCATAACGTTAGTTCGGAGTGGGAAGCCAAGTGAATGGGAAGTGGCAAGTGAAGCCACTTCCCACCCTCGGACAAAACAGATAATTTAGCTATATTTTTACGACCTTGAACGTATTATTTCGTATACTGCATGGATCATCAAACTCCCATTGAATAACTTTACAACTATTTTGTCTGAATGTTGTCACTAGAGACGATCTGCTATTTGATGAATGATCAGTTAGTCGTGAAACAGGCTGCCAGAGCAGTGTCTCAACTTTTAAAAAAGTGGCTAATTAATCTTTTGTAAAAGTAATGATATACTGGCCAACTCGTTGCAAAGGCAAGTTTGTTCTGCTTTGAGAATTTTACCATCGCATTATCCATGAAGATTAAATCTTGTGGTCTGGAGAACAGATGAATAGATAAGATAACCCTACAACCATCTTGTTAAAAGAGAAATGTCGCATTTTAAAATTGCGTGGATTCTTAAACAAATGCGATCGTGATTTTATAGTTTATTCTTTTATATATATAGGCTTCTATAGACAGATAATCATTAAACATAAATCTTTTCAATGCCTCTTTTTGTAAAGAAATACTTCATCAATTATCCTTTAATAAGTAGACTATACTTGTATAGCGACAATTATTTTAAAACAAATCTTATAAGGAGTCTTCGGAATTCATTTTAACTAAATCTGTCACAGTTACTTAGAACTAAATCATCGCTTTTGTCATTCCCATTTCATTTTTTTTTTTTTTTTTTTAATTTGAAAGTATTGGTAGGTACACATCCATTTAAAATGCACTGTTTTCCAAGTGCAGTCGGTAAAAAAGAAGGTAAAAGCAACCATTAGTGAAACGGTAATGGATGCATGTTCGTAGGTTTTAATGCGATTTTGATGCACGGAGGTAGGTTTTAAAAGTTATCAGAGCGATATATCCCTTTGTAGTTTTTTTTTCTTTGGTAATCTGCTACTTTAGTTAAAAATGCATGAGACAATTTTATTGTCAATATCATCAATCACGCTTTGCATGACTTCTTCCGTTCCCTCCTGCTTTTCCCCACACAGGTATTCTCCTAGCATTTTATGGATTATGCCAAGACTTTTAATAAAAAGTTAAAAACATCGTTCAGAGAATCTTTTGTTTTTACGAGTCTCTTTATTGATTTCATGCGACTGACCTGAAATAAATTTCCCACGTCTGAAAACAAAAGATGTTCGGTTAGAAAATAGATACGCTAAGGCTGCATTTCCCTAACAGCGTGCCACGGCATGAAAGGATGCCGCAAAAAAAACTTTTAGTATAACCTTCCCCTTCCACAGTTCAGAATAGCACCAATAATGATGCAAAATAACGATACTTCAATTATCCTGTTGACTCTAATTTAAATCTCTACCAAAGTAAATAAGCACAGTAAACTCTTTAAAATGCAACGCTCTACTATTCTTAAGTATTTAAAGTATTAAAGTATTCTTAAGTATTAAATTACATGCATAATGCAATGGTCTTAATTCTCACAAAGAATAAACTTCCCTTTGCAATGAGTTTCAGTGGCATCGCACTACTTTCAAAGAGGTGACCTCTCCAAAAGGTTAATTGGCCATTTGTTTAAAAGATATGATTGCTATGACAGCTTTTTCGAGCACTAACTGGTTTTATCATATAGCAGGCGGTCTCTGTTGACAACACGCTAGACAAAACAGTTGTAAGGGTGTTGTTCGATACACGAAATATTTTTAGTAATTTGTAATATAGCTAAAATATTGAACATAGAACAACACTGTGCAACTCGATACAAAGGAAGTTGTGTTCTGCTGCCAAAATTAAAATCATTGGATTATCTATGCAATTTAAATCCTGAACAAATTTCAAGTTAACAGAAGTAAATAAATTCATTTGTTTGTGCTTATGAAATACGCTCTTCTAAAACTGCTGAATCACTACGTACGCCCCTCTAAAATCCAGATAATTTAATTTCAGCACCTCTCAATCCCTGGTGGTGCCGAATTTTAGAGTTTATTGTAACGTACAGAAATGTCAGGTATCTCATTCTAAGTTGCATGGATGTAACTGACAAAAAATATTCAACTTGAAATTCCAATAAAACGACAAATAGTATAATATAAAATATGTAGAATATATTTCTCTGAATGACTGGATTGATTTTGGATTGATTTCGTGTTGCTAAGGTCCACGCTTCCAACTTATATGTATTGATTCCCATTTCATATGTGCCCGGGATAATGCTATGCAGCATATAAAATCACAGAATTTTATATGCTGCATAGCATTACATGCTTCGAAACAACTTTGAGAAAATTTTATATTTTAGGCCTATAAATGGCCTGTTTTTTATGCCTGTTTACCGAACAAAACAGAAACGAATATAGGAATACATAGTGTATCAAATTTCTCTTGCATAACAGATTTTGCGATTTTATTCACGATTTGAGTCACTAACTTTAATAACATTCCGATTTCCTAACATTTTAGGTGCTCACATTAGGTAATAACGTAAAGGTTATTCACTTAGACTGAAAAATTCACAAAAGGTGAGAGGTGCGCAGTTTCGACAGAAAGCCTTCGTTTCACACGGTCATGGTAACCTCCCAGTTATTCAAATATATCGAAAGATATATTCTCCCTTCTGCGGAGTAGAAAAGTTCAGAACTCTGAATTTCATTTTGGTAAAGAGAAAGAAGAAAATGAGATTAATAAAAACAATAAACAAAAAGTCATATTTAGTTTTTTTTTCGAGTTTTTCATTCAAGAAGAAGCAAATCGACCAACAAACAAGCGTGGTTTACAAAAAACACTGCCTTATTGCTTGATTTGTCTTGACATTAAACTGCGAGAATGCAATCCTTTCTGCTTAGAAAAGTATTATCGATAACAAGAGAAGTCATTTCATATCAGCTATATAAATATAAGTGCTTTAAATTACTAAATTTATTAGGATGCTAGAATAACGTTTATTTTACATTTTATGTCAGGAGAGTTTGTATGAGAAAACGTTTGTTGTAAAAGATTATTTGCCACTGTTGTGCTTGAACCATGGCAAAAATTATTGCATTGAGAAAACACCATTCAGACCTTATAAGTATTCATCTATTTAATCAATTATGTGAAAAAGATATTACACAGATCTGTATTTAATTTGCATATAATTATAAAAATGTTAATTTCTTTCAATTGTAACTTCTAATGAGAGTTGTAAATGAATGTTGTGCTATCTTTTAACTCCGCCCAAGGCATTTTCCTCATAGGAAATTACTAAGAATGCTGAAAAATGAAATGTCTTTATTGTGTAAGATACTGTGTAAGATTGATTCATCTTGTTCAAAGGATTGGAAGGTTTGTTAATACTTACGGCGCTATCCAAACCAATAAACAAAATCACTCCTGTCAAGCGATGTAGTTGTCCTGGGACCTCCAAAAGACTGGCATTTGATATCCTTGATCACCCACACTTTTAAATATTAATTACTATCCATTAAACAGCAAAGTGACGCGTCATTGTCATCACCCAATCCCCACAGGAGATCGAATAAACTGAATGTTCGCGTTGATCCTCAGGTTTACTTGATTGATAGATTAAATAAATTAGAGACTTAGTTTAATTACGTTAATGTCGAGATGTGACAACGTGTTAAGTTTTTATCTTGTTTTGCCGCCTCCTCTTGGTCCGATAGACCCAGTAACAAATATTTCGCTACACTTCGTTGCTTAATAATGAACGAAACTAACCTTGAAGCTGTTTCTCATCAAATTAAGAGTAATTAATTACTGTCAAAATATAAATCGAAACTTGTGCTTCTGACAATGTTTGTGAGGATATTACTTCATTATCCTTGCCAGAGCGTCACCGTACTGGACAAATTGTAATAGTATTTTATCGCTAGTTTGCGATCACTTTGAGTGGGAAACATCAAAGTATCTTTTGTCAGGAGGATCAAATCATTCTATTAATATAAAACTCTGTTCTGGCGATCTAGCTTTTGCTTCGTTAATTTGATTTAGGGATCATAAACCTAACTAAATAAATACATGAATAAAAAGCTACAGTAAAAGTTCTGTAATAGGGGGTATATGTTAACTTTATAATGCGTAACTGATTATATTATGTCTACTATACTATACGGCGCCTATGTAGCCAGGTGGGCAGGAGTGACAGTGCGTAGCACATGCTTCTTGATTACACCGGGGTTCGAGCCCATGACCACCACATATGGAGGATGCGGAAAGGTCAGGGAATGACCACCGCATATCCACGGAGCAATATGGCCTTAGTTGCTAATGCTCCTAAAAAAAAAACCCAACCAAAAGTATACTATACTTTCATATGAGTCTTATGTATTCTTATTATAAACCTACTTTCTATGGGATTTTCTCACAATGTAATTGAGTTAATCGGTCTCAAGGGAGGTTGTATAGTTTTTATCTCCTGGCGATTTGGGTGGTTTTTCATCGAGAAAACAGCAAATCGACCGAAGAATACACGTAGTATACTGATGCTTCATGGTTTTAATTGTTTTAGTGAGTAATATACACACATAACCTCACCTAACCTTACAAATCTACGTTGCAGAATATCTCATTTACAATGCAGTAACAAACACCAATTCTTGGCTAGCCATTATATTTTTACATAAGAATTGAAATGAGAAATGGAATATGAGATATTAACAGAGAAGTACTGTAACAAAACATATAAAAATTGAAGTTCCTTTTACCAAAATTTGCTTTGTGCTTAATGATATAAAGCTGGTGTAAACTGCCAAAGCAATGTCTAGTGAGGCAAATGATTAATTTTTCTTGACTTCCTATCATAGCAAAGTTAAATTTGATAAACAAATATGCAAGGAGTTGTAATCTATCGTCTTTCTCGGTTTGATCAACCAACCTGTGAATACTTTTAGAAATTCGTTGTGACATATTGACATCCAGTTTGTTTGTTTGCAGTATTATATGATCTATTTTAAAAACTGCTCTTGCCCGTATCAAGCTTTGTTCTGTTAGCATGAAAGGTTTTCTTGTTACTGTTTATTGCAGTGATAATATTGAACGAGATTTGGTGTAAGAGTTATGGTACTTTACTGTTATTCGAAATTGTCTTGTAGAAAAGACTGAGATCGAAATTAGTTCTCTACTTTCAAGTGGTATGTGGTTAAAATAGCGACAAAGCTGTCTGTAGTTCCATGTCTGGTAAAACATCGGTGTTTTAAAAGTAAGTAATCTAATGAACTTCCTCTGCACAGTTCAATTTGGCTGACTAGATTTTTCCCTGAAAGGACTCTAAATCTGTAAGGAAAATTCAAGCTCAGACAACACTAATGCTTTGAATAATAAAATAGCTGATCGAGGATCGTTGACATCGCCTAGTTCACTAAACGCATAATGTATTTTTCGAAATTGCTAAAATTTACGCCCAGATCCTTTGCATTTGAGACATTATGATGTATTGTCGGCAGATTGTTTATTTGAATGCCAGAATGTCTTCCTTGGTTCCGCAAATTTTTCGTAGAGTATAAATAGACTGAATATAAAATTCGCAGCTAGGAGTTTTCGAGAACACTTCGCTTGGAGATAAACTCAAATGAGTTAGATTCCTGACAGAAAAAAAACTTTTTTTTTGGATTATTCTCTGTTTATATAAGCACTATTTTAAATCTAGTAGTGTTATCTAACTATCTCTTGTAACGCACATTAATTACTCCAGAAAATTATTTTTAGTTTTCCTTAACGCGTTAACGAAATAAATGCCGTTAACTATACGTTCCTTACTGCAATTTTCCATTTTCGGTTAATATTTTCTGTAATTTTCTGAGGTGGTTAACTATATCTTCCTCACCGCAAATTTTTGTCATTAGTTTTTTACTGCAGTTAATTTTTGATAAGAACCGAGAGTATCTCAATCCAACCCTCCCGGTTCTTACAAATATAATAGCCAAATGTAGGTTATCTTTTTTTTTTTTTACCCTATCTCCCAGTTTCCCCCATAGGAGTAATTCGATAATTTCAGTAACTTAGTTATATATTAGTAATTAATGTAATTACATTAGTTCCAATTAATTTCTAACTTGGGTTGTTATTTCAGCTTAGTCTGAACGCTCTGTAAGCCTAAAGACAAGAAACTGTCTTTTCGAAACGTCACCGAACTTTTTATAACACTTTCAATAAAACAGTTTAATCTTTATACGTGGTAGATTATTCTCGCATGTTGTATTTCTTATCCATAAAAATAAATTCGTTAAATTCATATTCAGAAAGAGAAGGTCACTCTTTAAAATTATACTAGATAATGTTAAAATATTAGCATAGTCCAACCCCAAGGGGGGGATACAGAAAGCAGGACGGGTAGGGCACAAAGCTTCTGTGCCCTGCCCTAAAGAGAGTAAATATAAATAAATAAACAGCCTGGGAAGAAGTGAATGCTTGTCCTCCGCACGAATATGAATTATATGCAAGAATTCTCTACAACGTACAAAGAATCTCCCACCTCTTAGAGAGAGATAGAAATAAAACTAAAGCTGATGGAGAACACGTCAGAAGTGCATGCAAAGTCAATGAGAAGCTGTGTGGTGTTAGGACTCCTGTAATGAAGAGGTTGTCTTCTAATGAAAGCTTTGCTTGAAAACCCTTTGAGAAGGCAAACTTGCTTTCAACAAGTTTATCTTCTTGAGTCCAATAGTGCTACTGTGCAGATAGTTTTCTCTATAAATTGAGAGTGCTGTATTTTATATGCCATTAACTAATTGCAAAGTCGTTCTGTTATTTTTTTCGCAGTTGTTTCACAGTTTACAGAAACCCCAAAATCCACTGTTGAAGACCGTAAGACTTCGGTTGAAACGTACAGTAATCTTCCCCAGGGTCGTCTTTTGGTGTTCGTAAGCCCTAGATACACTTCATTCCTAGGCCTTACTATATCATTTCAAACATATTAAAATGCACGTGCGTTATATCTTTTTTTTTTTTTTAAAGAAATTCGAAAGCGTTTCTATAAATTTGGAATTTAAAGTTATTTCCACAACACTTATTCCAGCACTAAGTTACTCGCAGTACGATCTTTGATGACGATGTCGATGCTTTTGCTAACAGAAAAATCCGAAGAAAGAAATTATCTTAGAAATCTGTCTTTAAAATTTAATTTCTAGAATTATTGTGGAATAAAATCGTTGCATTCTATTTCAATTGTATTTTTGGGTCCTTGTTTTTTTCGTAGCCTCTAAGCTCAGTACCTAATGGAAAAGACTGCCCTGTCCGCCTTAAACTATTACGGTATTTTGGTATATGTAAACATGTGTATATATCTTATATAGAGCGGCACCTAAACACCACTTCAACTTCTCCTAGGTACGTTATAACGAATATAGAACTCTGTACAAGGCCAGAAGTGTGGGTAATGTTGTGTGTGTTGTTTGGTTGTTTCTAGCCACTTTTCAACAGAAAGCCGATCAGCTGGAAAGCGTGCCTAGTGCCCGTTTACACCACGAGGAGGTGGGTCCAAACTTAGAACGAATTGTAATGAACCTACAAACACGTGCTGAATGCCGAAAGCGAATTTGGAATCATTCAAAAGAATCCCATTCCGGCAAGCCAGTACACACAAAACGAGTGGAATACGATGAAGGATACTGCAAGACTTTATCTAGTGCATCCCAGAGCAGTCCACAGAGGGTAAACGTCTTCAAGTAAACAACAGCAGTAAATTAATAGCATATCCAAGAACAAGTCTGGCAAGGCAAGGAAAGTTTAAAATGCAAATCTATTAATCCAAGTGGTGCCATAAACCACTAGTTGATCGCTATATCATTATGTGGAGGCAGGATCAAGACTGCATTGATTTGCGAAGAAGCTTAAGAAAGAAAGAGTCAGAGAAATACAACGTGTGTTAAAAATCTACCCGGCATATTCTCTTGAAAAGGAAAAAAAATATTTAGTTCATGAGGTTATCAATATGATAAACAAAGCAACACGATGTATTTACATTTATGATGTGTTTACAGTTTGATTGCATTCATTAGCAAGTTGAAGTTCTTCCTACATTTAAAAACAGCACTATAGTTTGATGGGCCTAAAGGGTATGTCGATACAATAGAAATTATTTCCTTACTTAGCACTTATTGTACAACTTAGAAATACTCTCATCATAGATGCAGAGAAGTCGAGAATTAAAGAGCTGGCCCACAGTACAAAGTGCATGATGGAACCTTTCATTTGTATGTGTTTCTGTGTGCCCACATGTAGATGTGAAGATTAAAAACCACACAATTGTTTAAAAAAACAATAAAATATATTTTTTATTATTATTTTAAGTTTATAGACTTTTCTGATTATTAAAAGCGAATTTAACTATTAAAAAATTGTAATATTAAGGTCTCGACCGAGCCTCTTGAAGAATTGCGAGCCCGAATACTGCAGACTTCTTCTCCTCCCTCTCTCCTGGCCTGCGAGTGTGTAACAACGAGCAAACTAGTTTTGTTACTTAATGCATCGATCTCATATTCTGATTTTTGTATTGTACTGCCTAAATAAAAAGCACTTTTCCAATGGGAAATCATTTTCCTATTTATATAAAGTGCATTGATTAGCAGACCTAGTTTGTTCATTGCCATATACACAATGAGACTGTGCCCCCGCTCTGCAAATAATGCTTTATAGCTCTCTTATTGAAGCTTTTACCCATTGCCTGAGTTTCTTTACATGACATGTATGCTCTGAATCTGTAGGCCTTTGAATATATTTTAATTACATTCTTTTTATATATTTCAACGTATGCATTTGATTTATTTAAACGTTTAATAATTTTATTTCAGTGTACCCTGTTCATGTTATCTTATTTACTTTAATTATTTTTAAATCCTTTCATTATGCTTACCTGAATATAGCTATTATGAGGAAGCGTGTCCGACTATAACTTAAACTAGCAGTATTGTAAATTATACATTTTACTTAATTTAAGAAGAAACATCTAGAGAAGGTATTTTTGTTAAATAATATCAGCTGGAAAAACCAACTAAGAAGTGATTTTTAACACTAGTGCTGTTGAACTGTTTATTTTATTTTATTTTTATTTGTTTTGCAGTGTTTAGCATTTAAAGAAACGATATATTTTTTAAATGCTAAATAGTAAGTCGTATTTTGGTTTTTGCAGTCATAATTTATTTATGGTGTAGAAAAGTATTCGCAGATGTTCCGAATTTTGCTTGCGTGAAGCCTATGCTTAGGGAAAGAATTTCTGCTCTCGTATGAACTTACTTAGAAATAATGCATTCAGTATCGAGAACAAGAATAGTTGTCTCTCGTTAAAATCTTTGAATAATCCATTCATCGATGTCATTTATGAAAATGATAAACAACAGTGGTCCAAGAACCGATCCTTGAGGTGCCTCACTCCCGAAGTAACACCAAACTGAAGAATATCCATTAATCACAACCTTCTGCCCTGCAGCCATCCAGGAATCCATCTTATAATCTTACCAGTAATCCTAGCCTGTTCAAATTTAAGCAGTAACCTCTCATGAGAGACCGAGTCAAATGCTTTGATAAAATCCAAATAAACTGAATCGAAATTATTCTCTAAATCCAGCTCAAGAGTAATTGTGTCAAAGTCGCCTACTACGTTAGTTAAGCATGATTTACCCTTAACAAATTGGCTGTTTCAGATATTAACAAAAAAATCTTTATAAAATTGACTCGTCATTTTTTATTCCAGCAGTTCGATTATCTGAAATGATAAATCCTCATTTAGGTCAGATAAGCGATGCTCCGTTTTCTTTGCATTATTCTTATAGAGGAATTTCTCCTCTGCATCATTATGCCTCCGAGAAATAGGGAAATTAGCAGTTTTGTTTTTCATATTAAAAATAAAAGAAAAAGTGATTAGGATTGTTAGTATTCGATCATTTTATAATAGTGCACATCATTGAGCGAGAAAATTCACCCTTTTTGTATACATTATGAATGGCCTTTAGTCAAGGAAAAAGAAATTGAATAAACAGTTAAATATAACTTTCATCAATATGGAATTAGAATACCGCTTTGCAATTCAAATAACACTCTCTCACATTAATACCTCAATTTATGATACGTAATTAGCTTTATTACTTTTTTTTAAAATTCACTTCCCTCCTTCTGCCTCTCCTCGTATGAAAGAAAAAAAAATGCATAATCAGTCACCTTATTCAGTTTTGGTTCCAACAAATATGAACGTATTAGCAGAAACTTTGAATTTCTAATTTGTTATGCAAGTGTCGAGACAGTGCTTCATCCTTTTATAAGGGGATATATCCTCCCCGTTTAATAGACTACTGGGATTTCCACACACGCTGCAAATGTGTTGTCTTCTTGTGCGCTGACTGTGGTTAGTGTCACCTATTTAAAGCTTGGTTGCACCACAGAACATTCACTTCCTAGAAAGGAAGGATACGTTTTCCAAGTCGCATGGGACAGAACAACCAGTGGCGTTTAAAACGCAATAAAACCTGTACGTGTTTTCATAATCTCGCACTCTTTTCGCAAAGTGAAGACTGCTACTACTTCTTTAGACCTTTTGTTCCGCATACTGCAAATTGAAAATTTAAATTCATGTACTACGGAGGGTAGAATAAACAAGATGCGGATATGTTCACATTTTTTAATCTGGCTAGCAAGCAGTGCTCCCAGTTAATGACGTCACAACACAGTCATCATGCAGCTGTTGCAGTTCGCGCACTCTGCCAGATGACAGTTTCAATAAATAAGGAAGATGTCGTTGCTAGGCTACAAGCAGAGAGTTTATTAAAATTATGAAGCCTCAGAGAAACCGCTTGTAAATAAAATAAAAATGGGAGAACAAACCGCATGCGAATGTGTTCCGAAAGCGGCCTGTCTTTTAACCTTATAGAAATCGATACACGTGAAACCTTCCGATAAAGGTTAAGCTAGCATAAACACAAATGAGAGAGAGTCAATCTGGAAAAATATAAACGTTAACTTTGAGAGGAGGAGGGGAAAAATGTAAGGAAATACAATTGCAAAACTGAATGAAACTTTAATTTCAAAGAAGGTGAAAATAAAAAGAGAAGAACTTTATATACTTATATAGTGGAAAGGGAAATAATTACTCGCACATAATGATGTGGAAACCAATTACGTGTTCCCATTTAGCATCCATTCCATCGAACCGAAATGGAGTGAAAATAATGAATCGAGACCAGTACAAAAAGGTCATTGGTCTCTGTATAATGAAGGACCGCTGGTATATGGAAGTGCAGTTACGAAAATTACTTCAACTGTAGTCGTTCCGAATTTTTTATATTTTTGTAGTTAAAAGTTCATGCTTAAATCATTTTCGTTTGTGCCAGTTAACACTCACATTAAACAATAATTTTTTTAATTTATTTTAATTAGAGCGATATTCAAGTGTATGCATGCCATTAAGTAATGCCTGTTCCGTGCCAATTAAAATGTTTTGTGATTTACAGCTATTTTATCAGTGCGATTTGATTCTCTCAATGCCTGATTGAATTGAAGACAACTAAGACCATGAGGATTCGGTATATCGCGTATCCGTAAACTTAGTGTATCCAGTTGTACAGTCGTCTATTTCCTGGATGAATAATTCGAGTTTTGTTTTCGGGGAAGAAAACATGCAACCCATTCTTGAGACCAACTAACCGGAAAAGTTCATCCTCCCGGCCAGAGCTATTTCTAAGAGAGAACAGCTACATTATCCAGTGTATCACTCGCGAAGGCATAAGTGGAGGTATCCAGATGGCGCTCTCTTTATCGAAACTTTCCTTTTTTTTTTTTACATGAGAAGTTTTAACGTGTTTGTTTCATTTATTTTCTTTGATTTGCCAAAGGTACACTCAACAAAACCCGTTTAAGAGAACTTTCGTATTCAGTAAACTATTATTTAGTAGACTATAAACACACACACACACGTTAAGACTCCCACCAGGCTATTTTACCAAATGCTGTTCATGTATGCTGTTGAAACCAACTGTAGTCTCCCCCACTTTAGCGTCTTACTGGATTTCAATCCGTTCAGCTATCACTCGTAAATTCTTAACTTTCAAAAAATAAGGGTTTTTTTTTTTTTCAGCATTGGTGCAGCTGACAAGGTTCTTTGCCGTTCGCCGATTTGATTATTCCCAGGATTGGTTTGACTACCCTCGGTTCGTACTTTGATCATACTTCCTCATCATGGACATAGTGCTTTTGTAACGCGGTGCCAGTGGTTTCCCACAAAACGGCACTTAGTGGCATTGTGATGATGCAAGACTGCAAAGCCAGATGATTGCGAGTTGTGTCGGCACGTTGTGTTGTTCATCTGGCCACTTTGTTACCGGGAGGAGCGATCGCCAACTAAGGCACCTTCCAGCATCCGTCCACGGCACGAGGAGCTGAACTAGGACAGAAGAGGAACATTTACGAGGCTGGCTCTGCTCTGGCCAGGACAAGAGCAAAGGCGGCCTAAAGAAAAGGAATAAAACACATAGGATAGAGAAGAACAAGTAAGACTAGGGGAGGATGATGACAAGGAAGGCATCCCCCTGGTGAGTGCGAAGAGTGAACCTAAAATAGGTGGGAGCCCTGAAGAAGGGTGGGATAGGGTGCCAAAAAAAGAGAAAGGATGACAGGCAGAGAGAGAGAGAGAGAGACATAATATTTGCAGCGCAATCATCGAACACCTACACAGGAAGGTCTCAAGGGACCTGAACGGAGCGGAGAATCCACGAAGGGAAGTATGCAGAGGTGCAAGGCAGGAGCCCCGCCCAACGGAAGCAGCAGAGGTGCCAGGCACAGGAGACGGACCGAACCAGCAAAAAAAAAAAAAAAAAAAAAAAGCAAGTTGTGGCTGTTCCTGTAATAGTCTCTCTCGCAGTAAGTGAAAACTGCTTTTAGGCTCTCAGACACGCTCTTAACGTGAATTTTAAGTGATTTTAATAGATAATAATTTTAGCGTCTAAAAAGAGCAACTGATTTTAACAGAACAGCCAAGAATAAGTGATGAGCTCATCATGGGTAAAACCAACACCGCATACGAGTTTTTTTTGTTGTCGTCATAGGGTTTTAGACGCACCAGCAATTGGCCTATATTGCGCCGCTGTATATAACATGTCTATAAACTGCGTGTGTTCTGTGGTAAATTTGTTGTTTGCTGGACGAAAATCCGAGTTTACAGAAGAAAAATTACATGCTACATCATACATGATACCCTCGCTTGAGACCTAATAACTCATCCAAGTTGTGAAAAAGGCGCATAAAAATTCCTCGTGTGGTTTAGGGGATTAAAACTCAGGTCTTTTCCATCCGGTATGGGGTGGACTCAGATTATACTAACTGTGCTGCCCACGAGGGCACATACGAGGTTTGCCATTAAAGTTCCTGGAATGCTTCAATAAAAAGAACACAAAGTGAAGGAGCTCAAAAATGGTTTTATTTTATTCAAAGTAATCATGACCTGATTGAATGCACCTTTCTTTGATTACACCTTTCCAAAATTTTTGAAAAAGTCAGGGAAAGCGTCCAAAGGGATGTTGATCACTTAAGTTTTTCTTTATATCCTCAACATCCTAAAATCTCTTTCTTTTGCGGGCACTTTTCACTTTAAGAAAGAGGAACAAGTTTGCTGGTACTAGATCAGGAGAGTAGGACGGATGGTTGAGCTGTGCAATGTCATGTTTCGTCAGAAATATCTTCATAACTAGTGCAGAATAGTCGGCGAACATAAGAACTAGCTGCCTTTCTCTGGAAAATGCTATATCAACGAGGAAATGCGTTTTAATAATCTTTGAACCACCTGTACGTAGAACGCAGCACTGACTATTCCTTTCTCTCTCCCTCTCAGGTACAAAAAAATCCTTGTGAATCATACCCTGTTTGTCTAAAAACTTGATCACTATCAACTTGATCATGGATTTCTCTGGACTGTTTTGTGTCCTGGTGATGATTTTAAAGTTCACTGTATGCTCTGACGCTTCGTCTCTTGGTCGTATGTAGTAAATCATATAGAGCTCATCTACAGTGAAATACAGTCGAGAAAACTCGAGACGATTGTCTTCATAAGTCTAGGTTAAGTCTTCGCATGACGACACTCTTCGTTGCTTCTGCTCAATCGCGGGACTGTGCGGCACAAATTTTGTACAGACCTTCCTTTTCTCTAAATCTCCATGCAGGATTTCCCGAATCGTCTCCTTATTCATATCATTTGGGTCAAACTCGATTTCCACAATTTCCACAAACTCTTGCCACAATTTCCCGAAATTTTGCAACTCTGTTCACATTTCGAGAGGTTGACGAACGCTCACTTCTTGGATCATTGTGAACATCCTCATGTCCGTTTTCGAATCGCTTACAAACACATTGGTACGACTTAACGATTCATCACTATAAACCTTTTTTAACATGTCATACTTTTTTTTTTTTTTTTTGCAGATTTTCTCAGTTTAAAGCAAAATATGATATTGTTCGTTGGTCCATTGCAGAATCGTTTCATGGAACGTTAACGCTACTTGTAACCCGTGACGTTGTTACTTGTAACCGTTGAGTGTACTGGACAATATCTGTATCACCATCTGTTGGAGGAAGTTTGAACTACAACATACCACCCACTTTCGTTTATTTTCAAACTCATCGAAGATGACCGCAAGAGCATCAGTAAGGGAACGTTATTTCGACACCTCGTATATAAGACCAACGCCATCGTCTTAGAAGGTGTAACGTTTGTCAGGCATTCCAAATACAGTATACATATATTCCTTCCTTAGCCGAGAAGCACCTGTCACTCAACCATGAAGCACCTGTCAAATCAATCACGAATGCTTTAATTAAATGTTAGATAATCTGAGATGTTTTTTGAACATATTCCATTTTATGATTGTACTTTTAACATAATATTATGTACTCAGACTTTATCTGTAATGTGCTTTAAAAATTAAAATAATCACCTGCACTGGTGGAGAGCTTGAAAAATTGCGCACACTTCAACAACAAACTAATTATCTGCTTTTTTGTTTCGGATTTTAAATCAATGTCTTCGCCGTAAATACGTCTCGCCAATAGAAAATAAAGGTTTGCAGCTGAAATAGAATGACACTGTCCACAAGATATCCTGCATATATTGTGGGCGCCTCCGTAGCCAGGTGGGCAGGAGCAACAGTGCGTAGCACACGCTTCTTGATCAGACCGGGGTTCGAGCCCGTGATCACCAAATACGGAGGATGCGGAAAGGTTAGGAAATGACTACCGCATATCCCCGGAGCAATATGGCCTTAGTTGCTAATGCTCCTAAAAACCAAATAACAGCATATATTGTGAAAAGTATCTTAGATTTCTTTACGTATTTAACTTTTATTTCTCTATGGGTCTTCTTCTGGCGTTATAACCCAGAGTGGCTTTTAGCCTTCTCAACGATTTTCCACCAATAAGCCTTCCCAGAAGTCAAACTTCTCCAACTTGTTATTTTCATGATCTTTAAGTCGTCTTCTCCGTCATCCATCCATCTTTACCGCGGTTTTCCTTTTGTCCTCTTACCTGTTGTTGTTGTTGTTTGGTTTTTAGGAGCATTAGCAACTAAGGCCATGTTGCTCCGGGGATATGCGGTGGTCATTTGCTGACCTTTCCGCATCCTCCGTATTTGGTGGTGACGGGCTCGAACCCCGGTCTAATCAAGAAGCGTGTGCTACGCACTGCTGCTCCTTCCCACCTGGCTACGGAGGCGCCGACCCTCTTACCTGTAGGTTTCCATTTCATTATACTCTTAGTTGTTCTTCTGTCATCCATTCTCATAACATATCCCAACCAGGAAAGTCTCTGGCTCTTCACAAATTTGATGATGTCCGCAATCTGAATAAGATGGTAAAATTCATGGTTCATTCTGATCCTCAAGGATCCATCAGCGTCTTGTACTGGCCCAAAACGTTTCGTAAAATTATTTCTCTATGGGTATCAACTAGAAATTTGGAACAGGTATCCGATTTTCCTCCTGTCGAATTAACGCGGTGTCTAACATTCATTGCTGCGTGCGTTAATTTATACCACAACATCTGCAAAAATAATCTCTAGATTTCTACTCTCTCAATACCTAGCGGGATCAGTGGCTAATAAATACGTATCAAATATATTAATGCACTACTGAATATATTTTTTATAAATATCAAAGAACCTTAAGTCCCCTTTTCTTATAGTTGCTGTCCGCTCAGATAGCACAGTGGTTCTGATTACCGTCCGCCCTACACCAAGGGGAAAAAGCCCGGGTTAGACTCTCAGGTTAAACACTCGTGGGTAGCACAGTTGGTTTAATCACCGTCCTCCCCACACCGGATGGAGAAGACCTGAGTTCGAATCACCTCAATGATGCGAGTAATTTTCATCTGCGTTTTGCACAACTTGGATGATTAGTCGGTCTCAGATGAGGGTAGGTATTTTTTTTTCTCTCGAAGACTCGGGTTTTACGTCCATCAAACAAATCGGCCATAGAATACGTGTAATTTACAGACATATTATACGGGGAAATATTGCCTAATTTGATGTGCATACACCCAACAACAACAATAGCGAATCCGATCAATGACACGAGGAACTTTTATGGGCTTTTTCCAATTTGTGGCTAAGTTTGTAAGTTTCAAGTGTGAACAGCAAGATTTTTCTCCCTGGAAAATCAGGTTTTCCGTCCAGCAAAACAGGAAAATCGATCAGAGAATACACGCAATTTATGGACATAATACGTTTGAGCAGATAAGATGGCTCTTGGGTAGCACTAACATGACAAGTTTTTCTTTTTAACTCTCTCAACCACAGCGTCTCTAATTTCCAGTAACTTCTCTTGGCACGCAGCTAATTACTTGCTCTCACACATTGCTTGTTCTGTAACAGCATATAAGGTATTAGAGCAGATAAGGTGTAGCAAATACTTAAATTTTTTGGCCAATGGAGTATCTACACTGTACGAAATGTGGAGCAGTCTCTTGTTTACAATCAGATTGAAAATAACTAAATCTGCAAAATTACTAATTCCATATACTCGTAGAATGTTTAAATTTGAAATTTTATACTGGTTTATGCGAGTGATTCACTATTCTGTTATTGACATTTTTTTCCCTTTAAGTTTGAATCTTAAAAGAAGTGTCCTGCATACCAACAATCCTTTCTAAGCAAGATATGCTTAGTAATGCTACTATTCGTTATATGATAAGTCATTTTCGAGAGACTGGTAAAGCCACGAGCGAATAAAAAAAAATTATTCGCTCTAAACTAGTGTTATCAGAAAAAACATAAGTATGAGAATTCTCTAGGCAGTCAATGTATAAGTTGAAAAATGAGTCGGCTTCCACATGAAAGTGCTCATAAGTTATAAATCATTTCATTTTAAATTTGCATTGATTTACGTAACACCCGCATAGCGGGTTTCGTTTTAAAGGACAGTGGAGAGTAAATCGGATGAAGTTTGTGGCTGTAAGTTTTGGGTTTGTCGAAGAAAATTCAAGTCGTAGGGAAGTCAAGAAACAGGAAATTAATATATTTATTATGGAGTAATACTTGTTCTTAGGATAATTCTTTCGCTCGTTAAATATATGTAATAGCGGTATATCTGAGAGAAAGTTATTTTTTATCCCCAAGTTCATTTTGTTACTTTGATTAGACCTGGGAGTAATTGTGCAGCAGTCAGATATGAAATTTTCAGGCAGTGCAGAACAGGCTGCCAGAGCAGGTCATGGGGTATTGTCAATGATATTCAGGAATTTTGCTAGCAGGGAAAAGGAGGTGATTATCCCTTTGTATAAAGCAATGGTCAGGCCACGCCTTGAGTACTGCGTACAGGTCTGGAACCCTCATTTTAGGAAGGATGTAGAGTTGCTTGAGCGAGTATACAGAAGGGCAACAAGATTGGCGAGAACGAAGGGGTTCTCTTACCAAGAAAGGCTTCAGTTCTACAAATTGCAGTAGCTGAAGACCAGGCATCTGCGAGGTGATCTGATTGAGGTGTATTACGCCTTGAATGGGTTGAGCAGACTCAATTCTGTTGAAATTCTTCCTCTTGCTCAGATTACGAACCTGAGGGAGCATAAATTCAAATTGAGGAAAGACAGCTGTAGAATAGATGTGCAGAAATTTTCCTTTGACCAGCGGGTAGTTTATTGCTGGAATAAACTTCCATCTGTTGTTGTGGAAGTGTATAGCTTAAATAAATTCAAGGAGGAACTGGACAAACGTTTAGAGGGAATGGATGCGTGGAATGTTTTTTTTTTTTTTTTTCTGGCTGATGCTACATAAGCTTGTTTTCTTTCATCACATGCTTCCTCTACTACAACTATATATTGTATTAAGGAAACGTAAATATTAATAGAGTTTCATAGAGTTAATAAGCATTCAGAGTTAATAAGCACTCAAGCATTCAGCCAACTTTGGTTAACTGTTATTTAAGGTATGAAAACTTGTTGGAATACCCAATTGGAGTTACAATTTGATAATACTTCTTTAAATAAAGTCACATGACTTAATTTGTACTTAATAAATATATCGATATCATGCCTAGGCTAAGTAATTATCAACTTGAAATAATTATACATTTGTGAATACAAGGTGGATTTATTTAGTAGAGATAAAATAAAATTAAAAAAAACTCATTTCAGGTAATTCATATTTAAAACGAACTAAATAATACATAAAAATGTGTCCATTTTACGTAGACGCGTTCTGCTGTTATATTTTTACCGTCATTTTGAAATAAAACCGTGGCGTCCTTTGGGTTTTAGAGCTTCTGTATTATTAAAACTGTGACTGTTCTTCGCCTCTTTAGGAGAGATGTATCCTTACAAGTGTTAAGGCCCTATTATTTAAAAAAGGCTGTCAGCTAACCTCCAGCTGAAACGTCCTGTCGTTCGATAAAACATTTTTCATACTCCGCAAGTAAAGTGACGTCCTGCTTTGTGTACATAAATTTCAATTTCTGTAACCACTACTAAATGAAATATTCGCCATAAAATAGAAAGAACTCGCTGAATAACATTAGTCCGTGGCGACCCCGAAGTGACTGCATTTCAATTCAGTACTGGTGTACTTTATTATCCGTTATTTTCTGAATATTTTTCTATAAAGCAAGCGGTAGATATATCCGCAGTACAACAGAATGCGTGGTCCGTACGTTCTCGTACGACAGTGAATTCTACGGAGTTAATAAAATATAAATTTTGTCGTCGCTTGGGTTTGTTGATGCTTTTTGAAAAACTTCCCGAAGGACTTGTAGTAAAAAGGTAAGATATATATATATAAAGCATTAAAGGAAGATTTCAAGTTCCTTCGAACTATTCAACCATAAAAATAATAAAAAAAAAACTAATAACACTATGAAAACGGGTTTTTCTATCTATTTTTATAAAGCCTTTCCAGTAGTTTTTCAGAGGACACCCACTGGAAATGAAAAAATTAGTAAAAAATAATAATATAAAAAACATAATATTCATACTGTTCCCATTCCCACAGGGTAACCTTTCAATTCTGCTTTGAATTTAGCAAGACTCAGTGTCTCTTTCGCATTGCAATTTATTCCAGTGTTTGACAACCCATTGTAAGTGAACATGGGATCCAGTCTTCTTTTATTCCCTGAGGTGTATCTCCTTGGTTCTTATCTCGCCCATCTTCAAGGGAGAACACACCTTCCTCATTCATTTAACTGAATATTTTTACCACTTTATGCAATTCAGTCAGATCTCCCCTTAAATGTCTAGTTTTTGAACTTTGAAGTCAACACTTTCTAAGTTTAATTCACATGTGCATCAATTTGTACTTATCATCGATCTAGTCATCCTGTTTTGAACTTTCTCCAGAGATTCTATTTCTTTTTCAGGTGCAGTCTCCAGACTGGAATAAAGTATTCCAAAAGCTAACACTGGGCATTACTTTTGTCATAAGGATAAAAATACACAGGTTATACAGTAAGCTTAGCAACTCAGAGACTTCTGTATCTTAGGTTATAGGAATAAAGTCCTCTGTGACAGAATAGTTATTTCACCACTTGTAATTCCTTTGGAAAAGGTCTGGGTCCAAATCCCATCGTAGACTTAACGAATTTCTAAAAATCTCCACTGGGGGGGGGGGCTGCAGTTAGCCTATCTCGGCTGGAGAGAGTAGAATTTTCTCTCGTGAATTATTCCGAGTTTTTCAGCCTCCACAAAATGTAAATCGGCTTGAGTACACACACTTGTACAGAGTAAAGCATAATAGTTCACAGTGGTCTAAGTCGCTGGTTTCTAAAAACTTTGTTCGATAGTAGACATGCCTACTTTCGAATGAATGGTCGATTTATACATAGACACCATACACAGAGAATTACAGAATTGTAAATATACGGCGGTGTTGCCCGAATTTGGTAACGACCGCCTGGTACAAAAAATTAAAAAATAAGAGGTATAGAATTAGTCCACGAGATTATAATCGCTAAAAATGAGTCTTGTAGCCTTAAAACACATGCATCTTATAGACAAGATACAGTATGGCCTCAAGTGTCTTTGCCATAATTTTAAAACATTATTTTTTTATTGTAAGCTTCCAAGCTAGTTAAAACAACTTATTGTAGAAAGTGGTTACCATTATAAGTAAGCTACGCAAATTTAGAACTAAATTCGTTTAAACATGCCAGTGAACAAACATTAAAGGCTAGTTGAAATATAAAATAATTGCAATTGAGTAATATTTTCTTTTAATTTAAGTGAAAGAGAATAAAAACTCATTAATACCAGTTTCAACATTTGAACGACGGTACATTTCAATATTGTTTTATGGATTCCTTCTCAAAGCAGTCAGTAGTTCCATTCTAACTTGATTAAATTGGGAATTCAAAATTTTCATCTATTGTGCAGTCTGATATGATATCAGAAGTAATAGAAAGCATTATTGCGCTGCGAAATTCAGCCTACAGCGGCTACGATCACTGTTCTTCCACACCAAAAAGGCCTGAGTTCGAATTCCTTCTGAACCTTAGAAAATTTTATGACATTTCTTTCTTATCGTGGTAGCTGAGCTAGTCGCTCTTGTTGCGAGCAGTGTATTTTATTTATTTATTTTTTTTCTCTCTGGTACTTCGGGTTTTTCATCACATAGAAGGAGGCAAGCTCACACGATACGCAAAAAGGCAGTTTATATGCATAATATACTGCCTATTCGATGCCTTATGTCCTTATTTGAACTGAATCACTTGAACTCTTTTAAATAGCTGACTGATAGAAATTATTCATATCTGAAGAATGGCTTTATAGATTAATAGCTTTACAAGTTTGATAAGTGTTTGGCAGTATGGCAAATAATGGTATGTGTATAAATCCGCAGGGTTGTCGAGAAATGTATGCTGAGTTATGATACTGATAATAACCGTAGACTAACTATTTTATTCACTATTTCATATTTCCGCTTGCAGCAAACACATTCACATCCTCTAATGACAGTTTGGTCATTATTTATGCAGCCGATCAATGCATTTCCATTTTACTGTTCATGCAATTATAATGCATCCAGATCTACTTGAACACCATTTAGATGCTACAGTATTTTGTGCATTGCAAACCGAAATAGCCGTTATTGACTGGAGAAGAATAAGCGAATTTCTGTAGAAGAAAACTTCAAATGGGAACCCAATTTCTGTATTAATGTAGCTGGACTACATTTCACATATCATATTTAAATATGTTCATAAATGCATTACTTCTACTTATTTACATGCTTATGCCATTTGTAACCTTTTCATCATAATAAAATCGGCAAATAAATACACTCACCAATAATTTATGTTCTTTTTATTTGATTTATTTAAAAATCGTTCTCTCATTTCGTGTGCCACTTTCTGTAGGGAAAGTCATGTACGTTATTGTGGATTTTTTACCAGGCTCCAATCGTTATTTTTGGGAACTTCGACAAATCCGTTTAGAATGATAGCCATCATTCTGTCTTGCCAAGAAAATATCTCCAGAGGGTTAACCTCCATACCGATAATCTCCACCTCCCATATTGGCCACATGGTATCAGCACCTCGCAGTATTCCTCGTAACTGAAACTTCACTCTAGAGACATTTTTCCAACCATCACGAGATCATTATATTGGTGCATGAAATGATGTTGAAGCATGAACAAATGATGTTCGTGTGTCACTTTGATCAGACAAGAGAATTCACCTTTTGACATTTTTTGTGCCTGTTGAAACTGGAAATCGGTTTTTAAAACTCCTCTGTAGAAAATGTTTTTCTTTTGTTTCAATGTGAGTACAATTGTATTGAAGTAAGCATTGACGTAAGGCTGGAATGTTTCTTCATCTTTCGTGTAGCCAAGCGATTGCTAAAACTGCTAAAGTGCAGTATATTTATATTTGTAATGATGTTCAGCAAGTATACTGTTTCTGAAGTAATATGTGATCATGTGCCCTTAAGGTAACTGTGAATTACATTTCTTTTCTGAGTAGAATGGCACTACTCCACTATCGATTTTTTCTCCACTCGAAGGCTTTAAAATAATGTTATCTTCGAAAATAATACTCTATAAACAAAAGCTACTGAAATATAACAATAACAAAGCAGCTCTTTACAAAATTAAAATAATAATAGCTCTTCTTTCCTCCTATAGGGTATGCTAAAACAATCAATACATCGAAAGTTTTAAATAGCTCACCTAGATAAATGATCAGTATCATAAATAACTGTACCAATCGAAACTAACATTACTGTTACGCTTTAAAAATTATCTCTTTGTGGCTACTTGGAGACCTGGTTCCTCCAGCGTGAATTTTATAAGGTAATGGATGTGCATTGTCATTGCGACATCTCGCTGTTCGTTTAGTGGCTCCTTTCCAAAATCTAGCCTCGAGGTTCTCATTTTAAGTTCATTCCTGTTGTAGGGGCGTTTGCAGCTATGCAAAGCACCTATTAACTTCTGCATGTCCGTTCTGCCATTCATATGTAACACCTCGACTCCTAATAAATAGACTATCATGAAATTTTATATTTAGTCCTTTTAGAAAAAATTATCAAGCCATTACGAATGTCATCAAAACTAAAAAGAGAATTGCAAAAGGTTTTTTTTTTTTTTTTTTTTTTTTTCGTATATAATTACTCATTTGTGATTCTCGGTTCATCACCGCGCATCTACCTTTTAAAGGCTATTTGAAGAGTATACTGAGTTCGTTCCTTTGTTAATAATTTACTAAGTACTCGTAATAAATGATGAATTATTATTTGTTTATCCTATTGATCGCAGAAGTGAAATAAGTGCTTTACTTAATTTTTTATTAAAATCTAGGAGAAAGTAAAGTCAGTGTAATGAAGCACATTTCTTTCTTATACATTTAGTTCGGATTAGTGAGGGTTTACTGTACTTTAAGAAAACAAATTGACCATATCTAAAATGTACCGTAATGTGTGCATTACTTATTTGTTTCTACATGTACTTAGTATAGCTTCTTGAATTTCATTGTAAAAAGCATTCGTGTACAAAAGAGCGTTGTCTTTAAAGTAACCTATTGGGAAAAAAGGTGGTTCTGTCTCTGAGGGATACGGATAATATAGAAGAATGAAATTTGCAGAGTAATATTTACTTTTTTAGGAAAACGGGTACAAACTGAGGGATAAAAACGATTTTCTATAATTTTCTATCGAAATAATTTTCTATTATTTCGATAAAAGAAACTAGTCCGCATATAGAGATGAAATATAAAGTAAACGAATTATTGTTTACATCTCTGCTTACAGTTTTATAAATATTTAAGTAAAGATAAAGATAAAAATGCATTCACTTTCAATTGCACTGATACTAACTTGGTTTTCTTTCCTCATGAGTTTTATTTCAAGAATAGTAATAAAATGTCCAACTGAGTATTCGCAAATAATAATAGTTTACAGCGCTGCTCACCGCATCGAAGTTGTACCATTGTCTATTGAGAGAGAGCTGCACGTTCGTGTTGCTTGGCACTCCCATTGTTTTCCAGGTGGTCATTGATCAAGCTTATCGATCATACAACTACCACTCCTACGAGTGTTCTATGTTGTTTGTTGGGCCCCAGAAGGAAAACACATGCCGAGCGAAAAAGAAAAGAAAAAGCTACTAGATTCCTAATATTTATTACGCTTTTCGAATCTTTCAGTCTGTGACTAAAGCTGTCGGACTTTTCATCGATCTCTTAGGCTATGAGTATTAAGCTCGGTAATTTTTCTTAAATGTATCCAGAGCGTACAAAAAAAGAAATATCTACTAAACTTTCCGTTGAGTTTCAAAAGTTTATAGAGAGTAGCTCGTTCATATTATGGCTGTTATTGAAGCGGATTTATTTTATGATGTAGAGATCAGCATTCAGACAGGCGTTTAAACCCAGAAAATGTTCTCTGTGGATCCACATAAATATCGGCCAATAAAAGGCGGCCGATAACCGTAATGTAGTCGCTGACGGACGTTAAGCTTTCAAATGGCCTTTACTGAATTTCGCGAAAAGTTAGTCGTTGAACCTCTTTACTCTTTCTTTCTATTGGATTAGCAATATTTAAGGGATCCTTTAGGGTAGAAAACATTAAGTTAGTAAATATTTAATGTTTAATGCTGTTTTAAAATATTAAGTGTTCTACAATGGGAGACTGAAGAATCTCTCTGTTCACTCTTTGGTAAAATGTTCGGTATCTATAATGTCATGAGATTTACGGTTTTAAGTTATAAGTTTTGCTATCTTTATGCAACTGTTTCTTCACTGCTTTCTGTTTAAATATGCCTTTCATGTCCATTACTTAAAGACAAAATATGCTCTTTTCGTATTTTATTAAATTCATCTCTTCAATCACCAAATAGCTGTTTGACTACTACAAACTTTTCCTTTTTCATAATTTTGTTGAAAGAATATCCTAAAGTTTCCTTCATTTATTTAAGTATTCATTTTAGAATGTAAAGCCTCAATATCTGTAAAGCCTCAATTTCGCATAGAGTATTTAATCCTGATTAACTGGGAAGCATGCCTTTCGCTGTAACTCTTCACAAAATTCACAATTTTCTTCCGATATCTAAAAGCTGGCCATTAGTTTGTGGATATAATTCTTTATTACACACGTTTGTACTTTGTGGCAGATTAAGTTCGCATAATATAGTTTGTGTTCGATGCTAGCTTAATTGTTTTAAGACTTGTAATGATACTTTTTTCCTAATACTTTAAAAAATTAACAATGTTAATTAGTTCAATAATAAGTTCTGTTTATATTCCGGCACGACTATATAGGTCAGAAGCGTTTATAACTAAACATTTTTGCAAGAATGCAATTATTAACCTCATTTAGCGTTGGTGCACTTGAATCACGGTCAACTCAAACGTATGTAATACTGCACTCTGCCAAACAAACAGATTTATTATCATTATTATTAAGCTTGATATCACCCCTTGTACAGATGGTTGGCTAGAAGGGTGTACATAGAAGTGAAAAATACATGCATTAAATGGACAATAGGTAATGTTTGACAATACACTTGCCTATAGTATAGGTATATATATTTACAAGAGGGAGAAAACTTAAGTTTGAACATGTGTACACAGAGGAATTAATTAAGTGTGCAATATAAATTCAGTTTACAATCTATTAAAAAGGCAGTGAAATTCTTGAAATACTGAGTCTTCAAATATAGACAATTTTATATGTCTGTAGAAGGCATGTGATCAACTCGTACCTTGAGTGAATTGATCTTTTTTTATTCAGGATTCACTAGAGGTGGATGCTTCGATGCAGGTCTTCCAGGATATTCTTCCTGTATTTCTTATCATCCAGTAGTTTGTTGGGGTCAATTTGCATATCGTTGAAATGTTCCATAATGTTTGCCGGGAACGTATCTCTAAGGCAGACAAGTTGGTAAGAGTCGACCTATAACTTCGTTTATGTCGTTCTCTTGGATGGGTACTTCCAAGGGAACGACTTGCACGTTGGGTGGGTTATGTTGTTTGTTTGTTATTTGGTTTTTAGGAGCATTAGCAACTAAGGCCATATTGCTCCGGGGATAGGCGGTGGTCATTCCCTGACCTTTCCGCGTCCTCCGTATTTGGTAGGTACGGGCTCGAACCCCGGTCTAATCAAGAAGCGTGTGCTACGCACTGCTGCTCCTGCCCACCTGGCTACGGAGGCGCCGTTGGATGGGAGAAATCAATCCTATTAGTTAATAGTTTGGCAAGAGTGATGAGGTTCTTTTCCAGAATTTTAGTTTGCCATGTTGTTATATGCTATGTCATATATTCGTTAGTTTTCATCTTAAATACAGAAACAGCTGGCCGCCTCCGTAGCCAGGTGGGCAGGAGCAGCACACCTAAGGGTGTGCACACGCTTCTTGATTAGACCGGGGTTCGAGCCCGTGACCACCAAATACGGAGAATGCGGAAAGGTCAGGGAATGACCACCGCATATCCCCGGGGCAATATGGCCTTAGTTGCTAATGCTCCTAAAAACCAAACAACCAACCAACCAACCAACCAACAGAAACAGCTAAAAGTCTGGAGGCGGCTGTAAATGATCAGTTTGACTGTTTTTTCGGGGTGGAAAACTCCAATTTCTGAGAGGTAAAACGATTTTAATGTCGTTTGCGATCAATTAACTCGCGCTGTGTGAAAAAAAGCCCATGAAAGTTCTTCCCGTTAAAGACGGAATTCAAAGACATGCCGTTGCCTTTTCAGCATTAAGCGGAAGAACTGTAATCACAACCACTTTGCTCTTCGTGAAAACGTCATTAGTATTTAAGGATGTGCCTTGTGCTACCAGCACACCTAAGGGTGTGCTGGTAACACAGCGGTCATAATTACCCCCTTGCATGGGGTGCAAAAGTGATGAGTTCGAATCCAGTCAATGACGCCAGAAAATTTTAATGTTTTTTTTCGTAACTTATCTAAGTAAGTCGATCTCAGGCGAGGGTTTCATGCCTTTTGTTCCTTCGGAAAATCGGGTTTTTCATCTAGAAAACAGCAAAACGACAGAAAAATGCACGTAATTACTGAAAAATTATATCGACGCCTCATAATCTTAGTTACTTTGGCGCCTAAAGTACCCCAATTTAAGACTTACTGATTTGGTTTTTAAATGTGTAGATTTAATTTTTCAAATCTTCAAACAGAAACTAACTGATAATAATAGGCTTGATTTGTGTAATTCATACACAAGTTTACATAATTCATTCCCTTCATTTTGAAGAGCATTTAGACTTAGACCTGCAGCTAAGTTACGAAAATTATACTCCTTTTTTGAAGAAGTGTGCATGTTGGAAAAATGATGAAAATTTATATTACATTTTATTAGAGACGGTTCATAGTGATTTCTGCATAACTGTGTAGTTTTAATTATTTAAATTAAAATTCAATATTTAATCGCAGTTGTATGAAAATTAGTCGAGAGTCCTGTAGTTATGACTTCCGTTTAGTACGGTTCAATTCTAGAATTCTTTCCATTTTGACATGCTTTAAACGTGATTTATGTTTCAATTTTATTTATAATTACTCCTCTTCGTTTCTCTTCTCCAATCAGTTCTTTTTACACAGGTGCTTAAGAAGACTGAAGCAGGCGATAACACACTCCTTTTCTCTATCTCAACCTCTCATTTAGTGTACACATTTAGAGTCATCAAAACCATAAGATTGGGTAACATAAAGAAAGCTAGGTTACTGACCTTTCCTGTTTCAAATTGTAGTGACAGTATTTAGCCACCACTTACCCTCTGCTTTAAAGGAAATGCGAAGCTGCAGCTGCTTATTTCGTGCCTTTTTGTTGCCGCTCACACTGTCACAGCGTCGAGACATCTCGCTTGTCAGTTCAGAGCAACCAATCTATCGATTGAGTGAACCTTTTCTTTTTCTTCTTCGTTCAGAGCAACGAACTGCATTTCCTTTACCGTGTCAAAGAAAAACTCACTCTTAACTAAATTTAAAAACGGTGTTACAGCAGCCTTCATTTACGCCAAAAAGTAACACCGAATTACGGTAGTCAGATTTTCCCGATTATTTCCGAACATTTTAGTGGTCGTGGATGTTGTTCGGAATAGCCTCAACCATGCAACGAAACAACACAAATTATCATATTTAGTTTTTTTCCTCCCTGTCACATGCAAGAAATGCGAATAAGTGTAACTGTCTTTCTAAATTTTTAGTTGGTATAGATATTTACTCTCTGGCATCAGGAGTAAGGAAAGAGAATCACGAGAAGGATATTTGGTACATGCAGTATTGGTGTAATCCTGCTGTCGCGCATATTATTTTGTTAGGTGGCTACTAAGTCATCTTGATTTATTTTTATTAATTGTAAACTGTGGATTGTTAATACATCTAGATAAGAGGATACGTAGTTCACAAATAGAGTAGCATCGAAAGAGTTTTTCACGGTACACTACTGGGCGGGGAGTAGATCACGTGCTTGCGTTAGAATACTTTTCCTCTACTTCTTGTCACAGGCAAACTGGTTCAGATCCACGTCCAGTGGCTGTAGCCTTGCTAACGTTTGTGGGGGTAGAAATCTCTCAGATATGTGCAGTCTCCCATGGATCGAGCAAAATTGAGGCATTGCTCTCAGCGCAGGAGGGAAACTCTCCATCGGATCACATCCCAGATGTTGGGGGCGGGGATCTTTTCCGCGAGCATTTTCACAGGGTAAGTTAGGCGTCTCTCTTCCATCACCATCAATTGTTCCAGTCCGAGAGACGTGCCATCGCTGTGGATTGCTGTTGTGGAGGTAACAGACTTTAATGTGGCCCATTTAAGTAACCAAAACTCGGCTGCATATAGTGGTTTTAAAGTAGTTTTGGTCGCAAACCCCAAATTTTTACTCCATAGAGGACGTGCGTAGGAAAATGGCGGTGTGGATATATCTCTTGGTAACGCCTGGGTTTGTGACATAGAGGTGTTCTTTCGCCATCCAGCGATTTCGACTCAATTGCAAGAATAGATGTTCGAGATAGTAGTTGAACCGTAACTTTGTGTGAAAGATCACCCTGAGGTCACCATGCTTTGCTACAGTTTGATGATTTTTCCTTCATGCGTAGACTGAATGACTATTGGTTCTGGCTTCAGTGAAAAGACCACGCAAGCGGACTTGCCTGAATTAATCTTCAGTCAATTAGTTTTCGAGTTGAATGAGGCTGTTGTTAATCGCATTTACTGCATCTTGCACGTTATCCGAGGGCTTTATTCTGGTTAGCATCTTTAATCCGTCCACATATGATATTGTCTGCCCTATTATTTACAAGCGGGGCAATGATGGTAGTAAATTGGAGGCCTGAGAAACACCACCAAATACGAAGGATGCGGAAAGGTCAGGGAATGACCACCGCATATCCCCGGAGCAGTATGGCTGTTTCCAATCAGGAAGGGGCCCATAAACTGAAGGAGATAAACAGGATACAGCAAATGTATTTAGGAGGTTTATTTGATGAGAGTATGGGATGGGAATAGATTTAGTGAGGACTAATATATATATTTAGATTGTGTATATGTACATAGGTATATAGAGGTAAACATGTACACCATGGATTAGAATAATTTCGAAAATTAGCAATGGGTTAAGCAATTTGAAATTTTTTATAAAGATAGAAGCACCCTTAGAAAATCAAGGAACACTAATTATAGGAGGCTTCATCAGGGAGATTTCAGCGTTAGGGGATAGTTTAGTATAAGTTACTGTATATAGAGGGGATATGTATTATATGTACAAAGGTTGGATTTTTAGGAGATATAGAAGTATAGAGAAAAAAATTTATACATATATAATTTTTTTTAAGGGGCTGGATTTGGTAATGGATTAAGGGGCTGGATTAAGCGTGAGAATTAAGAATAAATAAATTGTTTATTGCTAATAAGTGCAGGACATGTACTAGAGACAATAATACTCAACACGGCGACATGTCCAGGAGTTTTACATTATAAATGAAATTATAAATGAAATTAATTGGCAAAAAGGAAAAAAATACCGTTACATGGAAATTATGAGTTACAAACATGTAAATTATAATAATGAAAAATGAGGACTAAACGTCATATGGAGGAAATTATCCCAGTTCCACAGATGGAATCCACTCGAGGAGCATGTGACGGTATTTGTAGTCGGTAGCTAATTTCTGAAGGTCGACTCCAAGACGGAGCAGTGCCTGAATTTTGGGGAGTGCCTGGGCAGGTAGGAACCGACTACACAGTTTCAACCGGTTGTATTTGAGGATTAGTGTGGGCTCTGACCTCAAGGATGGCGTAGGATTGTGCCACTGACAGAAATCCCAGATGTTTGGGGCGTTTATTACTCCTGTGTACATTTTTACTGAAGTCATTAAACGCCTGCTGTCAATTAACCTCGGGAACCTGGGTACATTTAGCTGCTCAGCCATGTCAGTTGTGGCGCCTCCGTAGCCAGGTGGGAAGGAGCAGCAGCAGCAGCAGTGCGTAGCACACGCTTCTTGATTAGACCGGGGTTCGAGCCCGTCACCACCAAATACGGAGGATGTGGAAAAGTCAGGAAATGACCACCGCATATCCCGGAGCAATATGGCCTTAGTTGCTAATTCTCCTAAAAAAAAAAAAAAAACCATGTCAGTTGTTATCAATTGAGGGGGTCGGCGATGCTTATTTGTGGCCCATTTCAGGGTCCAGTATTCACACGAGAACACCGGTTTTTGAAGTGAAGGCAACGCAGATGCCCAAATTTCAGCAGCGTATAAAATAGCCGGATAAACAGTGGCTTGAAGATATCTGATAGTGGTTGCGGCATCGTTGGAATGAAGTAAGTGTTGTTTCGCTTTCCAGCGTAGGGTGTTAAAACGCTTCCGGAGGTATTCTGTGTGATCATTAAATTTCAGCTTCGGATCAAAATAGACCCCGAGATCTTTATGGCAGGTAACCACTGGAATTAGAGTACCTAAAACTGAAGGTTGAATTATTGTTGGTTGCTGTTTCAATGAGTAAGTCATTATTGCAGATTTTGACGGGTTTGTTTGTTATTTGTTTTGTTATTTGGTTTTTAGGAGCATTAGCAACTAAGGCCATATTGCTCCGGGATGTGCGGTGGTCATTCCCTGACCTTTCCGCTTCCTCCGTATTTGGTGGTGACGGGCTCGAACCCCGGTCTAATCAAGAAGCGTGTGCTATGCACTGCTGCTCCTTCCCACCTGGCTACGGAGGCGCCTATTTTGACGGGTTAAGGTTTAATCCAAACATCTTCAAGTAAGTTGAAAGAGTGAGTGGTCAAGTTCTCTGTGATGGAAGACGTAATTTCCATTGGGTTTAGTAGCAAAGAGGTAAGCAAGTAATTCAAATAATACGAGAGAGCAAACAGGGACAGCAGGACTAGGTAAAGGGCGCCTCCGTAGCTAGGTGGGCAGGAGTGGCAGTGCGTAGCACACGCTTCTTGATTAGACTGGGGTTCGAGCCCGTGACCACCAAATACGGAGAATGTGGAAAGGTCAGGGAATGACCACCGCATATCCCCGGAGCAACATGGCCTTAGTTGCTAATGCTCCTAAAAACCAAATAACAAACAAACAAACAAACTAGGTAAAGGGTGCCATTTGAGAACAGGCTAGGTTCCACAAACTAGGTGCCTAGGTGAGAACAGGCTAGGTGAAAAAACTAGGTGCCATTTGAGAACAGGCATGAAGGGGTTGCTTAAGGAAGAACAATAGGATGTGAAATGGGATTATACGAAGCGCCTCCTGTGATCTATGACACCGTTAGAACCAAAACAGGAAATAAGTGGACGTCCAGTGTTCATGTCAAATAAACCGGCGTCAGGCTGACTGATTTTTGGATACTTTTAGAGAGAAAGGTGTGAAACAAAAATGAGTGTTTTTGGAGGTTGCCGGTGGACATAAAAGGGTCATGCTGCCTGTGAGAAAAAAAAATAAGAAAGTTCGAGAAAAGGGTTGGTTTGCACGCTAGGGAGACAGCTTGGGAGAATTGTGTTAGCAAATAGGAAGGAATGGAAATTTAACCAGAAAAAGAAGATTAGTTGGAGTCCTTGGGGGAGGCGTGCCAAACTTGAAGGGAAGTGTAAAGTTCGGGGAGAGAAAAATTGAGAGGAGCATTCTGTGTCTGACTTCTGTGTGGTGTGGTCAAAGGGGAGAAGGTGGTGAGTGCGGGTTGAAGTGGAGGTAAGTGAGTTTGGTAATGTAGGCCCTTGTAAAGAGAATGAGCCAGGTATGTACACCTGTGAATATATCGTCTACACAAAAAGGTGCGTCATGTCAAGAGTGCTCCAGAAGAGAAAGCATGCCTGTAAGTCTCGAAAGAAAACCGGAGAGCCCAAGAAACTGAAGTAAGCCTATCAGCCGCGTGGGAAACCTGAACGCGAGGACATTGGAAGTAGCGGCGAAGTCGGAAAGTAAGTCTGTTTCCTGTTTCTTTATTGAATCCTGAGCTCAAGGACTCATAACCTAGTTCTGTAAGCAATTGAGTGATAGATAGTCCTTGTAAATAAAAAGAACATTCCTGTTGTTAATGATTATGAATGTAAGGGTAGTTCGGGAGTAGTAAAAGGAAAGTAATAATATAAAGGAATTAGCAAAGAAATTGTATTTATAAGTGTAGTACTATAAGGATAGGTTAACCTATATCATTAAATTAGGCCAAGTGCCAAAGAAGGTAACATATCAGATGAAGTGCAAAGAGAAATAAATTTTATTAATAGAAAAACTTCATGAGTACAGAGGGGTGACTAAGGTGATAACTAGGGTGTCTAAGATAGTAATTAAGGCAGAATGGGTGACCTATAAGGAATGTTATTGAGATAAGAGGGTACCAGATGTAATACGTTTTAAGTGTAAGAGGCTAGAACAAATATTCTAAAGGAGAAATAAGAGCTGAAGTAAATATTATTGATGTTAAGAGGACAGAAAAACAAATTGGTAAGGTAAGAGAATGATTGAGTAATCATTGTGGACTCAATTTTATGTAAAATACAACTGATACAAATTGATGTTAATAATTCGTATATCGAAAATAATTGAGGAGATAGAAAGACAATGTAGTGTATTGCAGCATGGTTTACATATGAATATAGGAATTGCGATGCTTGTATGTAATTATTTGTTTCTTTTATGTAAATGTTGTTGTATGCTCATTAAAGGTTTGTTAATTCTTGTAAACAAAAATATGTGGCTTTAATGTTCTGCTAACAACCACTTTACACACCCTAGAAATTGGAATTTTCTGAAAATTGTAGTCAGATTTGCGTATGTGGGGGTGATAATGACGTCAATAGGGTGTTCAGCGAATTTCAAATTTTTAATTAAGTTAATAAGATAATAAGAGAATTGCAAAATTTAAGTAAATAAAAAAAAATAATATAAAAATAATAAAATCCATTTCCCCCACATGGCCTTAGTTGCTAATGCTCCTAAAAACCAAATAACGAACAAACAAGCCTGAGAAACGCCTCCTTGCGGATTGTTATTTCTTTGATAGGTTCGGCCACCGAACGGTTAGCGTCATGGTTCTGTTGGTCAGTAGTGATGTTAGGAACTTGAGGAGTTCACCTTCAATATTCTAGAAGGATTGCAGATGTTTTACGAGTGACGAAATGCCGACACTGTCAAAATCTGCTTCCAAGTCCAGATAGGTTATCAATACTTTAGATCTTTCTTCGATTACCGTGATGAATATGGTTGGTAATAAATTTTTAAATGAAAACCCCAAACACAAGAGGTATTAAAACCTATAGTAGTACCGTGCTTGGGTTTAATTCGGAGGTTACTGATCGTTGATCTGTCAGGCAGTGCGTAATGTATCTGAGAAGGTTTCTGAGGCAGAATGTGAATAGTCAGTGCTGTGAGCATTATTTTCTCTAAAAGTTTGAGGAGGTATGAGGACTGAGAGAATGGCCTTAAGTGCTTAGCTGACAGACATAATACACATGGGTAGATGAGATAATCCTCGAGGTTCTAATACGACAGTTTTCTTATACTCTTTCAGTTTAAATGTATTACTAAGTATCAGTTTAAATGTATTACTAAGTATCGATACTCCCTCAGCGTTTAACGTATTCAAGGCCTGGTGGGCAGGATCGGCAGTGCATAGCATAGCACACGCTTCTTGATTAGAAGGGGGTTTAATTGCTCCGGGGATATGTAGTGGAATGACCACTGCATATCCCCGGAGCAATATTGCCTTAGTTGCTAATGCTCCTAAAAACCAAATAACAACAACAACGTATTCGAGCCTAAAACACCTCGAACAGATCACCACGCAGACGTTTGATTTTGAAACTCTTTAACTTAAAGAATTTGTGCTCCTAGCCCACCTTGTTGTTCTTCTCTGTACCCTTTCCATCAGATTCTTGTTCCCAAGCCTGTATGCAATATTCAAGATACTGTTTTACCATTACGTTATTAACAGAATAATTGCCTCTATGTGTCTATTGGCAAAAGCTCTGCGCTTCATTGTCCGAACTCCATGAGCAACCTCTATACCAGTGGTTTTCAACCGGGGTGCCACGTAATTTGGGTTTAAGTTACTTAAACTTATTATTTTTTAAACTTATATGTTTATTTCATTATAAAAAGGTGTACAGTATCTTTTTAATTTTGTGGTTATTTATAATTGATTTTTACTTAATACCTCTATATAAAAATTAAAATTATTATATTCTGTATATATATATATATATATAATTTGTATTATGAAATGTAATTTTTATAATTATATTATTGTAATAACTATCATAACACACACACAGAGAGAGAGAGAGAGAGAGAGAGAGAGAGAGAGAGAGAGAGAGAGAGAGAGAGATCTAACAGGCAGAAAATTGAGTAGGGGTGCCGCTAAATAAAATAAATTACATAGGGGTGCTGTTATTAAAAAAAAGGGATGAAAACCACTGCTCTATACACTGTTCAGAGAACTTCATATCATATTGTTACTCTAGAGCTCTTTTTCATTATCAATTATCTTGTGTTTCGGCGCTATCCAAGTGGTACGTTATTCTATGTTTAATCCTACCCAGATGCATGAACTTGCCTTTTCCAATGTTATTATTCAACTACCGTTATTCATCCCATCCAAATAATTTATCTAAATCTTGTTAAAGTAGCACGCTCTGATTACTGTGATTAACCACCCTGCCCATCTGCGTATTATCAGCAAATGCTATTATTAGTATATGCTATTTGTTTATATTTTTATTCCAGTTTTCACTTGGCAAATAAATATTTATTACGTATGTGAATTTAGTACTTATGAATAATGAGGTAAGGGTGCTAAAGTAATCAAATAAAGAATGAATCAAGAATAAACTAACTAATTAAAAGAGGAAATAAATGGTTTTATTCAGCACTCCTGTTTTCAGAATAAGTTTGCGTATAATATAACCTAATTTGGTGTTGCACAAGCATCCCATAAGGTAACTTACTACTTTTGTCTCGTAGGTATAAAAGAGATAAAATGTAGTTTATTGTTGTCTAACTGATCAATAATATACCTGAAGGATACCACTGAACTGTGTGCTGTGCAGGTATACTTACCCATTGAGGACTGCAACTTACTTGTTAAGAACAGTCCTTCACCTTACTGACAATTTTCAGTCAGTCATGGTGGAAAGTTGAGATAATGCATGCCACTGTCTACTTGTACATTTATAACCATCGTCAACGGATACTTAGTTAGCAGTCGCAGTCACATCCATCATGTTGAGCTCCCGAAGTATAGGACAGATCTCGCTTTTTTAATATGCTCGAAATAAAGAAAAACTCCTTTTATATGCGGGGACATAATTCGTGATTCGAAGACAGGAAATGATCAAAGCAATCGGGGGCTATTTATAACTTACAATCGCCAATTAAATCTAGTGATCCATTTGGCTTCCTGCTTGTAATTTTCTTAAACTCGTTCTTGTATAAAGTTATTCCTTTTGATAGTTGAAATTTTATTTTTTAATGCTTGTGGTTTGAGAATCACATCAGACACAGTGGGAGTGTGGATGAAACCTGGAATGGTTTCAGAAAAATACGATACGAAAAAAGTTCATAAAAACATGTCTGAAAATTCTTTAAATTTTATTAATCATAAATTACAAAACCGTGTAAAAGTGAAAACATTTTTATGTTCAAATTTATGTCATAAAAATATAAAACGAGTTTTAAATAGTACGAAACATATGCACCAATACCGATATGAATATTGATGTTGTTCTTCTTCAGGTTCCGTATTCAATTTGAACGTTGGAGACCAACATTTTCCAGCCAACTCTGTCTCTTGCTTTGTGAAATAGTTCGTGTCGTATGACCCCCTGTCCATTCTTTGACGTTATCAAGCCACTTCTTTCTTTGTCTTCCTTTTGCTCTTTTGGCTTTAATCTTCCCTTACAGGATTACTCTGTAGGTCATATTGTGGGCCTCTTATAATATGCCCGCGGTAGGCAGTCTTTCAGTACAACATGACTAGTGATGTTCTACTACATGAATTATACCAGTTACTACGTATACAATCGGTATGTCAACGTGCTACTTGAGTTTCAGGTTCCATTACGACTCCTCGTTGTTGAACGAGAACGGTACTGGGTTAAACTGATTTATGGCGAATCTGTCTACGTTTTGTCCAGTTAACTTATATAATTTTAATATAGGGTGAAGTTTATAAGAATTCGGCAGTTATTGTTCGCAGATAAGCCGAAAAGTTTCTAACTCGACGAGTACTAAATCATAAAACATTTGTTGCTGTGAAGAAAAATAGTTAAGCAGGCTTAGAGAAATAGGGAAGCAGAAAACATCACAAGTAAATGCTGGTAGAAGGAGCATTTGGATGAAATGCGAATACTTTGTACTGTATAAGTTTCTTCTACCTATATTTTCTGAAGAACAGTTTGTGAAAATCATTGGAAGACATTACCCTTGAAATTCGACAGAAGATATGGTTAATGCACGTTGGTTCACCAGCCCCCTTTCTTTGATGTTTCTAGCTTTTTAAATACGGAGTACAATAATCGATGGATTATTTGGAACAGCTTTCTACAGTGGCCACCTCTGTTTCTCGACCTCATTCCCCTAGATTACTTTGTGTGGGTCACATGAAATCCTTGGTTTATTCTACGTGTATTAGCATGCAGGACGGATTGAGAAATGCGATTTCTCAGTCCCTACAGCTCTGATAAATCGCACTTCTCAGAACTATTCTTAGTGGTTTCGTCAGAAACCACTAAAAATAGTTTTGAAACAATAAGACATACGGGAATAGTGTATTATTCTGTCGCGCTGAATGCTCCATTGAACAAAATAGAGGTGACTTTGAAAAGCTGCTTTAGGTGTTAATTTCAATTTCGTTTTATATTTTGTAACTTAACCTCGTATGTCGAATATCTTGAAATAAAGACTGACTTTGGAAACATGTTTATAGAAACTTTTTTCTTATTTTTAGTTTTAGGACATACTTCTACCTTTTTTTTTAGCGCAAAACATCCTCTATATTGCAGATTTGGTGTAGCGATTAAGAAGTCACTGTAGCCGTGTGTGGATCGGTCATCACAGCTGATGAAACACCCCTTGGGAAAAGTAAAGTTAAACGGAAGGTGTGGAGTATTTGCATTATTTCTGGAATAAAGTTTCTTAAGAGGAGTAAATTCTAATTTAAATCAATAATGGTATCACTATTAACATTTATTTTCATGTGTAATGATCGAAATCAGTTGTTCAGCATGAATGTAGCGCCTCTGCACAAAGGACCACATCACCTTATCACGCGATCGTTTCAATTTACATAGTGCTTTACAGAGATAGTTTTCTTTTCTAGATTCTTTTCCTTCATCATTCACTGACACCGCTATATCAACAGTGAAGCCCAAGGATACGTTAATGACCTCCAATACGCCGAGATGCGATGAACAATCTTTCACTTCAGTAACTTGGGGAAACTCAATTCCGTAAGTTATCAGTAACTCCGAGCTAATGTTTACTGTTTATTGAAATGCATCACTGTGGCAAAGATAAGGCTTAACTCTCTAACCTTTCATTTTATGATATATGTGTTCTTTTAAAAAAAAATAGCTAAGGAAGATTTATTTAGAAACTTTTCACCACAGAAAGACGCGAAATAAGATTTATTGATTTTGACGTAAACCCCATTCCACCGTTTCTGTGTTTTTGCTTGTTTCCCATTTTTTGAGTGAGTTACCAATTTAAGACCTTTTTTTCTTGAACATATATAACTGGGGAATATTCATCATTATCCATTACTGTCTGTCATCTGTTTCCCCCTTCCCTCGCCTACCTCCCCAAGCTTGCTGTAGTAGAAAATAATAGAAAGACATTGCCTTCGCTTTACGGACAACAAGCAGCCCGTTATCAGCGAAACGCACACCCCAGCCATTTCCTTGACAACAGGTGACATTCTTTCCCTATGGTTCTCTCCCCACTCTTACTATGTCAACGTCAAATTAACGCCAGCTTTCATAGCTTCGGCTATTGGGCATTGGTAAGTGCTGTACCATAATGAATACTGGCTTGTTTGTTCGATCGCAGAGATATTTAACGAAATCAATAATCCTCACGCTGTCCTTAAGCACGTGACTATCGAACATCTGATATTTACTGCGGTGTTCAATGGTGGACAAACAGTGAGGCATTGCTAGTTGACTCTCGTACACTTTGAATGATATTGGAATAGTTTAGGTTGTGAAAACAATTATTTAGCCTCGACATCAGATTCACGCAGCTCACGTGGGTATTGTATAAATAGGACCACGTAATTATGTGCCTGACATTTACTCATGCAAATTAAGTTAGAGCAGAGCAGGCTTGCCTGTAAGTTGTGTCTGTTGTTAGAGCACAGATTCCTTGACAACGTGACCGAAGGCAAGTAAAGTGACAAATTGAGGACAACCAAAGGATGTTAACAAAAATAAGTTTCTTACTGACTGAATAGCGCACAGAAACGTCGTTAATTATTGTGCAGAATGCTGAAATCCTAAAATTATAAATGGGCCCATTTAACATTCATTCAGAGACCAAATAATTTCTGAAAATTATAGTTTTAATAACATTAAAAATTTATAAATTTTAAAAGAATTGCCAAGATTTTAAAGATTCGAAGTCTAATCTTTAAAAAGTCTAATCTCGTCTAGTTGTGAATTTTGACTTAAACTTAGGCCACCGTAGCCGAGTGGTCAATCGAAAGGGTGCATAAGTACACGTCCCTTGAGTGATGGGTTTCCAAGCCCGTGACTGCTAAATACGGTGCTGTTTCTTGTATTCTCTCTAAATTGTGACTTCCTCTGACCGTGTGATCGGCCCGGAGTATAAATCGAAAATTTTTTTTTTTTAATTATAATTTATTCGTTCAATATTTTGGCCATACATGCTCAAAGTCTACGATTTAACTATATACTTAAAACATATTGTAAGTTCACGTATATAATATTAATTAACTAATGCATAGCCATGCTATTGGCAGTAGTAATGCACAGAAATCTAATTAGGTTGTCATATTGTATGATCAATATATTTAAATATTAACAAAAAGTAGCGCCTAATTAAAAAAAAGAAAATCTAAAGCTGAATTTCACAGTTCGAGTAACCATAATTAGATTTTTTGTTAATAGGCCATTAAATAAATAAATAACATAATTAGATTATATTCGTTCTTTATCAAGGGAGTGTGAAATTATTTAATTATATATTTATGAAATTATTTAATAAAACACTTTACTGCATTATACGTTTTTATTTTACTCGTTCCCTTCTAATGTTATTATGGAACACCCATTAATGACTTTGTCAACTGTAATATTTTCAGCACTTAATCAGTTCATTTATGTAAAAGCTAACGTCATTTGCACTTGCGGCAATGAATTAGAATACCAGTATTTCTCAGGGAGGTGGCGGGAGTGCTTGTACCATTAAAATTAATTACGAGTGCAACCCTGGAGTCGGTAGAGATTCCTTTGGATTGGGGATGTACCAGTGTATAGTCGATACATAAAGTAGTTTTGAGAGCGAAGTGGGTAACGACAGATCAGTTAGCCTGACTTCAGTGATAGAGAAGATCCTGGGGGAAATGATGAAGAGTGCAGTACAGGGACATTTATAGAGAATTGGATTAAAAAGGATACATGACATAAGTTATTGAGGGAAACCTAGCTAGCTATTTTGACAGAGTTACTCATGAGTTGGATGTAGGAAAGAATTTCGACATAGTTTATTTGGACTTAAGAAAGGCATTTGAATCAGTCCATCCTGAGAGGTTACTATACAATAGAACTCGTTGGGATCACGGGCAAGGTCTAAGATGGGTCGCAGGGTGGCTGCGAGACAGGAGGTAGAGGGTTGTGATTAATGGGTACTCTTCAGATTAGTGTTAATATGTCAAAATCGGGTCCCTAAGGATCAGTTCTCGTACCACTATTGTTTCTGATTTTCATGAACATCGGCAAGGGGATAGGAACCATGGTCTGAAATTTTTAAGGTGATGTAAAGACTAAGAGATAGCGGCTAATGATCAGTGCCAAGCAGCACTCCTACAGGATGACTTAGACAGGCTTCATTGATGGTCAGAAAAGTGGCAGCTGCGTTGCATTGCTCCAAAATGCAATGCAGAGTCTTACACTTGGGCTTGGGGAATAGCAACCCCAACATAATTTATACACTTTGGGGGATTAAATTGAAAACAGTATAAGAATTAAGGAATTTGGGAGTTACAATACGGATGGACGTGAAGTTTCCTGAGCAGTGTAGGAATGTGACAAGGAAGGTCTGTAATATCATAACAATGATTTATTGAACATTTTCTTGTAGAGATAGTGAGATCAGTAATCCCCGTGTATTGATTAATTGTAAGATCGCAGTTTGAATGGTGTGTTCAAATATGAAGACCGCACCTAAAAAAAAAAAGACATCAAACTTGTTGAAAGGGTTCAAAGATTGGTAGACTGCTTGGTGAGATACACTTATCACCAAGGGTGACTGTATGAATAAAGATTTCAAACATATAGGAAAAAATAAAATTTTCGCAGCCAGGCACCTTAGAGCGAAACTGAATGAGGTTTATAAGGCTCTGAGAGGAGTCAATAAAATTAATGAAAACAAAATTTACCTATTTAATTTTATTATTATTTTATTGATTTATATTTTTGTATTTATTATTATTATTTTTTTTTGATTCGCGCAGAAAAAAATCTCTGGATTCTTTACGCTAGGCGGTTAATAATGTTGCTAATTATTATTATTATTATCAATCAATTATTTCTCTGTTGAGGAAACACCTCTGGGACAGTTATTGGCTAGAAGGGCGTGAGTTACATTCTGAGATTTGAAGTGGACCCCAATTTTAAATTAGAATATTTCAAATTTTGACATCTTAGGCTGACATCTAGAATAACGAGAATACATAGTTAAAAGGGATCAAAATTAAATGCAGTTTTGAGCCGAGAGGCTGTGCACTAAAGTTGCATGTGCCGATAGGAGTTGGCAAAGACTTGCAATCTGCAATCGTTACAGAGTTTTTCCGATTCAATTCTTAGTTGATTGCAGAGTTCTATTGTGTTTGCTGGCTATAGTTTTCAAGTATAAGCCTGCCATACATTTGTAGTTCGTGTTCTGTCATTAATTGTTTCATATTAATATCTCTTGAATTCAAGTTTTGTTAAAGTAAAATTTCAAGAACTGGATAATTACAAAATCAGCTTGTATGAACATTTAACAACAAACTTGAACCGATTCTGTGTACTGATGGATTCTCGTATTGTGGTACATTTGGAGAATCGCTGAAAAACTGGATTCTCCAAATGTACCAGATTTTTTTTTTTTTTTATATGCAGTGCAAAATACAGTCAGTGAAGCGGACTGTATATACGGATTATGGACTGTGTATATTTTATATATGTACTATGGAGTATATATATGAATACACAATTGGTGAATATTTAAATTAAACACGCTTGCTTCAGCCTACATTTTTTATAGGTGTAATATTTGATTTAATCCCAGCTATTTGGTGAAAATTGAACACGAAATACGAAAACTGCCCATAACCCCAGATAGTTGAAAGGTAGTTTTCTGTCACAGTTTGAAAATATACAGTTAGTAAATGAACATCACGATGGAGTCGCTAACGTATAGTGATTAATATATAATGATTAATGAATTTACTGTGTATATTATGCAAGATAAATTCATTAATCGTAATTCATTAATAAGTGCTGGATAATATGTGAATACTTTATTAAATAACTGTTGAATTTGTTTCATAAATAATGATCTGCTGCAAATATCTAAACGCAGGAGATCATTCAAACTTCATAGCGCTTTCAAATTTTGCATAATTAACAGACTTAGAAAAAACTAAATATGTGGATTCCGATTTCTTCATTAGTCTAAAGCTCACTCATTAAAACGTATTTAGTTATCTAAACAGTAAAGACTTTTTAAAGGATCTGATGACCTGGTTCAGTTGAGCTTCGAAACGGCGTCAAATTATTAAGTAACTTCAGTAAACATTTAAAACGCTATTGGTGTAGGCCCTCGTGGGCAGCACAGTTGGGCGCCTCCGTAGCCAGGTGGGCAGGAGCAGCAGTGCGTAGCACACGCTTCTTGATTAGGCCGGGGTTCGAGCCCGTGCCCACCAAATACGGAGGATGCGGAAAGGTCAGAGAATGACCACCGCATATCCCCAGAGTAATATGGCCTTAGTTGCTAATGCTCCTTAAAACCAGATAACAAACAGCACAGTTGGTAGGATCGTCGTTCTCTCCACACCGGGTGGAGAGGACGACGGTCTCGAACTCAAATCTTTTGACCTGAGTTTGAGTTCCGTAGATAATGTGAGGAATTTTATGGGACTTTATCTCAACGTGGCTGAGTTAGTCGGTCTTAGGAGCAGGGTAGCCTGGTTTTTTTCTCCCAGAAACTCGAGTTTAATTAGGAAAAAGTGAATGCTTTTTCCTAATTAAATTGGTTCAAGATATTTTCTCTTTCAAACCAATTTAATTAGGAAAAAGCATTCACTTATAATGATATATCTTTCTTTATTAATCACAAATTCGCTCTTTGTGAGCTAAGAGAGTGTGTATATTGTGAATAAAATGGCTCCCACTGACTAGCATGAGGTACAGTGTCTGTCATTTTTCTGGCAAACTGCAAAAACACAAGGAAATGAAAACCTGTTCCACTGCAAAGTGAATAAGCGTGTTGGAACTTAACTTCGGAATCAACTGGCTAAAGGTTCAAGGTCAACTGATGTTCATTTATTTCGCAGATGTGTTTAGCACTTGGTATGTAGTGATTGCGCGGCAGTCTCATTATTTAAAGCTACACCTTGCATTTATTTATTTTATTTAATGGACACCCTTTCATAGCAATTTTATGACAATATTAGTGCATTTGTTTATATTCCGCAGTAACTATTATCAATCCATCTGTAAAATAATCTCTGAAGACCGTATGAAACTCGTTTGAAGCAGCCATTTTTAATCTTCTAAAAATGCTCCGACCCATAGATCATTGAGAGCTCCACTAAACTCTCTCTCTCACTCTCTCTCTCTCTCTCTCTCTCTCTCTCTCTCTCTCTCTCTCTCTCTCTCTCTCTCTCTCTGCTTCATATTAATCTGGATTCATTAATTTCATTTTAATTTGGTGCTAATTTTCCATGATCGTTTGTACGGTATCTCTCTAGTTTGTTGATTCAGTGTTATTGCGATATTTTATTGTTGTTAAAAAAAAATGAAATATATTTTAATCTTTATCGGCATTCAGCTTATAAATAAATCCCCTAGGACCTCTGTTCGGGAATGAAGAATTGAAATTCGATCATTTTCTTTGCAATCACATTAACATTCTTCTTTATTTGTATATCTTTGTTTTTGCTTTTTATTCTAATACTAAAAACCTACCCTAAAAAGCTGATTTGAATGTACCCTGATAGATTGATTTAATTTCCAATCATTTAAAACTAATGTTTTTTCCGTTTAAAGGATATTTCAAATAATTTTTGTTATATCAACTTTATTGAAAATTTTGATGAAACCAGTTTCAAATGCATTGTTCATTTTGTTCTGCAGGTGAAAGCGATTGTCATTTATGCGTTTGAACTTGACAGGTGAAAGCGATTGTCATTTATGCGTTTGAACTTTGGTAACCTCTCTAGAAGTATCTACTATTAGTACACCTTGTTGCCGCAGGTGCATCGGATGACTGTACCTTCTACACCTTATCGCGTGCATCCATAACTGTGAATATCTCGTCATGAAACGTCACCTAACATCTTTCGCAAATCTCTCTGGATTACCCTAAAATTATCCCCAGGCAGCATTAAAGTTTTATTAGTCAACGGAGATGGTGAGCGCACAATGCGCGCGCTGTTGCCATCATCGCCATTATCTGCAGCATCCCGTGTTAGATAATGCAATAAGCCGGGTTTATAATGCTGTTCAAAGTCCCCGCAGTTTTCTCAGCAACACATTCTGTCTTCCTCAACATAACCTTGTTTATCGATACGTGGAAGAAATCCATGCATTTATAGCATCGCGGCCACCACGAGAATTTTATGGATTCTCGGCAACATTAACACCAATTACATCTCGAAATAAAACATCTCTCTCCACTGCGTACTCGGCACTGCACGAAGCTAATAGCAATGCACCTTAGCCACCCTGCACTATAAGGTACACGGGACAACGAGTCATCGAAGAAAAGTGGTGGTGTTGTTTATCCATTTTAAACTTCGAATGATAGCCAGTTTTTATGTGGAAAATCAGTCTCTGAAGGAGAGAAATATTAAAAACTCTGTAGTTTGTCATCACTACGAAAAAATATTCAGGTTGAGGTTTAAGAAATCTTAAAATCAGAGCCCTCGTGGGTAGCACAGTTGGTAGGATTGCCGTCCTCACTACATCGAGTAGAAAAAACCCGGGTTTCAGTCCCGTTGATGACAGGAGGAATTTTTATGGGCTTTTTCACAACGCGACTGAATTAGCCGGTCTCAGGTGAGAAGTAGCATGGTTTTTCTCCTAAAACTCGTGGTTTTGTCCAGAAAACAGAACATGCAGTCTACCTCAGGACACATGGAATTTACAGACAATATGGACAGTGCAATATAGCCTTAGTCTTCGATGTTTCTAAAACCCTACTACTACAATAACATAAACCCAGGCTTGTAGTAACAACTTTCATTGAATACGGTGGTAACGTTCTAATATTGTGAACTGAAAAATCACAATTATAAAAACAACTCAAACAGAATATATTGGGATGAAAAACATTGTAAAATTGTTCACATCTCGGTTGTGAACAATTTAGTTGGATTTCGAAATGATACAAATGAGTTTTACATGTACTGCTGTTTGGAAAGTTTTGAGTTCTACGTGTTTTAAGACACATTCCACACGAGGATCATAATATATTGAAGGAAAGTTTATGGATGAAACTGTGGGTGAATACCAATTATTTCGAACGATACGATTCAGCAGTGAATCCTCCAATTAGTGGTCATGTGTTTTGCATCTTTACGATACAAATATGGAGATTAGGAGGAGCTATGAAAGTGCATCATATGCTGAACAGTTAATGCAAATCCGGGATTGGAAGACTGGGACACTCTCCTTATTCTTCAGACCTAGGTCTGTCTTTATTTATTTCTTTTTGTATGCTAGAAAAGGAGCCGCTTCGTAGATACTAATTAGAATCTACAGACACCATTAACGCAACATTCAGAAATTCATTATGTCGCCTGAGTTCACCGACTTACAGAACCCTGATGGATTATCTGTCTTACCCCTAACTTACTGGGGATATGCGAGATATGCTATCCATAAGAGATATGCTCTATTCAAAAAATCTCTAAATGAAAATTTCGTGAAAAACAGAGTTATTAAAAGTTCCCGGGAATTAAAATGAGTTTTGTTTTCTAAAGTCCGTTTCTCTCTCAAGATACCTCAAGTAGTTAAGATTGCCACTCTTCAACGCCCAGCTGAAAAGGCCTAGGTTTAAATCGTTCAGGGACTGTTCAGAGATTCGAAGTTTTTATACTGTGGCCGAGCTATTCGGTCTCAGAAGGTTTTCTCTGATTCTCCAAGAAATTCGGGTTTTTCATTCTGCAAAGTAGGAAAACCGACCATTTAATCCATACACTTAACAGACATAATGCATTCACTCCTCAATAACCTTAGTAGATTTGGAGTAAAAAATAAACAGTAATAACAACGTTTTTAAACGTTTTTTCCGTTTATTCATTCATTTATTTGGCACCCTCGCTGCTAGCAAGTTGCGACTGTTGCCCTTCCTCACCGTGTAGAAAAGATCTGGCTTTAAATTCCATAGACAGGAGAAATTGTATGGGTTTTGACTCTGGTTGAGTTAGTCGGTCTGGCGAAGGTTTCAGGCCCAGCCTGGAAAGTCCTGGTTTTCAACCAGCATACCAAGCCATGTGGAAAAGGCCTCGGTTCCAAACTGGAATCGAGTCGGAAAGAATAGGAGGAGGGGATTTAGGGTTTTTTAATAGTGAGTTAGCTGGTTTTACGAAGATTATATGGTTATTGCCCCGAGAAACTCGGGTGTTTTACAATTCCAGTTTTGCTTCAAACTGCTCAGTTTTCCCCTTTAGGACATATTTTATTAGTTTTTCGGAACAGAGTGGTAGTATCATCTTGATTTCACATCGAAAAAAACCGATGTGTGTTTGTTGCATGTAAATCTCTTTCTTTGAGAAAAACTCAATCCGTGTTTTTTTTTTACTTTTATTTTTTTTTTGATAGAGCATTCAGCATTAAAATCATAGAGACAATGCACTGACCTTAGCCTAGTTGCTCTGGTGAAAAAAAAAATCAAGAAAACAGTCAAACGAATAAACATTCATTGAGCTAATTTTTATTGATATCACCCATCTATTATTTACTCAATAAGTGTTTTGTGCATCTATCTACGTTGTTTATCCAATAACTCAGAATTTTTACATGGATCCATGGACTCGGTCTATGGACTTATTGCCCATGGACCGAGCAACTTGACTTCATATAAGGCAATTGTGTCAAAAATATAGAAGATAAAGACAAACTCGGCGCCTGCGTAGCCAGGTGGGAAGGAGCAGCAGTGCGTAGTACACGCTTTTTGATTAGACCGGGGTTCGAGCCCGTCACCACCAAATACGGAGGATGCGGAAAGGTCAGGGAATGACCACCGCATATCCCCGGAGCAATATGGCCTTAGTTGCTAATGTTCCTAAACACCAAATAACAAACGACAAAGACAAACTCCGGAACTCCAAAAACACAGATCAAAATAAATCCAAGCTGATCGCATGCTTAATGGTTTAATCGGCAATTCTATCGAAGTCAAAGGCGTAATGATTATATTTTCTGTATTCTTTCCCTCAATAATAAGTTTATCGGGATCGTGCTATATTAGTGAGTATTTTCCTTCGGTACTTCGTTTTTTCCAAGAAAAATTGATCACAAAAAAAAACTGTTTATTCATATTTGCTTATTTTCCTAGAGGAAATCACGCTTACTCGTGTATGTTTATTCTGAGATAGAAGACAATTGAGCACCTTCTTCTTACATGCGAAGATAAAGTTAAGAAAAGCAGCAGTGTAGAAATGAACAATTATTACCATGAAAGTATTGCGTAATTGTGGTCATTGAAACTGTTTGAGTATTTCTGATTCAGGCACTGGTAAAAAAATCCATCATTAAGAGACACAGGGTACTTTAAAGCCCGAAGAAAAGCATTTTCCACAAACTAATGCGTAGCAGCGAATGTAATAACTTTTATTTGAGATTATCTGTTTGGTTGACGACATTCAAAAATTGATTTCCGTTTTTTCCATTACCATATAATTTCAGAAGAGTGCTGGTGTTTTCAAGTAAGAAGAAAAATCAATAATCATATTCGCATGTTGAAGTGGGATCAAAACCACGATGGTCTCTGTCTGTTCCGGAGTCATTCTCTGTCTGGGTGATATGCAAAATTCCTGAAGGGACCTGCAAAATGAGCAAAAAGTTTTTCTCCACGTGAACATCAGCGCATATGTAAAATCTGTTGTTACTTGAGTTTCTCTCACAGACTGCCCAAATCAATCACAAGATATTTTAGTCCCACTCGTTACCGTAAGATTCGGATGCAAACACATTGGCGAGCGTATCAATTCGCCTGACTTTAAACGTAGGCATGAATAACCTTGCATTTGAAAGAGGCTGGTTTCTTCCACACTTTTATCTGAATGTTGGGCGCTCTCTCTCTCTCTCTCTCTGCGATTTTTCACTGACGATTCGGCTCCATCATTTTTCACTGTCTGTCACCTCCAATAAAGTCTATCTACTCTGTCGGTTATGTATTCTTCGTTGATCTTCTCGCTACGCTTCATCCTCGTGAAAAATATAAAACATCATATATCTTTCCCGGGCTTGTGGGATAGAGAAGTTGATAAAGTGCAGCCCTTCTCCAGCTACTAGTCTGACGCAGCCATTGCCTGCCTTATGTTAAATGAATTTCCTCTTCAGCCTTAACGCTAAGAAGTTATCTACTAAGTTGGTTTAATATTATCCAGCACAGGTTTCTCTGAAACTGTGAGACCATGCTGCAATGAATTTCTGAAGAAATGAAGATTAAAAAAAAAAAAAAAAAAAGAAAGTGTGCGTAGAGATTCTATTAGATTTAAGGGTGTTAACCTGAGCAAACACGCTTACCGCGTGAACATAATTTTAAGAGTTTTTAATGAAAAATAACAGTTCAGCAACTTCAGGAAGGTTCCTCAGACTCAAGTAGAGTGAGAAAAGCTTGTCTACAAATCTTAATTATTTCGATATTGTAACCAACGACTGCTTTTGTTAAATAAGAACTTTTATGCGCAGAATACATGATAAACAGCTAGAATATTCACACTGTGCGAATCATCAAGTACATTTGAATGGTTGTTGAATTTTAGCCGAGGCAGTTAAGTCCATGAGGCATCAGCATATTGTATATGTAAATTGAGTGTATCCTATGACTACTTTGTCTGTTTTTGATGAATGAAAACAGGATTTCCAGGGCATGAGCCGAAAACCAACTAACCCTCGCCTAAGATTCACCATGTCAAAATGAATGTAAAAGTTACACATATCTAGATGGGTTTAGAACCAAGACCTGTTCCACACGTCCTGGTTACCACTGTGCTAGTCATTAGAGTGCTGACGTTCATATGCTATCAGAGAGCATATGAGCTGACGTTCATATGCTCTCTGATATGTCTCTTAAATACCAGAATACTAAAATAGATGCTGAGAGATTGAGGGTCCTGTAAGATATACGAGGGGTGATCATTTAATTCGCGGACTGGTGCAAGATAATATCTTAATTATTATCATCTGAATCTTCTGTGGATTTCTCCTTCTCGAAATACTTGAACTCTCCCTTGAACTTTACACAATTTCGCCACCGTCTTACCCACGCATTAAATGCTTCTTGCAAGTCGTTTTTCGAAAGACTGCGAAGTGCTTCCGTTGTGGCTCTGCGAGCATCGTTGTGTTGGACGCGAAACGCTTGCCTTTCGGAACTTTCTTCAGACGTGGAAACAGGAAGAAATCACACGGGGCTAAATCCTATGAATAAGGGGATGTGAAAGAACCTCCGCAACTATGGCAGTGATCACTGCCTGCACGATATCAGCCGTATAGCGTCTGGCATTGTCTTGATGGAGGAACCACTTCGCACTGAAATATGGCCGTCCTTACCAAGACACTCAATATCATAAGCTTCATTCACCTCTAATTTTTTCCGATGCATTTAAGCCCTGTCTGACACAATAACGAATCACATATGGCTGTTCAATCTGTATATCCGCCATGATACTTCTTCAAAACGATTCTCAGTGACACGCGGCTAAAAAAAAACTCTCTGTCACCCAAACCTAACTCGACAAGTACTGGCATGCGCACACAGAGTCTGCTCAGTAGCGATCAGGGAGAGCACCTTTAGCGAAAGTTATGGAAAGTCCGTGCAGTAAACATAAAATCTTGCACTAGTCCGCGAATTAAATGATAACCCCTCGTAGTATTTAAAGTGAGTCCGGGTTGTCAATTCAATATCGTATATAAAGCTCGAAAAAAAAATTCCTAAATATGGAATTAGTTCAATAGCTACGTTCCAACATTCGTAGAAAATATCGTGCGTAATTTGCAGTCTTTTCAGAAAACATTTCTATTCATAGATAAAATTTAAAAGAAAAGGTTAATATTTTATAATTATTTGTTGATTGCAGAGGCCTTATTACATGTTGTGTCCCTCCTAGGCTGACGATATTTTTGAATTATCTCTATCGTATTTAAAAACTGTGCCGTATCATCCGCCTGTCAAGTCGTCTCTTGAATCTTTAGGCCTCTACATAGCGATCTGGCGGTATGGTAGTTGCGTTACTGCGTTGGACAGGCAGAATAACGGAAATGAGTAAGAGAAGTCAATGACCATGATGTTGAGTCACCCTATGTGGCAAGCATAGCACTACGTTATGCAATAATCCACATCTACAAGAGTTTGGAACTGTCATACAAGGATTTGACTCTATTTATCAACAAGGTATGTCGTCACTTCAAGAACGTTGGGTAGTGGTGGAAGCCAATATCATAGGTGCTGCTGCAGAAATCCCAAATATATTCTTCTTCTTTTCCCATTAAGCATATTGCTTGTTGGGTTTAGGATAGATTATTTTTCTATTACATGAGAGTAATGTCAGGTGATAGAAAGACCAATGGTAGATGGGTGTTTCGTCCTTATGGCAGTTGAACTTCTGTTTGACAGTACGGCTCTCTGAGATTGAACATTGTCATTCTGAAAGCCATCGCACCTAATGGGCAGAAATGCTGCATCATGGGTTACAAATAAATGCTCATGAAGGTCGCGTAACATGCACCAATGAGATGGCCTTCTGCTGGGATGAGAGAATAGGGGCCATGCCAGGTAAACTCGTCCTACGCCATTAACCGCCGGAACTTTTGAATGCAGACACTCTGGAAGGTACAGTTGTTTCACCTGTGGCCACACGTGCCCAATCTTTTTTCTTCAGGAAAGAGTGAAGGAGAAGTCTTCGGACCATATCGCTTGATGTAGTTCCGTTTTGATTGTTTTCATGAGATGGATTTCCCACGCCCCACTTCGAACTCTGCACATACTGTACTTGGTCCGTTGTTGCGCGTCTATCTCGCTTCGCACTCTGGACTAATGATTGGACAACTCTGTTGCTGGGCATGCTTTGCATGCGCCAAACCAAGAGGAAATGGAAATGCTTAGTTGCACTAATATACAACTGTTTCAATTTTTCAGTCAATAATTTGCATGTGAAACTTCTGCTGTTCTGCTTGTTAATTGTAATAGCCGCCCATAAAAGGCATCTCTTAAACATCAAATTAACGGAACTGAACACCTTTCTAAACCTGATTTTTATTTTTTAGGGCAAAATACTTTTTATTTTGATTTTTTTTACTGAAGTGTATGTCTTTATTTGTATATTTATCTAGCTACTGACTAAAGAAATTAAGTTTGGAATTTTTATTTTGATAAAGTTGCCGCAGCACACATCACCCATATGTGCTTAAAATTTTAATTTTGTGTCCAGGAAAAGGCATACTTGAATTTTTCTACACCGATCATATTATACTGTGCGACTTCCTGTGGTGAAGTTCCTTGATGAACAGTTCACTGCTTATACCCAGGTTCTTTCCAGTCATGCATCAAATATAGAAGTACACATCAATAATTCATTAAACAGGAGAAAGTTGAATTTTGGATAGGAAAAATTCATTTGATTAAGCAATCATAACTGTTTAAATCTAGTCAAAGCTGCTCTGTGACTGGATCCGAAAAATGTAAAAGAAAAGAAAAATGTAAAAATTAGTATGAGTGCATTAAATCCGAATATATGGAGCAGGTAATATACTTACTTTACTCCTCTATGAAACCAAATCTGCTAACCTTGTGAACGGCTCATTCACTGCAAATGAGTTTTCACCAGCCCTTATGCTTACTCCACACCAGATGGTGCTAGTGCCTGCTGGCATACTCCATTTCACTTATTCATCATTAAATGACGGTATTAAAGCATCAGTGCTAGACTGAGGCCCTAGTTAAGCTCCCTACTCATAAAACTAATATATATGCAAATTAGTGGACGACCTTTTTTCCTTTGATGCATAACGGTTTTCTTGTTAAATTTAATTAAGTCATCTTATTTCTGATGATGCAATACTATTTTTCAATTGTTTCAAGTCTCCATTAACAGCCATATTGATTGCCACTTTGGTATCGTTTTAGTTTTAATACAGTTCTAGCAGGTAGTTGTATTATACAGACAAGAGCGTCCTAATTCCATCCAGATGACGTTCTACACATTGATCTGTTCCATACCATTCTTCATCGATTACTCTCTTCAAAGGTAACTCGCCGAGTGGGGGATACGTTGTGGAGAACTCGCTGACACCGGAAAGGATTATACGGACGTGAGAATTCTGTGTAAGATAATAAGGAAGCCTGCCAATTTCACGATTGGATAATTAGGTCGAAATGGACAAGTGCCGAAGAAAATGTTTAGTTAATATTCAATATACAGCCTTAATAGTCTTAAGTGCTATTAATTCCTCTTTCTAGCCGGTGATGAAAACAGATTATTCTTCGAGAAGTGAGTACTATTGATTGGATGTTGCAAGCAGTCTTAATTGGCACTTCTCTAATAAAATATGCCCTGTATTTCAGGTACGAGGCACATCTCAAAGTTGAGTTTGTAAAGCAAAGGCTGCATTCAATTTCTGTGTGCATTCTCCGGTGTAATTGGCAGTTGGTTCTGCGGACAGATCAAATACGTATCTCAGTTATCCCAACAAACTAAGTAAATAGAAGGAAGGGGATGAATCAGATTAGTCCACAAGATATCGCTGGTTCAACTGTTGATGATCCTGCTCAGGTAGCTAACAAACTAAATGAATATTTTGCATCGACATTCACACATGAGGAGTTATTCAGGGAGGGGAATGCCAGAGGTGTATTCAACTCTGGAAGTAAGCTAGATAATCTTGTAATAACTGAGAGTAAAGTGGAAGAGAAATTGTTGAAGATAAACACAAGAAAGGCACCTGGGGTGGATGTTATCTATCCAGTTATATTAAAGGAGGCGGCAAAGGAAGTAAGCAAACCATTAGCCATAATTATGATAGCTTCCCTGGACTCAGGGGAGATACCGATGGACTGGAGATGTGCAAATGTGACCCCAATCCACAAAGGAGGATCAAAGGGAGACACGGGTAATTACAGACCTGTTAGTTTAACTTCTGTTCCAGGTCAATTAATGGAAGCACTGGTTAAAGAAGCATTGCAGGATCATCTGGACAAGACTTCAGTTATAGCTCGGACACAGCATGGGTTTGTTAAGGGGAAGTCTTGTCTGACTAATTTGATTGGATACTATGATGTAGTCGCAAAAGAACTGGATGCAAAGAATAACTTTGATATCATATATTTGGATCTTAGAAAAGCCTTTGATACTGTTGCACATGGAAGACTGCTGCACAAATTGGAGCAGTGTGGCATTGGAGGCAAATTGCTGCTATGGATAAAGGGATGATTGAGTGGGAGAAGACAGAGAGTGGTAATCAATGGACACTGCTCTTCGTGGACTAATTATTAGTGGAGTCCATCAGGGTTCAATGTTGGGTCCATTGTTGTTTTCTGTATTTATAAATGATATTGATGGTGGTATATCAGGCTTAATCCAAGTTTGCAGACGATACGAAGGTTGGCAGGGTTGTTAATGACATTAATGACAGTACACTGCTGCAACAGGATCTAGAAAAGTTGAGCAGATGGGCTGAGAGGTGGCAAATGAAGTTTAACATTGATAAATGTAAAGTACTACATATGGGAAGCAGTAACCCCAGAGTAACGTATCAACTGTGTAGTACTACACTGACAGTGGTAGAGAGTGAAGAGGACCTGGGGTAATTTATTATCTATTAATAATGCTGTAAGTCTATCCACTTATCAAACATACTTCCACTCGTTGTATAGTCCACCAATACCTTTTTAAGCTTATTAATTAACTCAGAAATTGAATTTATATCTCCATACCTACACTTTTGCTCATGAATGTTACTGACAATAATGTTACTCTCTCTCACATTAGTTCCTGTGCTCCTTCTACTAATATCACTATAAAAACTGTCAATTTCAACCTCCAAATCCTCATGTTGAAAATCTACCTCACCCAATAGCTTTGGTTCAGAAAATATTTGGAGATCTTCAATCCCCCCCTCTGATTTCTTCTATTTGTGCACCCTGATCACAAAATTCTGTCTGCTTTTCAATTGACTGACTAAGACAGTTAAATTCAACTCACTAGTCCCATTTACACCTGCCCCTACATCTATCTCACCACTTAATTCACTTGTTCCAATTGGATTAGCTGATTTAGCATTTTTTCCCCTTCACATACTTTAAATCCAGTAACTTCTTACTTTGATCTTGAATGTAGCCTTGGAACCCTAGAAGAAGTTTGGGGAAAGCGCCTATTTCCTCCGCCTTTTCCTTCCCCCCTTAAAGTCTTCCTAGTAAGCTTACTTTCCATTTACTGTAACATTGATGAACCGAGCAACGAATAACCAGAAACAGCCAAAAGTAGAACCACAATCTTCTGTTTTATAACACAATAAAAAAACACAGAATACCACAGAAGCTTAATCAATTTCTTAACCTTCACAATCAGCACTACCTCATCACTTACCTTCCCACCTCTCTTTTCTACATTTTTTTCTCTTTGCATTGTAAACCGCTGATATTTCTTAGATAAATTGCTAAACCACAGTAGTAGACGTCAAAGATATTGCTGTTTGGTTATGTATTCCCATATTCAAGCAAATAAAAATTCATTTATTTAATAAATAAACTGAAGAAGAAATTTATTTAATAAGTAAAAACTTTATTTGTTTATCTTGTACTTTTCTGACGTATTGGAATAAATAAGCAGTCATCCAAATGGCTCAAAAATCTGTCTCCACTTGATATATTTCTATCAACAATTTTCTAGTCCTCATTATTGTCGACTATAATGAGGCAGTCATACTTGCCTACCCACTCAAGTTATCTAAAGGAATATTTGTCTTCAGAACCGTTTGGTCTGCATCATACTCCGACTGTCATCTTCCCTTTATTGAAAATCATTCTGCACCAGAGTCTCAACGTCCAACTGCACTTCATCTGGCTCTGGATACAGTCTGATCGCTTTCAGGAGGACTTTCGATAAAAAGCTTGTCCCTTCCCCACTTTCGACCTTACCTGTACCTTTTGAACACGCTATACTCACGATAATGAAATGCATTCTCTATATTTGGACAGCCCTGTAGGTCACACCTATCTAGGATGCAGGTGCAGCTATCCCACCTGTGCCCTAGATAGGTTGACCTACAGGCCCGTGACCACGTAGCGACCCACAGGACCATGCGCAGTAATGACTCCGCCTCAACCGCCTTTATCCCGTTCTACCCGAACTTATCACAACAGATTTCTAGTCTTAAAGGCTCATGGGATAAAATGCTTACAACTCCCGGGCAGGAAGTTGCGATCCCTCGTTTCAAGAGTTAAAACATCGGTCCCCCACCCCTGCTGCAGAATGGATTAGTCTACTGTATTCCCTGCTGTAACTGCACTGGCTGCTATGTTGGGGATTCTGGCAGGAGGCTCAGTAGCCGTGTTTCTGAACACGAAAGAGCTATCCGTTTAGCGGACGTGGAGCATTCAGCCATTGCTGAGCACTTTTGGTCGACCCAGAACGATATTGATCCACGGTGCGATGTCATAATTATTGATCGGTTCCACCGTCAGCGTGCCTTGTAGGAATCACTGCATATCTCATGCTGTAGCGATTCCTTTAACCGGAACAGAGGATGTCGTGTCCATCCGATTACTGAGACGACCATCCTCTTGGCTACAAACGCTGGCATTTGCAACGTTCCCAAGCATTACAGCTACAAATACAAGCTTTCTCTTCTAACAGCTAATTGTTACACGCAGTTCACCATACATGACTGCCATGGCACGCAAACAGAGTTCTATATTTTAGATTAACGGTCACAACTGATGAAGGACGCCTTCCAATCCGAAAGCTATGTATTACTTTCCTGTATTATTTTTACTTTTGCTTTGTTTTTGTTCGTGTGAACATCAACGTATTTTTACGTAAAATTAAACGTATTTTTACTGAATCCTGTAATTTTTTTCCCGTTTTTGCTTTGTGGCACAATGATTTATCGTTTTATTTATTTACAAAGCTTCTGCTGTACTATAGAAAATTTTGTATTTTTCTGTTTTTTTGCTGCTCTAATGTATACCTTATAGCGACTTAGACGCGATTGTCCTGGGAGGATTGCTAGGGGTTTATTCACTATTTCAATTTTTATTTTTGTGTATGTGGTAATTACATGTCTGATACAATTTCTTATAGGGGAGTGCACATGTAATTTTGATCACTGTCACTAACTTATTATTATTATTATTATTAATATCAATTTATTTCCGAAGAACTGTCCTTTTACAGCTATGCAGCTAGAGGACATGAGTTATATACAGAGAAAAAAACATAAAATACAGACATATGCATTGCATACAGAGCCAGATACAATATACGGCCTTAAACAGCCACTGATGAAGATACAAAAACATAAAGTTATAAGAAATACAAAAACATAAAGTTACAACAAGTACAAAAACATAAAGTTACAACAAATAAAAGTGCATCCGGATACATCGAAGCGTGGATATTGCGGTATCACAGAGAGTCCACCTAGAGCTTGACTAAGGCATACATGTCTGCAAGAATGGAAGATCTGTAGGTTCTGTCCTTGCAAAGTTTCTCAGCGTCTATGGCTAATCTGTTAAATATTTGGAAGGAGTTGTGTGGAAACATGTTGTCCAAGGAGGACATGCTACGCAGCTTCGACCTGTATGGGGAGGTGTTGGACTGGCATCTTCTACTGTCGGACGGTCTGGCGATGATATCCCAAATATCGGGTGACTTCAGTTTTCCGGATAGAAGCTGAGAGAGGGTAAGAAGGTTCCTAGAGATGATGTGATACCTCCAAGGAAGCGTATTAAGATTGGTGACCAGAACAGATTTTGAGATTGTAGGTGTTAGCCCAGCAACCCTATTTAGCCATTTCAAGATCCAGAATTCCAGGGAGAGGAACCTGGCTTGGTATGATGAGGGTGCTGAGGACCATATAGTCGAGGCATATAATGGAATTGGGAAAATACAACGAAGAATGTATTTGATGATAAGGTCCGGGTTATGGAAGTTGGAGATCTCTTGTTTTACTGCCCATAAAGCCGAATATGTTTTCGTTCGAGTGGCATTAAAGTGAGGCAAGAAGGTGAGGTCTGTGTCCCAGATGATACCCAAATCTTTATGTTGGGTGACTTTTTTAACTGGAGAATTCGCAATAATGATGTCCACCTCGTTGGTATTTTTCTTCTTAGTGATAGAGAGTTGTGCAGTTTTCTCTTTATTAATGGAGAGCCCAATCGCATGAAGGTAGTTTTCCAGTTCATGTAGCTGTCGGTTGGAGCTCACAGTAATAGACTGGAGAGACTGGGGGCATTTTGTGATGACGAAGAACTTAATATCATCTGCGTAGGTGGTAAAATTAGTACGGTTTGATAGGAAGGGTTCTAAAGATGCGGCGAAGAGGGCGGCAGAGAGAACGCCCCCTTGGGGGAGCCCTCTGGAGCAGAGAATGTGGTGATTATGGTTTTGATTTCTGATCCATAGGATCCTGGACTGAAGGAGTTTCCTAAGGAGAACTAAGATGTTGCCAGAGATTTTGAAATAGTTGCACAGTATGGTACATAATGCATGGGTGGACAGATTGTCAAAGGCCGCCTTAATGTCGAGAAACACAATATCCAGTTGCTCTTTGTTGCTTAAGGTACTTTCAATTCTGAACAGTGTGTCCAAGAGGTTGGTGATCGTGGAACGTCCAGGTAGTACACTATGGAGGTATGGAGGTTTGTGGCCGAACATGTGATGGATGAGAGCAGGAAGTATGGCTCTTTCCAAGATTTTGAGAAAAGTGCATCCTACAGAAATTGGTCTGTAGTCATTAGGCAATTTTGGGTTAGACTTTTTTGGAACTGGAGAAACATAATATGTGTTCCAGATAGCAGGGTAAACTCCTGTTACGAGGACGGAATTGAATGCATCAAGCAAGAGATCAATGATATATACACTGCACAGTTTAACCATGAAAATAGGGAATCCATCCGGGCCAGTGGTAGACTTGTTGGGAAGACTGTTGATGACCTCAGTAAGGCGTTCCTTTGTGATGGCTATTTTATCCAGTGATGTCTGGTTAGCTGGTGGATTAACCCGAATAAAGGGGTTTGGGGCAGATAGGGGCTTAGGTACGAGCGAGTTAGCCCATGCAAGGAAGGTGTCAGTGGACATGGGGGACTGTTGATTCTTGTTGGTGAAGATTCTTTTGCCAAGTTTCATTCTGTGTGCAATCCAGTCATTCTGCGCCTTCCTCCGAATGCGTAGGAAGCGTGCCCGATGTTTTTTATAGAGTTGGTAGTCGGCTAGATCCCGTGTTTTTTGCCATTTCCTGTATAGTTTCTGTTTCATGATGAAGGCGAGTTTTGCGTCGCTGGTAAACCAGTTCTTGGTCCTGGGAGACAGGCGTACAGATTTGGAGGCCCCTTCACAGGCGATGTCTTTTAACAAGTTTGCTAAATTGGTAAGCGTTTGATCAGGATGGCTAGCAGCAATTTTTTTTCCAGTCTGTAGCTTTTAGTCTTTGTAGGATGATTTGAGGTTGCATATATTTTAATGAGAAGATCTTGAGTTGGGATTCTTTATGGTCATGCTGTTCAAGTTGTCGGGGAGAACATAGACATTCACTATCAAAGGAAATTGGGAGGTGATCTGATGCAAACTTAAAAATCGGCGTTGTGAGAGTAAGATGGTCAAGGTTATGAAATAAGAGGTCTAGGTTTTGATGTCGTCTTGTAGGTTGCGTATGGGTTAGTCTAAGGCCTAGAGATGAGAAGGAGCGTACGACGTCCTCCTTCAAAGCAGCTTCGTGTCTTGGGGAAGGCATGTTGAAATCTCCTAAAACAAAGGTGAGCATGTGAGGCTTGAGGTGGGTTATAATCCAGGTAGTTAGCTCATCCCTTGTTTCGGGATTATGGTCAGGAGGTAAATATACCGCTACAACTTGAGTTCTCACTTCTTTAACTGTAAAAATTGCAGAAATGGCTTCAAATGCAGGGGAGTCGCTGAGTTGTGCACACACAAGGTGATGGATGTCTTTGTAAATGATGGAGACGCCACCTCCACGTTTGAGGTCCCTGCCGTTGCAAACATTTTTGTAATGGTGAGGAGTAGCCAAGTGGGTGAGTTGTCTTCCATGGTTAAGCCAAGTTTCCTGGATACAGATGAAATCATATTCGTCGAGCAGGAGGAGAGATTGCAGAGGGGCCAATTTGTTAACAATGCTGCGCACATTTTGCGAGAAGACTCTGATTGTGTGGCATGTATGGAGGTTTTTTGGAATAGATGATTGCTATTGTAGAGGACGAGTAAGCAGGGATTGCTGAGGGGATGGCCTTTTTTCGTCCGAGAAAGGTCTGATAAGTATGCCTGGAGGCCAGAAGTCGGGATCCAGAACTTTTTCGTAGGCAGTGGGTGAACATCTTACTAGAAATGAGGCGTAGCCAGTTTGCCTAGTTTTAAGCTGTTTTACTTCGATGCGGACATTGTGTTCCACAAGAAACATTCTCTTTATGGAATCGGGGCTTGTTGAGGGTCCAAACCGGGAGACAAATATCTTGGTTCTGGGCAAAGCGACAGAGATGTCATATTTCTCTGCGAGCGTCTGTTTACTAGGGTGAGTCTTTGATAATCGCTTGTTGACTAATGTTGTTGGAATTCTTTGGTTGCCTTCTAGTGGGGGAGAAAATGGGGCGGGGCTCTTGCTTCTCGAAACACATCTCTGGTCAGCGATTCTCGGTTCAGTAGCTTGGTCATGTCTGTCGTGTGGTACAATATGATCATTTCTTTCTTGAAACAGAGTCAACTTATTAGTGTGGTTCACTACACCGGTGGTTTTGTTTACTTCCTGTGGACGTTTGTCGCTTTTCTTCTTCTGATCCCGATTCTCAAGTGATTTAAGGAACTTGCAGTAATCTGATTTGATTAGAAGAGTTTCAAGGGCGCTTTCATTTTCTTTAGCCACCCTAAAGGGATTCTTATTGTGCATCTTTTCTTTTTGTGTAAGCAGTTCGGCAGACTCAAGGGGTGTCGTTTGCGTGGCTGCATCCCGTTTTGTGACTATGCAGCGGTCATTAGTGCAAAGACACCGTTCAGCACTTATTTCCTGAAGGGTGCGAGCGATTGTCCCGAGGACTTCACACAATTTTGTAGATGCTTCCTCGATTGCTATTGTTTTTCTTTTCCAATCATCCTCCTGCACCTTCAAAATCTGTCCCGCGAATTCTTTTTCCTTCTTTGCTACATGAGTTTTTAGCAGTGTTATTTCTTTCCGTATCGTCATTAAGCTGGGTAGTTTGGGTGTGGCTGACGTTCTGCTGTTCGCTGTCGGTGCTGCTTTAATATTTTTGGTTTGACTACTACAATCCAAGTTGTTTTCTTTCAGGAGTTGGGGGGTTATTGCAATCTTGCGTTTTGATTTGGTTTCGCTGCGGACAGATTTGAGTTTGCGACTCATTCTCGTGTGTTTCATACGATTGATTGTGCATTCCGAGACTTCGCTCTTGCGGGGAGATGCCCTTGAAAAATCGTGGCTATCGGAAGATTTGTTTTCTTGGGCGGCCTTACCCTTACTTTCGGGTATGTCGCGGTGGTTGCATTGTGGGATCACTGTGGTGTTTATGCCCGATAGGCGCTTTGCCACTTTTTTCATGTTGCCGAATAGGGCTGTTAGTTAGTGAATGGTTGATAATTCTAGTAAGGAATTCACTCTGTTAGGTCGGGACTCCCAAGGACGAAGAGTGGGGGTTCTTTCAGCTTCAAAACAAACAGCCCACGCAGTGAGGGGAAGCTCGCACGGACGACCTTGAGAGAAGCTAATGATTAAGGGACGGGACACAAAAGGCACGTAGAGCACTGTTGGCTTTTGATATAGCTAATATTAAAATCATAAATATCTTTTTACCTTGTATCTTCTGTCCGGAATCACTTAAAGATCTGGATTGGTGACTTAAATCCGCGTCGGAAGGTATTAAACTTAAGCCATAGGGTTACTGTGGCACTGAAATATTACAGATATTGGAGGAGCACGTTGTAGGACGTCAGCACTGCTCGAACGAGAGAGATATCTATTTCAGTCATTTCCTATGATTTCTCTGGTTATATGTGATTTGTACGACATCGCGCAGGCAATGAACTTTCGAATTCAAGAAGAAACAGCGAATACTGCGTTGGTTAGTATTCAGTGCCTTGTTTCATTCTGTCTGCACAACTGATGTTCAGAAATATTAAATGCCACAGCCTTTGACAAATGAGAACGGCGTCTGAGGTTACTTGTGCTTGCTAAAGAAATGTCAGCCCTCTTATTAGCTTGAAAAGTCTGGGATAAGCTTTTGTTGCTGGGAATCAAATTATATGACAGCTCCTCCGTCATCTCCTAACGGCAGACCATATTGCAGGAACATGCTTATGAGACTAATCTTTAATTTCATAATTTTAGGTTATCTTTGTCAACTAACAGGACAAGTGATATCATTTCTGTTGCTGTGGCCTCCACGCCAATACTAAGTGGGAAATTTTTGGGGTAGATTATTTGGATGCAATAAAACGATTCCTTACACTTTGTGGTTGTTATATCTGATCTGTCCTCGGGTAGTATATGTTGTTTGTTCGCGAAGAATGGCTGACTAACTTTGGAGATATTTCAGTTGGATGCTGTTTTGGTATTCTTCCTTCTTTTCTTCCATCTTCTATATGTGTATTTAAAGTATATCAGCCCATATTTGCCATCTACGTGGTATGCCTGACCATGTCTATATCCTGATTGCGGGAGAAGAAAAGCTATTTTAGGTTCTTCTGGCCCGTGAAATTAATGTTAATGTTTATGCTAGATATCAGCGATTCTTGATCTGGCATTAAGATTGTTTGTTTGTTTGTTTCGGGATTTATTGGGCGCATCGGCAACTATGGCCATAGTGCGCCATGACATTACGAACACGTTGATGTATTTTATCTGGTAGAGGCATTACAAACTGTCTCTTCGTGTCAGTGTTATCTCTGTCAGTAATTACTACCGTAATTATTGATAGAGATAACTGCAATAGTAAATTACATCAAAGCTAAGGAAAGGAAAGAAAAGAAACATATGGTGTTATTGAAATGATTAAATTAATCACTATTTTATCATTTGAACAGCCCTCGTGAATAACGCAGCTGGTAGAATCACCGGCCTCCCCACACCGGGTGATAAAAACCTGTGTTCGAGTCGCGTCGATGACGTGAGACATTATTATTATACAAAAAATGGGCCTTTTTTCACAATGTGTCTAAGTTAGTCGGTCTCTGGCGAAGATAGCATGGCTTTACGCCCAGAAACTCAAGATTTTCATCCAGCAAACAGAAAATCGACCACAGAACACACAATTTACAGACAGTGTACAACGAGCAATATGGTCTTAGTCGCTGACGCTCCTAAAACTATACTCCAACAACCACTTATTGTTGGTTGTTGGAGTATTGCTGAAAATACAGGAATTGTTATTTTTTCAAGAATCTACCCTTAGCTTTATGAAAATAAAAAAAAATAACAATAATGTTCATAATCAATTAATTATTAATAGAAAAGAATAAAACGGAAAATTGTCTGTGGTGAATCCTATCCTCAACATAGGATTCATTTCAGAGAAGTTTACTGTAATGGCGTATTTCTGCCTATATTCAAACAAAAAGACTACGGAATGACCTCAGACAGGTGAGCACAGAAGCTCTATGAAAAGGAAAACCATGAAATAAATTAAAATAACAAAGAAATAAACCACAGGCGTGATTTCATCGGGAAGCAGCCACACCTATAGAACCCTAAAAGTCTTATTCCCATAGTAAACTGGCGAGAAGCACCCAAGCGTTCCCTTTTGTCCTATATGGCCTGTGACAGAGTAAACTATTTTAATTTAATTATTGCACTATATAGTAAAATACTTGAAATACTGAATGGCCAAGGAGTATATATAAATTAACAAGAGGAAATACGTCAAGAACAAACTCCTCGTATCCAAAAAAGATTAGCAAGCATATTTACAAACTCAACTGCGAACCACCCTATTATATTTGGTAAAGATAATTATCAGACCAATCGTTGTAATAGAGATCACCCGAGACAGACGATAGCGAAGTTAATCTCCCTGCTGTCGTCTATATATCTCCCAATAATCGCAATACTTTAATAAAGAATTTTGAAAATCTCTCCAAACTCCTCAATGTCTATCTTCTCAACAGTGAAATCTAGCTAGCCTGGATATTGACACCATGTAACACCATGGTTACAAATATTCCTTTTTTGTAATATTTGTAATATTTGTAACACCATGGTTACAAATATTCCTTTTCAAGAATCAAGAACTGTATATCCAACCTGATAGGGGGCAAAATGCACATAGGGCAGTCTGTCCCACTAAGCACGCAAGATATTTTAAATTTGATAAGCCCTTCGTTGGCGAAATCTGCTGTGTTCCTAGATGAATTTTACATACAGACTAAAAGCCTTGAAATGAGAAGCCCCTCTCTCCTTGCTGTGATCTTCGCATTTAATTTCGCTCTCGCGGGTTGCACAATGGTTATAATCACCATCTTTCCAAGAGGATAATATCTGGGTTCGAATCCCGTCATTTGCGAGTGTGGGCTAGCGTACTTTGGGCAGATGATTCAGAAGATCGAAGAAAAGGAAAGAACGCTAAAAGATCATTCGACTGAGATATCTCCAAAGTTCTGAAATAGCCAACTATTCTTGGAGATAGGCACACAACTTTAAAGTGTAAGAACTATGTATACTCTCTGCGGGCAGATATAACAAGAGAGTACCAGGAATCTTTTTTTTTAATTTTTTATTTATTTTAAGCTCTTCTTCCATTTAGAAGTCAATAGAAATCGAGGACCTGTCAACATAAAATCTGTGGATTAGCACCTTCCAAGGAACAGATGCTAATCCACAGGTTTATAATATATATAATTTTAATTGCTCTTCCTACCAGTAGTGTCGCATGATCGTAAAACAGGACAGAATTAACTCAAGTACAACTAATCCTCACAGAAATTTCCACCTAATCCCAGCCTCTTAGCTACAAGCTACTTTCCATCAACAAAAGTTTATCCCACGATTTCCAAGATAATAAGAAGATAGATGTTCTCTTCAGAGACATTAGTAACTTCAGACGTACCCAAAATGTTACTGTATTGTACCAATTATTAATATTTTTTTTCTGTATTGTACTTGATGGTTTGGTGTTGTGAGTAGTTAGAAGCATCTTTCACGAAACGCACGTATATTTGAGTTCTGGGTCTGAGTTACTTTGTCATAGGGCAAAAGTGTAGTACCATCCCTGAAATGTTTCCAATTTTTATATGCTGGAAACAGGCAGATTAGCTTCAGAACGCATGTAGGTTACAGATACGGCACACTGACCCCCCTCTTGGCCTGAGCTGCTTTGACCCTAATCCCTCTTCCCCACCCACAAACGTCCTTTGAACGATGATGCTATCTTTTATATTTAAATAAGAAAACGGTTACCCGTTCTAGCTGGCTTATCTTGGGAAATTTCTTAGTAAATAATCTTCAGCTCACATTGAATAGCTGTGTACAAGCCTAATCTAATTATATTTAATATGCGGAAAAAGTTGCCTACTGTACGCGACATTTGCAGCTCTCATGATACTTGAGACGCTAGTCAAACAAGATAAAGCTAAGCAAATATGTTCACTCCCTTCTGTTACCACGCCAAAACCAAACTTCACATATCTATAGTGTGAAGTAAGTGTCTGTAGGGAAGTTTTTTTCCTTACCTCTCTTGCCAATTACCGTTTACCCGCACCGTCCTAGTTTTATGACAGTCGTTAAACGCTTTCGCACGTGCGATTTCCCCGTCCTCCTATAATAAAGCGCTCCATAGTAATGGTAACGTTTTTGTTCTTATCACAGGATACGTCCTTAGAGTGGAAATTTAATATCTTGTGATTTAATAACTAGGCTAAGGTAACTTTGCCTTTACCGCCAGCAGTCGCATCAGTGCTGCCCTCTAGAGGATCGTACACGCAATGAATTTATATCTCCCGTGATTTATTTCTTCGATCTCCCGATTACGTTTAGACATCGCAGTGGCGCTGAAGGTTAGCAGCGGGAAGGGAACCTGAAAACGGAGATCACTTAAACCCTGGACGCACATACAGCATATTTATAGGAAGAATGTCAAATGTAAAGGGAACAGACACCACTACACTTAACATTTATTGCTGGAGGGGAAGATTTAGAGTGGCTCACGTCTCCGCTAATATGGCGTTATGGTGAGCAAGTTATTCCGACACGAGACAAGTTTGTTGATACCGGCAGAGTATGATGATGTTGCAGGGGAGCTAAGACACTCGTGCATCACCTTGCTCACTTCATGTCCAAGTGTGCGCGTCCTGCTCGTGTGAGGGATGATGAAAGCATTCCTGAATCAAGTTAATTGCCCGCGACGCATTACCGCTGACGTACCGAACTAACACACCTTGACATCGCTTGATATACGTCCTGTGTGTTAGCGGTGGCCGGCAGATCACCCGCATGACGACAGCTAGCTGCAGTCTTAAATTTTTCTTATCGCAAACATAGATTGAAGCATCTTGTGAATGACCTGCACCTTTATCTACTCGATAAGGTTATGAAGAACTGTTTCGAAAGGTTGCGCTTATAAATAATAAAATGTCCTCACTCAACTTCTGCGGCAACTCGGTGCATGCCACACAATAAAATATAGACAGTGGGCTCTGTATATTCTGATAACTTTATGTACTCTCTGGAAAAGTGAAGCCGATGTAAAGAGGCGCCAAGGGTGGCATGATGCTTATCGCACGCATGAGTTCGAATCCCGTTACCGACGAGAAGAGTTCATTCAGGTCTATCACATGGGTTGACTTAGTTGTCTCGAACCGCGGCTTGGGTTTCTTCTCGGGGATATATTCTTGGAATTTTTCATACTGCAAACAAACGAACGATCTTAGAACATACCTAGTTTATAGTGACACACTATTGTCTTATTACCCTAGTCTCCTTGGCTATAAATGCTCATGGAGCTAAAATGTCAGGTCCATCACCTCAAAGGAAGACATTTTTTATCCATAATATGTTTCATTTTTTTGTTGTTTACTTTCACTATTTTGTAGCCTAGTTTGGTTTTGTTGTTTACTTCCATTTCGTTGTGAAGTTTTTATTTTTGTTGTTTGCTTTCGTTTTTGCTTATTTATTTTTTTTTTCATTGTTTCTTGCATGTTTTCTTTGCTTATTTTTTATTATTTATTTATCTGCTGTAGTCATAGTGTACCAGTTCATATGGTCTTTTTTTATTATTATAAATGTCAGTACAAGCGTGTGTTCACAGGTAAATTTTCATGTTGTTTGTGTTGAAAAGCTCGAATGTAATTCATGGCGAAAAACCGTATTGCCTCGTTCACAGACTGAAACGGCCATAATATCCATATGCATGGAGATTATATATGATCAAAAAGCCCCATTTTTAACAGTAGGTTCAATAGCGAGTATTTTAGTAGATTATACAAATCATTTATTTAGGATACGAAATAATTAAGCAGTGTATAGAAATATACATAGGTCAGCAAGCATCTATAAAAGAATATTGGAATGTAAATACTTATGTTAAATTATTATTTTGTTTTAAAATGTAATTTATTTAGCTGTATCTTCAATATCCTGTAAGTATAGTATTGAGGATACAGTAATTAAAATACGATGTTTGCTATTAATAAGACACTGTACCTGAGCGATCCCTTGGGGGAAAAAACATATATAAAGAAAAGCAATCACTTTGCTAACCGATGTTTAGTAACCTTCAATAATTTCATCCGTTTTCTTATTTACTTTCTCTTTATCCAAGATTCCTTTCAGAAAATTTGTTTAGGATTTGCCTCGCAATCTTTTCTTCAGTTTATCTCAATCGAGTGCAAATGTGGAGGTGTTTTGTTTTTAATATTTTCACATTTGTTCCGCCGTAAGCTGTAAGCCAAGCAGGTTAATCGAAATCTGGTTTTCGTGTGTATGGAAGGTTATTAACTTCGAACTACAGTAGCTTTTCTTTGTATGTTTTACATTAACGGAATTATCTTTTTTTTTTCTTAGAACAGGCAATGCAGTACAATCGATGTGTATGTATAGATGGTAAGACGTGACAGGCTTGTTTCTTCTTATAATGGACTTAAATATTTGTTCCAGTAAAAAAAGAAAACGAAAAAACAAAAAAAAACAAAACGAACCTTTAAAGTTATGTTTGCTATCGTAAAATTGATGCGTTTACTTTGTTCCGATGCTTCAGTTAGATGGGATAAAATCCCATAGAGGATCAATTCTTTATACAATGACATCTAAAGTGTTTTCTTTAGCTTACTGAACGGTGATACGTTATCTCAGCATGAAGAAGCAACATACTTCATAATATTTTATCCTTTTCTGTCTTTTGCAACTCCAAGTAAGTGTTGATTCACATGTAGAACTTTGAGGCTTCCAAATATTTAAAAATTACCGCTGTATCATTATCTCGAATAATGGACATCTCGGATAATAGAACCCATATTTTTTGTGTTTTTAATTTTGGCTTGGAATGCATTTATTACTATTCGGTATTTATTATTAAGTAATAAAAATAAAAATAGGTTATGTTCGGAGTAATTTTAAAAGTTTTCATTTATGTTATTAATCCCCCACGTGAATAGTAACGCTCGCTTTACCCCCCCTTAAAATCTTACAATCTGTTAGTAACCTCGTCATTGTTGCTCACTCCAAACACACCCTAGTTTCTAGTCCATTTATCCTTGTTACAAAAAATGTTAGCCTTTCTCTGACACTAGAGTCTTCAATTAAAACTAAATCTTCTTGAATGAGATCGGTATGCAAATCTGGAAATGGTCTGAAAGCATGTTGTTTAAATTCCAAGATATTCTCCATTACAGCACAAAGGCAAATTTATTCTAAGCAGGTTCTGCGTGATTCAAATAAGACAGACATATATAAGGTCTGCAGCTGTCATAAGTATGATCAAATAAATGCGACTATAATTAAACAGTATTTCTTATTTCGTCAAATTTTTGCAGTGCCATTCAAAAAAAAAAAAAAAAGTTTGTATAGCTGTATTCTGTGGCTTTCAACATTTGACTACAAAGTGGATGTCTTCCATGACAGTATAGAGGTTTTTCACTCGCTTAGAGAGGGTTCAGTTCCCATTTATGACTGGAGGAATTTCTCAAGTTCTTGAATCGAGGCTGTAGTCAGCTGATCTCAGTAGGAAGGAGTAGGGTCTATCCCTGTAAATTGTTCTGGTTGTTTTCAACCCGCATAATATGCAAATCGTGAAGAGAAAAGACTGTGCCATCAGAGCCGACTATCCCACAAACATAAAAAACAACAATAATTTGTGAAACTTCCCTGTATATCAGTTATAATTCAGTTACCTTAAGGGCTCCACTGACATTCCAAGCAAAGCCATAGTACTTCATTGCACTCAGGATCTTGGACATACTTTTATACGATTCTTTCAACCAACAGCATGAAGAATAGAAACTAATGAGAATGCGTTTCCAATGGGTAGCAAAAATATTTTGTTTATAATTTTTAATATTTTAATTTTGAAACATCAATAAATATACTCCATTATTTAGGAATTTGTTTGCCTTTTTACGTTAATAAGACCATTAATATTTTTACAGAAACACATACTGTCTTCTTTAAAAAAAAATATTTTCAAAACGCTTTGTGATGTTTTCGATTTACTGTAATTTTAATTCCTGTTTCAAGTAACTTCCACTGTTGAAACCTAGAACCAAAGCAGCTATCTTTTTAGATAAGTTTAGAATTAGGAAATACGTCATCATTCGGTGCAGTGAGTTAATTTAGTGCAGTGCATTATAATTTTCTGGTTGGTAGTCCAATTATCTGAAGTAATGTCTTCAGACATTATTTCAAATTATATTTTAGGATATTTTATGTTGTACTTGATTCTTTCTGGATATTTCTGATGTTTTTGTCATGCAAAAATATCAATCTTCAATGGGGATTGCATGGGTCTCGCCACACAATAGGAACAGCAAAAATGCATACTTTTAGTTTTAACAATACAATGATAAGCAAAGCACAGAAGAAAAAAAAACAGTTTTCAATTGATATGCAGATAAGCTGTACACATACTCACATTACAACGACTTTCCGTCAAATATGAAGATGGCATTGTCATTCATGTCAGATGCCCATTGATATTATTTGCTTACTGGGAATGCGGCTGAGTAGAAATCTAGGAGAGAGAGACTTCAAGACAGATGTCAAAAGTTTTAAGCAATATTTCTTATAGTACCAACAGTTTTAAGTATCATTAAGCATAACGCATCCCATTGTATAGAACCTCATTTATTAACAGTCCCTATCTAAGCTCCAGTAAACTCTTTCTTTGAACACACTTTCGCCATGATTTTCTGAAATTTCTGCTGTTTCTCAGCCAGTAGCAAGAGTGCTTAAAACGACGAAACTTGTGCTACCTCTTCTCCATCTGCAACAAAGACTTTTCCAGTATCAAAGTTGCCATCAAGAAGCAGGAAGAGACGAGAAGCAATTACAGAGCCGAACCTCTGATAACTAACATGGGCAGAGAGACTATTACCTCCATCAAACTCCTTCATCAAATTGTCATTAACACATCACTTTGTCTTCAGCTATTTCCTCGCTAAGTCCTTAGGCATTAAACTCCAGTAAAAAGTTTCTTCAACTGCTATTTTCCACGCACGCTTCTTTACAAACGTTGGTTGAATTACCCCATTTTCCTTAAAATTCTTCTTCTTCTAATAATACCACTGTAAACCAAAAAAGGGGAAAAAACTGACTTCTCTAAGAACGTACTTTGGTTCCGCGTTTTCACTTCAAAAAGAAAAAAAGTATTCTGAAAATAATGTTAGAACACTGTTTTCTTCTCGTTGCAAGTGAAATTTAAGTAGTCAGTGTGGGTTCCCAAAAAAGTTGGACGCCATCCTCCATCGCAGATGTTGTGCTGGTGTTATTAATTATACGAGCGCGCTTTCAGAACTGTGCAAAGAACTTTTATTTTCACTATATTAATAATACCGAAATCAAAGAGAGAGAGAGAGAGAGAGAGAGAGAGAGAGAGAGAGAGAGAGAGAGATGGAAGACCACTTTTATAAAGTCGCTGCTCAAATGAATTGCTAACATCTAACAATATCTACAAAGAACTAAAAAAACATAGACATTGATGAATCAGAAAATTTATAGACAGTTACACATTCACGCAAGTATCTTAAAGTTAGTATGAATTAATAACGAACAATTCTACAGTATCCGTAGCACTTTGGGGCTTCGGTGGTATGTTCACATATATGAGGAACTTCATTTCACTATAATGGCTGTCATTTTCCACCCGACTGGAAAGGTTTTGATTCCATTCCCATCTGTGAAGCGAAAACTTATTTGAGGGCATTGCAAGTGGGGTTGAAGTACTGCGATTATTACAAGTTTCTTTATCTAAACAGACAAACTGGCTTTGTAATACAAGCAATTTACAGTTATTGACTACTATAGTACGTCCTTGGCTCAGGTTACTAGCATATCGTCAACGTTACCTCTTGAATCCCTCCATATTACTACATTAGTATGATTATTCGGATATCGACACGGACCATGACAATTCATAGCTCACTGAATTGCAGAATCAAAATACAGTATTGGTCATGAGGTATTTATATAGCTCTCTGCAATTCACACTCACAAAACAAAGCTTATTCAACAGCTGTGGCTTTCTTGCACAAAACGCTATGTAAACGTTGCATATTATTATTAATACCAGCATAGAGTGTGGACAAAAGAAATTAGTGCTCGAGTCTCGAGTTATTCGGGAGCTCAGTTTCCCATACGTGCTAGTAACGGCCCTGGACACATACGCGCGCACACACATACACAGATATACACGCGTGCGCTCGCGCACACATTCATGAGCCAAAACATTATGACCACCTACCTGATAGCCTATTGGGCCTCCTTTTGCCGTGATTACCGCTTACACCCGAGTGGCATAGACTCCATGAGCCCGCAGAAGATATCCTGTACTCAGGTATCCTGGATCAGCTTGACAGAAGGTCGTTCGAGTTCCTCAACGGAGCAAGGCACTGGAGTGGACTGGCGAATGGTGCCTTCCACTGGATCCCAAAAATGTACGATGGGATTGATGTCAGGGGAATTTGGTGGACAGAGGACCACACGAAATGCTTGGACATGATCCTCTAACCATTCCTGCATGATGAGGGCCTTGTGAAATGGGGCAGTGTCTTGTTATAAGAATCCAGTGCTATCTGGATACGATATCGCCATGTAGGACAAAACTTGGTCCGAAACAATGACGACGTAGGATCTAGCGATGAGGGTGTGTTCAATGGGTATGAGGGAACTCAGTGATGTCCATGAAAAAATCCCCCAAACCATGAGACCATCACCACCTCTGGCCTGTTTTGGTCCAACCGTGCAGTCTAGTTGCAGCTGTTCACCTCTTGCCGTCGAATACGTACCCGTCGGTCGACATGATGGATCTGAAACCTTGATTAACCAGACCAGGAAGTTCTTTTTCAGTCGTCCATTGTCCGGGGAAGGCCGAGATGTCAATATGGGCACGTGAACAGGTCGTCTGCTCTGTAGGCCTATTCGCAAGAGTGTCCGCTGGAGTATGTTCGGAAACGTTTCTCTGTGCGCCGTGGTTATAGTCAGCACGTGCCGATTCCTGTTCACCTCGACTATCAACCAGTGGTGGCTCCCCGTCCCGGCTCGTTGAGTAGTTCTATGTCCTTCGGACCATTTCGGAATGTTTCATTCGGAACATTCCTAATGGTCTGAAAAACATTCGGATTGTTCTTCGGACCATTGTTGCTACAGCCGCCTTTGAACAGTCGACAATGCCTGCAGTTTCTGAGCCATGCATTCAAATATCAAATTGAGATATTGGCCCCAGCCTTCCTTGCGCCTCAAATCATTCCCGTTCAAACTCCGTCAGGTCCTTCCCTTTCCTCACTACAAGGAACTTGGACTGACGAACTGAGAAACTCTACTGTGTTATCACTGTATATGCTGAACCAGTCGGCGACGTCACTCCTAAGTGTTGTAGGATGCATCCACTTGTGGAGACGAGTGGTAATTTGGTCACAATGTTTTGGCTAATGATGGATGTATATATATATATAATTAAAACAAAAGTTGAACAAGCCAGTTCAAGACATGAAATAGAGGTATGTAAATGTAGAATAATATTATGTCAAGTAAATTTAACAGAACTGATTAATGCCACAAAAAAGATAAGATTAAACATTATACATCATAGTGTTATATAAGAAAATGTGAAAAACTATATATTTTTATATACACTGAGTGATCACTGAATTATGACCACCCCCTATGAAAACTGAATGCGATCCGTTGACCACGTTAGGTACGATAGTGCGCAGTTAGTCGACCTACATAGCACAGATAAGGTGTCAGTGGTTCAGTAGGTAGTAAAATTCCGAGCGTGATGGGTAAAAGGAAGGATTTATCGGACTTTGATAAAGGACAGATTGTGGGTTCTCGACGTTCTGGTGCCTGGATTTCCGAAACGGCTGAATTGGTGGGGTGCTCGAGAGCCGCCGTATTTAAAGTGTACCAGGACTGGAATCAAAATGGTCAAACAACAACCCGACGGCAAAGCTGCAAAGGTCAGCGAAAGGTTGATATTAGAAGTGAGCGCCGGGTCCGACGACTCGTACAGGCGAACAAGCGCAGCAATGTGTTGAAGAGTTGAGTACCCAATACAATATAGGCGAACCTGGAACAATATCTGGCATGACCACGCGTCGCACGTATGGGCTATACCAGCAGACAACGTCTACGGAATCGTCTCCTAACCAAGGTTCATCGGCATAAAAGACTCCCCTGGTGCAAAGAGTATTCAAGTTGAACGTTAGAAAACTGGAAGAAGGTGTGCTGGTCAGATGAGTCACGCTATTTACTTCACTTTTTTTTTTTTTTTTTTTTTGGTAGTTGTTGGCGCATAGGCTTCTGTGGCCATAATGCACCTCCCAAGGTTTTTGCAGTACTTTGATCCAAGCCCGAGGCGGGAATCGAACCCGCGACCTTTGGGTTGCCAGGCAGGCACTTTACCCACCCAGCTAGCCCGGTCTGCATTTACTTCACACCGTGGATGGTCATGTACCGATTTGGCGTCAACAGCATGAGGCTCTTCATCCATCATGCATGGTATCAAAAGTGTAGGCCGGTGGAGGCGGTTGTATGGCGTGGGGCATGTTTCACTGGCGGGAACTTCGACCCCTAGTACATGTGGAACAACATATCAGTGGTCTTCACTATCGTCCACTACTTGCTGACTGTGTACACCCAGCTATGTTGCACTTTTTCCCGAATGGCGATGGTGTCTTCCAAGATGACAATGCACCGAGCCATCGGGCACTTGTTGTGCATGAATGGTTTGAGAATACAGTTCTGACTTCCAGTATATCGATTGGCCTCCGAACCATCCCCTCCCCTTTCCCGATATCAATCCCATAGAGCACTTGTCAGACACTATGGAAAGGCATATCAGCGTCTGGATACACCAATCACCTGCATACCTGTATTGCTAGCCGCATTACACACAGCTTGTTCGGCCATACCTCCCGAACGCTTTTGACATCTTATTAAATCAATGCCACGTCGGATAGCTGCTGCACTGAGAGAAAAAGAAGGACCTACGAAGTATAAGGTAGTTGGTCATAATTGAGTGATCATTCAGTGTATATATATTACTGTAAAAGTTAAAAATTCAGACCTTTTCCAAAACGAGTTGATAAAACTCCAAAATGTTCTACCTGAAATATCAAAAAACATTCCACATCAATGGTTCGTTCATTTTCCTGTTTTTAAACAATAGTATAGGAGTGTATATATCTTTTAAACCCCTCGAAGATGTCTGGGTAACAGTTTTACTATATCCGGAATTTAGTGAATGGATGACACAGATAATCTTTGAAATGGGAAAAGTGAATGTAGCAGGAAATTATCATTCCTTCCCTTTTTGCAATGTTAATAACGATCATTTCGGATAGGAAACATGTCCTTCTTTAAAAATTGAAAAGTGATAATCGGACAATGCGTAAAGGGAAGCGAGGAAATCATAATTTCTTGGCTCATTCGCTTTTTCGATTTTTTAAACAAGGGCATAGGGAATATCTACTATCTCAGCAAAGTTGTTCTTGGGAAATACTCACTATAAATCGAAACTTTGTTATGAAGCATTGTTATCAATAATATTCACTATATTTTTAATCACAGTACTTCAGTCAGTAGACCCCGTTCGAGCCCGTCACCACCAAATACGGAGGATGCGGAAAGGTCAGGGAATGACCACCGCATATTCCCGGAGCAATATGGCCTTAGTTGCTAATGCTCCTAAAAACCAAATAACAACAACTTCAGTCAGTTAATAGAAAGTAATACGCGCACACACACACACGCACCACTCGTAAGCTCGCAATGCAGATATTGTTCCAGAACTGTAAGGTAGCATAGTATTCATCAAAAACCATCATTCTGTAGATGCATATCCACTAAAGATCGATTCATAACATTGACAATTCCGATCTTATTAGCTGAGAACAAGTTACTAACTGATCTAGAGATGGTCTTATTTTTGCTGTTTGCTGGTCACTTTTTTCAGTAATTGTTCTCTTCGTTTTAGGCATCATGAGGACCCTATGGTTTTCTGGCGTGGTCTAGTTTTCCAATTTTGAGTTCAACAAGGTTGAATGTAATTAGCTTCCAACGGGATTTATCTATCAGCAAGCATAAGATAGCTGTGGAGATGGCGAGGAGATTTTCAGCTACTCAATTTAGCAATCTTAATCACTCGTTAATAGGTATGTGTGTGACCGCCAAAGCAACTAAGGCTAGGAGGTACTTTATATAATATTTTTGTAATTGTGCGTTTTCTTAGGTTTGCTGCTGAACGAAAATGTCCAATATCCGAGAAAAGAAAATTAACATGCGAACATCGTGTGCGACCGATCAACTTAGCCAAGTTTTGAAAAAATAATATAAAAATTCTTCGCATCATTGACAGGATTCTCACTCAGACCTTTCCACCATCTGTGAGAGGACGACGGTTGTTACCATTGCACTACACACGAGGACCTTAGCCACTATTACTGTAGGCTCATTAATCTATATAATAGAACATGTTTTTTTTTAATTGTAAATAAAGGCATTATGACTCCGATTATAATATTTTCATACCAACTAAGAAATGCAGTTCAAAGCTTAGACCAAAATGAATATCGAATGAACTGATTAAACTCATGGGAGAGACAAAATGCATGGGATAAATTATCTGGTAATACAGAAGCCTGTGGTAGATATAAACTAGTCTGCAATCAAGTCACAAGGAGGCTAGGCAAGCTACGGCAGATTATGAAAAGGCTTTGGCAAAGGATGCAAAGAAAATCAAAGACTACGTTATTTATGTAAACACTAGAAGAAAGGGGGGTGAGTCACATTAGTCCAGTTGCTATTACTGATTCAACCCTTGTTGATCCTGCTGAGATTGCTGACAAATTGAATAAGTATTTTGCATCTACATTCATTATAACGAATTATTTATGGAAGTAGATGCCAGAAGTTTATCAAATTCTAACTGTGAGATAAATGATTTTGTGATAACTGAGAGGAAAGTGAAAGAGAAATTGTTGAAGCTAAACATAAAAAAGTGCCTTGGGTGGGGGATCTATCCAGTTATATTAAGAGATGTAGAAAATGAGGTAAGCAAACCCTTCGTCATAATTATGAGAGCATCTTTGATTCTTGGTAGGTTCTTATGGACTGGAGATGTACGAATTTATCCCCAATTCAAAAAAGGGGATAAAAGGGTGACATGAGTAATTACAAACATTTTAACTTCTTTTAGAGGGAAAATAATAGAACCCCTGGTTAAAGAGGTAATGCAGGTCCATCTAGACAGGAGTGCTGAAATCACATCATGGATTTGTTGAGGGGTGATCTGGTCTGACGAATTTGATTGGATACTGTGATGCAGTAATAAAGGAACTCGATACAAAAAATAATTCGGATATCATATACTTGGATTTCTGGAAAGTTTTTCGTACTGTTGCTTACAAGACTGCTGCACAATTGGGAGCTGTGTGACAATAAGTGTAAGTTACTGCTATGGATGAAGGGATGGTCCAGTGGGAGAAGGCAGTAATTGAAAGTAAACATTGGCAAATGCAAAGTACTGCATATGCGTAGCAGTACTCCCAGATTAATGTACTAATTGTGTGGTACGACATTCAGGGTAGTATAAGATGAAAAAGACCGATGGATAATTGTGAGTTTGACACGAAGTTCCCTGAGCAGTAGACAAAGACTAGAACTAGTCAAACTATTGAAGTAAATGGACAGGAGATGTGAGGATTTTTTTTTTTTTTCACTGATGCTGCATAAGCTTTCTTTCTAATTGTGAGTACTGGTAAAAAGTATTTACATCCTTCTTCCCATGTTGATCATGTAATATCTCAGACCTTCCAAACTCTTTGGATTAATTAAGGGTTCTTTCACGATTTAAAGAATGACAAAATTATAATTCTTCTCTATAAGCAGCTTATACTTCCCATTTTTGATTATTGTGATATTATTTGGGCCGCACAATCGGAATATTTTTCTCACAGACTTGAGAGAATTCAAATTAAATTCGTTAAATTCTTATGCTTTCGAAATTGCCTTACCTTTCACCGTCGAAACTATGGAGTTTTTGTCATCATTTCAGACTCGTTCGTCTTCACTCCAGACAACAACTCCATGGATCTCATAGTTTATATTATAAACTCTATTATTGATTCTCCATCTGTTCTCGAACAAATACCTTTCAGTATACCCCGCTTGAATTTTCGTTATAAAACTAATTTCTCACTGCCTGTCCATCGCACTCAACACTTACTTGGAAGTCCTCTGTTCCGTTTCCTTCAGGTAATAATTAATCGTAATATTTATTTTACACTTTTAAACAGTCTGTGTATAAGAAACTGCTGTTTACTCTGTTTTGTTAATCCAAATTTTGTATATATTTTTATAGTAGTGACTGTTTTATATTGATTCTCTGTAATTCTCAGCGTTTTCACCGTTATCTAGGGTCTGCGTGCCGTGTGAGTGAGAAGTTTGTAAATAAATAAATCTTACACCATTTGTCAGTACTAATACTAATAGCTCTAAATAGTGGTTGGTTTTGTTTTTAAATGTCATCCAAGACAGCTAAAGTGTCTTCATATTGCATTTATTTTATTGTAATTTATCAGTTATCTAGTCCTCTGTAGTTGTCATCTCCATCCCTGTGGAGAAGGCTTGGGTTCGAATCCTGTCTGGACGTAAGATATTTTATGGAATTTTTCACACCATGCCGAATTAATCGCTCTCGAAAAGAGATGTTTGCTTTCCTCTTTGAAACTCGGATTTTTCATGCAAAAAAAAAAAAAAAACAAAAGAAAGAATGTTGACAGACTGAGCACAGTTCATAAACGCAGTACACCAATAATTCATTTCTTTAGTTGTCTTGGCTCAGACAAACATTAACAAACAACGACAGCTATTTTGAGTTACTAAAATCTAAGCTTTTCTGTAGAAAGAACGTGCACCTCCGTTCGAAACTGACTAGTTCAGGCAAGAATTGAAAAGTTCTTTTTAAATTCTCCCCTTTGCTTTGCCATAATGCAGAAAATCACTCTTGTCTAGTGATTGGAATCGAACTCATTTTTCCTAAAAGAAAGTCGTCATCTGAACACTGCACCACCATGGAAGACTTTTCCAACCAGAGCTGCATTAGTTCTAGTTGTAAAAAGTGAGTGTACTTATTATGCTGTTCTAGCAGCGCTGCCTCTAGAACAGCATAGTAAGTGCGTCGATCTATCTATAGGATAGTTTAAAAACCAGTAATCTGATATTTCCTAAATTAAAACTTAATATGTTGATTTTTTGGATGAAACCTATATTAATCAGCTAAGAAGAACTAAAACATACTTCTGATCTTGTACTCTTGTTAGCTGGTTCCTGTTGATTTTATTACAGGCTTATGACTTTATCAAGAACAGAAAGATCGATAATATAAGATTGAGATGAATAAAAATAGAATCCACATCTACAGTAAACTTCTTTATACCAAATGACTACTGAAATTCTGGTGCTTATTTTAATTCATGCGTATTACGGTGTGATATATTTTGGGCTGGCTCTAAATTTTACCCTCTTTCATGACTTTCCATTGAGACGTTCTCGATCTGTCTATTAGTGAGTAGATAAACAAGTTTCAGCGTTATTAGCTGACAGTCGGATGCTGTTTTATGACATGGATGGAAATGTCAAATTAAAATTAGTATTCGGTTATTGGATCATTTTACTCTACCTAATAGTCTAGTAATAAACAAATGAAGATTATCAGTGTATGTGATCAAATCCAGCGATGGTGGTGACATCTAGCGAGTCAGATAAATAATCACTAGGGATAAGTAAGCCGTTAAGCTCTACGCCCTCAATTCGACAGGAAGAGTGTTGTCAAGAAAACAAATTCACTATCTCATTTCAAGCAGGGATTATAGGCTGGCGATGGTGGGGAGAGAGAGCCTCACGCAGTAAAACTAAAATAGACTTATATTTTGAAATCTAGTTTTGCGTAGACAGTAAGAGTTCACTTCCCTACGATGTAACGATGAAGAAAAGGATACTACTTAAGAAATTATTATATTAAGTGCACCAAAGTTTAGGAAACCGAATTGTTTTTTTTTACTCTAATGCTCATGTTTCTTGACCTTTTTCGTAGTTTTTTGCTACGGTGATGGAACTTTTATTATAGTTATTTGGAAAAATCATATTTCAGAATCATGAATCATATAAAACAGAGTAAACAGAAAGAAGACAAAGAAAGCGGTGATTTGATTTTTTTCCACTCTCCCTTATTTAAAAAAGAATTACTTATATAAGGTAATTCATTGTAATATTCTAATTTCTTGCTACTCTTCACCATTCCTTCGTTGTTATGACAACCATTCCGTGATGTATTTGTTAATTAATATTCTTTGCAGGAAGCAATATGATATCACACCAACAGACATCTCATAACTAGCTTTAGCATTTTTCCTTTTTTTTTTTTTTTTATTATACCACCACATCAGCAAATGGTTGCCAGGAAACTTCTGGGAGACAAATCGGGCCTCCCAGCAGCGCGTAAAAACAGTTCCAGATCACTGGGCAGGTTCTGTCCTCCTGTCTATTACATGGAGCAATAATCCTACTGCATCTTGGGGAACTTTTGGCGATTTCCCAATGATCAGCCTAATTATATCGGACAGACGGTTTACAGTTTACGTTATAGCATGTAACACGTGTGTTTGACCGTATCTGGAAACCTCTCCATCGTGGCTGCAGTTCTACATATCTCGGTTTATCTATCAGTGGTATGGCGCAGTGCATGCGGCTGAGTGGGTGAAATGATGGATCACTGGGTGCACAAAGTTCCTATTGAATGACGTAGTAATTACCCGGCGATAAGCTCTTCCTCCTGCGTTCCCATCAGTTATTGACCGTTAAGGGGTTAAATGTAATATTGAAGGAACTATATTGCAACATCGTCTCATTGAGGATATTTTCTAGGTATAGTTAATGTTTATTCAGTTATCGTAATGAACAAGTCGTTGTTATATATGGAGTGCCTTCAGTTGGCAATATGTCGAAGTGCTAATTTAACCGATGATGAGACTTCAAAATGTCCTTCATAGGGAAATCGAAGTCTTTCTTGCATCTAATTCAGTTACTTGATTATCTTTTTCGATGGGAGCATTTAATCTTTCATTTGTAAATCTGAATCGCCTATTGTTGAACAAATGTCATGAGTGCGCCAGGATTACGACAAATATCTTTAAGGATACCTAATGATGGTTGCAAGACAGAATCCGTATATTCAGTCAAAAACACGCCATGCAGCCGACGTCGTAATGCAATTTCCATAAGAGTAAAGACTTTGAAAGCGCTGTGCATTCTGACGTAAACTAATGTTAATTTTATTTTAATTTTAAAATATGACAAGAATTCTGCATTACGAACTTTCAGAAGTACTAATCTGGTTGTAGTAATCTTAAGTAAACAGTCACTAAGAGACAGAGTAAATGGAATGAATTTTAGAGTCAGTCGTAACATAGCTTGTTGTTTAGAACCACCAACAGAGAGCGTTGTTGGTTCTAAATTCGTGTAATTCCTTTGTCTTATTACAAATACAAACACAGGTCTTTGTCATCCTTTATTATTTTTAGACAACTTGTATTATGTACCACCTTTCTTATTAGAAAGGGAATACAGAATGCTTGCATGATTTTCGAGCGTAGAAGTAAGGCCCTGACAAAGTAACAAGAGCCTTCCTTCTCAATAACAAAACATTCAGATTTTCATTATTTATTCTGTTGATCCCCTAATCATCAGAGAGACTCATGCATCCGTATTTGGTTTTCACTTGTTTTTAATACTCTGATTCAGAACTGTTTACACCATTATCTGCAATCTATCTTCGCTCTTTCTTTCTTTCTGTTTTCACATTGTGCTCTGATAATATCGTTGAAGTGATCAACCTATAATTAAAATTTAATCATCCAATATATGTTTAACCAGTTAATAATAAGCTTTTGATACGCTTTGTACACATCACATTAATTTATGAAACGTGTTCAGCGTATTGTTCTATTCTACTTGCTCCTACAAGATGATTTCATTTCTAAATTAATTGGAGAGTAGTAACATCAGCGCGAAACCGAATAGAAATTATTGATTAGTTAATGCAGGGAATTAAATATGCAATTTTAATTACATGTTAGCGGTGAAGGCTGAAACATACACTGTATAGTGGGTTGGGCACCTTCAAGTTAATGGGATGTGCTGTAAGTAAAGAGCTGAAAATTTGCTCTCTCAGGTGCTGCATTTTGTACAATATTTTGTCACAACGATTTAAATCACACATTTTAATCAAATTTTAAATTAGCAGGTGTTCTCGTCGTATTGATCTGGTTTTCAATAATCACACGTAATCAGTTATTAAGAGACAAAATAAATTGGAATGATTGTTAGAGTTAGTGGTAACATAGCTGCTCAGACAGTATGCAGGCAATATACAAAAAAAAATAAAGTATATATATATATATATATATATATATATATATTGCCTGCACACTGCCTACACAATATATATATATATTGTGTGTGTCCCCAAATAACGTTCAACACTGCCACCTATTTGAAACTTGTTTACAGCTATGAATGCACACTGCCCTATCATTAATCCGGACAGCTGCCTTTATACAAATTTTTATATTTTGTGCTGAAACCGTGTGCTTTTATGACGGCCTTGAATCTTCGCGGCATACTCTCAACCAGCTTTTTATAAATGTCAGGTGATATGTTCCTCCACTCGGCCTTTAACGCAGCCACCAGTTCGGCTTTGGGCGATCTCGACGTGCACGTACCCAACGATCCAATATATCCCAAAGAGGTTCAGATCATGCCTCTGGGCTGGCCAATCCAACTTTTCCACACCCATGTCCTCAAACCACTCTGTTACAACGCGAGCAGTGTGGCATGGCGCGTTGTCTTCTGATACAAGTATGGGCTTTCCCCGAAGCATTGCCATAATGTTGGAAATGCATAATTTTCCAGGTTTTCCTGATACTGCACAGCATTCATGGTTTTTGTCGATAACGACTAACGAGCCCAAGCCAAACCATGAAAAGTAGCCCCAGACCATGACACTGTCTTCACCAAACTTCATTGTTGGGAGTATGCAATCAGGAAGGAACTGTTCTCCTGGCATTCGCCATACCCGGGAACCGCCATCACACTGGTAGAGTGCGAACCTCGACTCATCTCTCCATAAGATTGTTTTCCACGGCTCTACAGTCCAGGATTTGTGCTCCTTACACTAGTTAATCGGCGTGTACTGGTGTAAATGGAATTTACTGGTGCAAGGAGCACGAATCAATGGCTTGTGAACAGCTGCACGACCATTGTAACCCATATCATGGAGTAGCCTTCGTATTGTGCTAGTGCTGACATTAGTCCCAATACTCTTACAGAGGGTTCGTGTGACTTGAGACAATGGCAAATTACGATTTGCGCGCACAGTTCCTCACAGAATTCTCTTGGCTCGTTCTGTTAGTTTTCGGGTTTACCAGGCCATTTTCTGGCAGATTCAGTCCCATTCGTCTGCCATTTGCATATGACGTCAATAACCGTTGATCTATGGATCCCCAGAGTGAGTTCGAGCCCGTCACCACCAAATACGGATGATGCGGAAAGGTCAGGGAATGACCACCGCATATTCCCCGAGCAATATGGCCTTAGTTGCTAATGCTCCTAAAAACCAAATAACAACAAAATCCCCAGAGTGACTGCTATGTCTCATACAGAACTCTTGCTTATGTGGCATCCTACTATCATTCCACGTTTGGAAGTCTGTTAATTCTGTTGAATGTGTCATCTTGCATTCCCACTTTTGCAATTGTCTGTTCGAAGCCCAGTGTGCATATTTATAGCAGGGTCTGTGACGGATTGCATGCATAGAACCTATTTCCCCCTCCATGGAGGGGTGTCCGGATATTAATGGTAGGGCAGTCAGGCAGCATATATATATACATATACATACATACATATATACAGTAATGTATATATATATATATATATATATATATCCTTTTTTTTCATGTCACTACGCCAATCTGAGGCATTAACTTAACTTCATTATTCATCATTAAAATATATATTGGAAATATTGGAAAATAGGTTCCATAAACTTTCCTTAAAATATTTGTATTTGTATTTATTGCATTGATTTATCTGTATTTATCCTCTTTTTACAAATTAATCTTCATTGGATTAATTTCTTTTTAATATTTATATTAATACTTAATTCGTAGAATCCTAAACTCTCCATATGGCTGGCATATCAGAAGGTTTACATCCTCCATAATAGTATAGTGGTTTACCACTTGTCACTCGTTTGGAGAGGTCTGAATTCAAATTCGATCAAAAACCGAAGAAATTCTTTCGGTCATTAATGGAATTTGAACCAATCGAGCTGTATCAGCCGAGTTCTGTGGAAAGGGAAAGGACTCCCCTTCCCTCCCCATGAATTGAGGTTTGCTTTTTTGATCTCTCAAAAAAACAGCAATTTTATAGACTCTCTGCGAACACCTGACTGTCGACTGTGAAGAGGGAAGCATATTTCCTGACTATCGCTTGCTATTTACAACTGCTATACAGTAATGTATGAAACTCTAAGCATTTGAGTAAGACGTAATGGCGAAGTTGGGGATTTCTTATATTAAACAAAATAGCACACATGATATGATAAATCAGTATATGATGTTTGTGAATAGCCTTTGTTCTTAGGATCTGTTTGAGAGAGAGAGAGAGAGAGAGAGAGAGAGAGAGATCATTCTTGTCGTTACTATTGGAATGAATGAATGGGCAAAGATTTTTATTCATGATTTTTTACCTGAAATTAAATTTAAATAACTGCATTTTATGTTTGGTTAAAAGAAAGGTTTAACCCATACACGTCAGAATATGCAACGCAAGTTTCGATTGTATAGCATTACAAAGATATTGCGGCCTGCGTTAGAAGAGAAGTGATCAATAAGTATAACAGCGCAAAAACCACCGAAATTATTCCATCCACAGACTTTTAGGATCTGATGTGCATCCGACCGCAAGAGTGCTTCCGACTCGATCGAGCGGTCGATCATGACTGGCTACGTACCTGGTGTGCAGATGGAATTATGGTAGCGTTGGGAAGTAGGTAAAGAGAGATCTTCTTTGCATCCACGTTTTGTGCGCGGTGCAGTTTATCGCCATTTCCTGGATTAAAGTGATGGATTGCCTGGAACCCCGAGGCTACTTCATCATCACATTGTTTGTTGACGAAGGGAACTCAGTCGTGTTAATGAATGTAGAGCTTAAGACCGAACACAGCAAGAGAAGAACTTGATGCCGTTACGATCATGCCATGCTATGTGAGATAGTTTAAATTCCTCTGACTAGGATAACAAAGCAGGCTTTGAACTGCTGCTCCGGAAGAGAGAGACAGTTGGCTACAACTACGAAGGAAAGAAAAAAAAAATAATAAAACATCCCCAAGACGCTAAGAAATACTAGACAATATCTGTATTCAAAAAAACTTGCTGTATATAATGAATTTCGCAATGCTATTGCTAATTAAATGTTTGAAGTTTGAAGTATCAATCAGTAGAACACAATTTGCAATTTTACGAAGACTTATGTAAAGTTAGGGGTGGGGGATTCGGAAAATCCCTGAATGGAAAGGTATTGTTATTCGCTCGTTATAATAAAGTAATGGATAATAATAATAATAAAATAATATTAGAGTAATGGATAATAAATAATGAAGCTTAACTTCAATTTACCTGCTGATCTTTGTGTTTCGCCTTTCTCCTAAGAAAATTTCATACACTCACCCACTTAGTATTAAATTAGATTAGTCTAATTAGTATTAAATTAGATGAGTTTAGATTATTAAATTAGTCAACTTGAAGCTATGCGCATGAAGCTTTCTCTGTGTACTGTCCTTCAGCAATTACTCGCATCATAATTTCTATTTTTGAAGAACACATCACGATACAAATATTCTTAATAATTATGCTTAGTTAAGGCGGTGTATATAGTAAGATAGTAGTTAGGTGGAGTATCAATGTAGTAGTGATATCACTAATACAAAGTCGGTAACTTTTTCCTCACTAGGAGGAACCCCTGCGGGTAGCACAGTTATAATAGTTGTTCTTTGACATCGTGCGAAAAGGCCTTGGGTTCAAGTCCTGTCTGAATGGGGTGCAACGGTGATATGCTGTTGTCACAGAGCAGCCAAGTTAGCTGATCTCAGGTGAGGATTGCATGTTTTTTTTTCAGAGTTTTTCGTCAGAGAGAAAAAAAAAACTGACCGTAAAATGTACACCGTTTACCGACACAACACACTGATGCTTTAAGTGCCGTGCTTCAAAAGTACCCAAAAACAGTAACAACCAATACGCCAATAAAAGATATACAACTTATATCTCTAAATTTAGAGGATTAATTTTTTTTTTCTTAAACAACAAAAGATCAAGTGAATTCTTTAATTATGGACTTATTCCTGCTATTGGAACAGGCAACAAATTACCGCTTATCCGACATTTAAGCTATTCAAGCGTCTGCGGCAGAGCTGCTGGCGGGTGTTCCAGAAAGTTTTTTTTTCCAGAGCTGGGCGGCAAATTATGTGACAATGGAGTAAGAGACTGCTTTTAAAACAGACACCAACAGACATCAATTAATACCTTGTATTCTATTTTATGCATCCTGTCTCTAAGCAACAGTTTATTATATTTCATATGATGGCTCGTATTGTCAATTTGTCATTAAGCGATCCTGGATCTTGGTAACCACTATTAGCAGCCTGAAATTAGTACAGAAACTTCTTCCTGTTCTATCCACTCGTCCGTGATCTACAATCAGTAGTAAGGTAACATGCCACTTTTCTCCCTTCAGACTTCTTTGATTTTCCTTAGCGATTTCGTAATTCTTAATTGCACCCTGCTTGACAACCATGTGATGACTGACAGGCATACCTTGCAATTCCACAGTATATCTAGAAGATTACAGTCAGGTAGTGCCCTTAAAGGTTAATTCGTTGGAGACCTCCAACTTTGGTTAGATGCAAGTAACCTGTAATTACAATGCCGCAAAGTAGCGCTCTGCTTATCATATCTTTCTTTCTTTCTGTTCCTACTCGTGCTTCCTAGTTATGTTCGCGGTACCACGCTTCATTTCTCAGATTCACGTGCTCGTTATTGACTTCTCCAGAAGGTTTCATGTCTCAGGTGTTTCTAAGGTAATGAACTTTAAACCAAAATGCGAGCAGAAGATGAGTAAATGCTCTTCCTGTTCTTCTCCATTTTAGTTCGATTTGCCAATGACTAAATTCGTTACATTAAAAGCAATGATTATCATTTAAACCTTTGTGTGCCGTGACGCAGGTAGCTAATTAAATTAAGATGCTCTTATTATAAGAAAAGATCCCTATACATTGCTGTAGTAATATGGCCTTTTTGCAGATCTGTTCAGTTTGCCTATATGTATAATTGAAAGTTTCAATATATTAAATTGGAAATTCTTAGTGTCATATATAGCATGGGAATCAGATCCAATTAAAAAAGTTGCTTTTTTTTGCAAATATACTTTTAAAATAGTAATTTATAAAATACAAATATGAAACAGTTTATTTATGTCATATATATTTATCGGGACAAAATTCTGCCGAGTTATACACTTCGCCTTCTAATCATCGTTTGTAATGTTAGTTATTAACTATTTGAGGATAAAAAATGGTTTTCAACTTTTTTTAGTAAAGAAATCTAGGGCAGCAAAGATTAAAATCAGTTCGGTTGAATTCTTTCATTATTCTGTGAACTAAAATATTGGTTAATGAGTGCGTAGGTTGGTTTAAAAATAATTATACGTAGACATTAAAGATTTACTATCTGTGGAGCGGGTCTCTCAGGTGAGCAGGAAATCAGAAGTCTCTATTGGAAATCAGGAGCTCCCAGTGAGCTGTCCTTACCTTCAGCAGGGTGAGTAAGGACAGCAAGAGCGCAAGTTGATGACAGAGACAGTGCACTGTTTCAATGTATTTAGTTAATCTCATGGCGTTTGGGGGTCAAACGAAAGACGCATATTCCAAAACCGGTACTTCCACCATTTTATAAACCCTCGTCACGTAACTGGTATCTGAAAAATCTCTGAAGCAACGCTTCAAAATATTTAACATTCTGTAAGTCCTACTATCTGCTAGACCTATATTCAGACCTGAAGGAGGTCTATTTTGGAATGACCGTTCTTAGGTAACTCCACAGTCGACCGCCTTTAAGTGTGAATGTGTTAGCAGATTTCCATCAGTCCATACCTGTAGCGTATCACATTTCTCTTGTGACAATTCGCAAAAGATAATTATATTTGTTTATGAGTTATTAATCCAGTTGCGTCTTCGAGTGGATAATATCTATCTACTGGAACCAATAATGAACATTTACTGATATCTTTGTACATCAGTAAAGTATAAGAGAAATAACCAGAGCTAAACACGATATTCATCTGCCCATTTAAAAGCTTTGCACCCAGTCTAATGCAACTTCTGTAATTCGAAGATGGTTTATTGAACTTATTAATCCAGACATAGGGATAGAATCGAAGACCTTAGCTAAATCAATATAGACTGCATGTCTTTGCAAATTAATATTCAAATCTGTTTTGAGTTCAAAACCAAATAATATAAATTTGAAGGTTCTAGATCTACCTGATATGAAACCATCATGGTATTCATTTGTACACATGCAGGGCTTATGCAGAGCTGTTAAATTTGTCTGTGTGTTCAACTGAGTATTTCAGTATATTTTCTCTCTCTCTCTCTCTCTCTCTCTCCCTATATATATATATATATATATATATATATATATCAGTAGCATGGCAAACCAGTAAAGTGCAAATGAACTTAACCAATAAAATAAAAAAAAATAAAAGTGAAATGGGGGAAAAGAAATTTTGGATTATATATATATATATATATATAATTAACGACAGAGATAAATTTACGTTTTGTGCACTATAAGGAATATTTGGGTAGAAGGCATTTCAGGCATTAAGGCCTAACGGTGCTGCCTAGCAATCTGGTGTGTACCAGATGCCGGTTCGGTTAAGGATTTATGTTGTAGAATTAAATTAAATTAAAAAGCAATTTAAAAAGGAATATAAAAGGTTAGCGTAAATTGAAAAAAATTAAGATAAGGCTAAAGGATTATAATAAGGAATAGAGTATGGAATAAAAAGATCACAGAAGAAGGAAAAAATTACTTTCATCCACTGGCTATCTCACCGCTACTTCGTCAGGAGTTCTGAGAAGATAGATAGCCATATTAAATGAATGCCTGTTGCATACCCTTTTTCTGGAGTCCCAGTAACAGTTTTACTACAATTCATTATCCATTTTTAGTTTTGTGAATCCTGATTATAATAAAATGTGACTGAAAATTAAATTTATATTTAAATTTACTTTGGATTGGTATTTACAGCAAACTAGGATTGGGACCCAAAGTCCAACGGGTATTCATCAGTATAAAGTACACAGGTAAAGTGTAAAGTATGTTGATGTCAAACAGCACCAGGGGGTTTCCCCCCATCTCCGCGTTGCTTTCATTGTAGGTGAACTAGTTCACTGGGAAGGCCAGAGATTTAAAAGTATACAGATATTGTAAATGTGTAATGTCATGTACCGTTGTTCCTCTGGCCATTTAGCCGCTGGACCCCTACTGAGGCCCAACGTTGCCCACACTTAGCCCCGTGGAGGCAGACCAAGTACACCAGTATTTTAAGTAGGTACTCTGGCAGGTCCTGCCGCCTACTTTCCTGAGATTTCAGCGGCTAGGACCTAAAAAAATTAAAAAAATAATAATAAATAAATAAAAAAAAAAGTATCGATTGCGTCGGGATGACACTTGAAATGAATAGGCCGAGTAGGGCGAAACTCGAAATTTGGTCGAGATTAGATTTAATGTGTGGGGTATTCGCTTGTTTGCAGATAGAGTGGGGGAGGGGAGGCAGAAGACTGGGGGGATAAAGGCAGAAGAATGGGGACGATAGAGAAGATGTCCCCAGATGATCAGTGGGGCATGCCCATGCCCCACCAGGAGAAGAGGGGATCGGCGGAGGAAGGGGGAGCCAGGAGGCTGTCTTTCCCCTCCCCGCCGTGGAGTGTGGTTTATAGTGAAACGGGCCATAGTGCTCGACTCAGGTGGCCAATAAGGCTATTGGCAGCAAGCTGCGTAGTGCAGGCTTAGTGTGTAGCAGTCCTGTCCCAGGATTATGATAATTCATGTGGCATGGTTCCACGTTCATGTTGTCTTCAGTTAAGTATGGAGTTGTGCGTCGTTTTAGAGTGCCCAGTTAGTCAGTCTCTTGTTGTGGCTTGGACTCTGTTCTCCGGAAGGGTGAGTCATAGTCCACCTGCCATATTTTGTAGTTAAATCATTTGAGCATTTTGTTTGTGGTTGTTCCTTGTCTCAGATTTGTTGTTGTCCAGATCCCCTTGTCGGGTTTCTCCTGTTCCTCTTGGTTAGGTTGTTTGGTTGGCTTGTTGGGGTTGCAGGGTTCGGCGTCTTGCGAATAGCTCCTGTGAATATTCAGAAAAGGTGATGCATGTCTCCTTGCCTTCTAAGAGACGTTGTTCTTGGTCTTCTTGTGACCATTGGGCAGTGGGGGTCATCATATTGGTGGTAGTCATACATAAGATGCTGCCAGGTTTCTTGCTCGCCGCAGGTACAGTTGAGATCGTCTGTAATTCCGAGTGAGGTCAACTTGGCCCTGATGGCACCATGTCCTGTTAATAGGTAGGTTGTGAATAAGCCTGGTGAGTACCAGGTTGGTGTCTTCGGCTGAAATCTGTCAACTTTGGGGAGGAATTTTTTGGTGATTTGTGCCTTTGTGGAGGCATCCCAGCACGCCTGCCACACCCGCAGCAGGTGAGTCTGGAGCCTTCTTTTTTCTGGAGTGTGGTTTGCATTGAAATCCAAGTGTGTGCAGGCTGTACTCTTGGTAAGCTCATATAGCATGCCTCTTTTGACCACCTCAAGGTCGAGGGGGGAGGGATCCTGCAATAATCTGTAGTGCGTGTGTGTGCTCACCGAGCTGTAGGCGCGGGTAGCGGACAATGGCATAGTTCTGTGGGTGGAATCCAGAATCCTTAGGTTGACAGCAGTGCCGGCTTTTTTATACCATGCACCCGCTGCATATGTTGCTATTGGCAGAAGAGCTGCCTTGTAGTAAAGCTTCATTGTACGTTGGTTTAATCCCCAGTCTCGTCGGGCTATTCTTTTAACCAGGGCAGTGCAGAAGTGTATCTTCCTTCTCAGGTGGTTGAGGTGTGGTTTGAACGACAGTTGCGTGTCGAGTACGACTCCCAGATATTTGAGTTCTTTGCTGAATCGGATGGTCGTATTGTTTTTTTTTAGCTGGGGAGGTCTGCGTATATCCAGCGTTCCCTTGAGGAGTATGAAGTTAGTTTTAGTGGGTGAGATTTGGAATAAGTGAAGTCCAACCCAGTTTTGGAGGGTTTGTATGGTGCGGTTTGCCTGGTTTCCTGAAGGTTTCATGTCTCAGGTGTTTCTGAGGTAAATATTCTTGCTAGCATCCCCTCCAGCTGTAGTCTGGAGTTGGCTGCAATTGTCAAGACAAGGTCGTCCGCAAAAGCCTGCGAACGAACTTCCTCCTGGTCCTTGTTCAGGAAATCGTCCATCAGCAAGTTTTCAACATAGTTGGTCCCATCACTGAGCCTTGTGGGCAGCCTCTGTGGATTTGTCTCTGTATTGCCTTATAGGGGTTCTGTAGGGGGTGTTGACGATGATCGTTCTGTCGCTGAGATAGCTTCGGATAACGTTGTACAGGTTTCTGGGGACCCTGGCCTTATGGAGCCGGCCCAGGACGCTCGTCCACCATAGGGTATCAAACGCCCCGGCAAAATCTATAGAAATAGCCAGTAGGTATTTTTTATCCATCTCCTGTGCTTGTGTGATTAGGCTTTGAAGGGCGTCAACAGTGGAGCTACCTTGTCGGAATCCATATTGGTTGGGTGAAGTTAGGTTTGCTAGTTGGTAGTAGTGTTGGATTCTTGCTAGTAGTAATCTTTCAAAAAGTTTACTGCAGATGGCGAGAAGGGCGATTGGTCTGTATGAAGATGGTTGTTTAGGTGGTTTGTTCGGAATTTTGGTTATTAGTTTTATATTGGCTATTTTCCAGTCGAGTGGTTAGGATCCGTCTAGCATGCATCGGTTGAACAGTTGGAGCAATAGATCAGGGTCAATTTCAGTGACCTTCTTAATGATCTCCCGCTCCAGGAGGTCCGGGCCTGGGCATTTATAGCAGTTATATGTGATGCAGCCTGCAAAAGCTCCTCTTTAGAAATTGTGGCTCCGTATCGTCAGTTTGATAAGCGTCGTTTTCCCGACATGTCCTAATCTGTTCCTCTGTTTGTGGGTCCGCATGAGGGCGGAAGGCAGTATCCAGGATGTTATTTGTTGATGCGTCCCAGGAACACGCTGCAACACCTTCTGGGGTGATCGTAGTTGTTGTTACCTTCCCCAGTGGGGAGTTTGTTTGTGACGATTTTATAAACGGTTCCCCAGGGGTTAGTATTCCCCGTGTTAGTCACAAGTCGTTCCCATGATTCTTGTTTATTTTTCCGTATGAGACCATGCCTCTCAATAGAGTTTCCTGAGTGTCTCCACTTCCTGTGCAGGCCAAGTCCGTCTCGCTCTTTGGAAGTTTTTCCTCCTGACTTCTTTTCGGAGTCGTTGCAACTCATGGGTCCACCACTGCACAGCGCCAGGTTTAGGTCGTTTTCTTTTTATTGCAGTGTTGGCAGCGTCGGTGATGATATCTGTGATTGTTCTTTGCAATTCGTCTGAGTTTCTGCCGTTTTCTAGGTCTATTGTTCTTCTGTTTTTGTTAACAGTTAGGGTCTCCTTAAATAGATCCCAGTTTGCAGTATGAAACGCGTAGCGGTGGATCATCCGTCCGGCTGTTGGCTGCCTATGGAGGTTCCTATTGAGTTGGAAGGTGAGGGCCCTGTGGTCGGACGTGGTCCAGGCATCCTGCACCGTCCAATCAAAAATGCTACCTGCTATATTTCGAGTGGTGAGGGAGACATCGATGGTCGCTTCCCATCTCAGATTACAAAATGTTGGCAACTGGTTTGGCCTGTTTTGTACGGTAATGGAAGCTCTTGCAATGAACTCGCTGTCCATTACTGGTGCCCTGCCTGTCAGGTATGTGGCTGCACCAGGCCGGGGATCTGCAATTAGCATCCGCTCCGATGATAATTGTTTCTCCTTGGAGCGTGTTGTTGACGCGGTCCAGATATCTGGTGGCTGTAGTGATGTCTTTTCCAGGCCTGCAGTACAGGGAGATTATGTAGAAGGGGCCAATTGTGGTTATAACTTGGGCGCAGGCCGCCCAGGCTCTGCATAGGTGGGAGACTTTAATGGCTGTTATATCTGGGTTTCTTATGAGAATTGCAGCCCATGGAGTTGTTTCCTCTGTCTGTATTATTTTTATTTTAATGGATAATCCCTGACCAGTTTGGAGAGAAATAATTATGAGATATGCATTAATTATAAGAAATAATTATGGAGAGATCATCAGGCCTATGTACCGGGGATGCCCTCAAGGCTCGGTAATTGGTCCATACGTTTGGAATATGGTGTTCGACACTTTTCTCCAAAACAGATTTGCTGGGGTAAATATGATAGTGTATGCGGACGATCTAGTGATGTTAATCAGTGCTAATTCCCGCTCCCAATTGGAGACCAGAGCAGATAATGCACTGAGTTCGTTGAGCGCATGGTCCAAGTCGAACAAATTAGAAATATCTAAGGGAAAAACTGTCCAGATACTAATGAAGGGTAAACTGAGCATGAACAGACACTCTACTGTACAATTGGAAGGTGAGCCAATACGTTATGTCAAGACAACAAAATACCTGGGCGTGCAGTTGGAGGAGCGGCTGTTCTTTACCGAGCATGTTCGATATATCAAGGATAAAACAAGAACGCTGTACGCTAAGATCAGGAGGGTAGTAAGGACAGACTGGGGCATAAAAGGACGCTCTCTGAACATGTTATATCAATGTTTATTTGTCCCAATACTTACTTACGCCTCCGGAGCATGGGTCCACCGAATTGACAAGACCAAGATACAAAAGCATCTTGTACAGGCCCAGAGATTTGCTTTACTCGGAACTACACGTGCATGCCGTACAGTCTCCTCTGATGCACTCCAGGTACTGGCAGGACGAAAACCTGCTTATTTTGAAGTATTATTAAGAGGGCTAGTATACTTCACTAAGAACAATATCAGAAGAACTATACTGGGTGTGACTTCCTGTCCAGATGAAGGGCGAGAATATTCTAGGAATGAAGTCCGAGAAGAGAAGATAAGAATAAATACTGAGATTGTTGGTCTTTGGCAAGCAAGTTGGGAAACCAGTGAAAAAGGTAGACAAACATATATGTTTCTGCCTGATGTAAGACTGGTTGATTGTAGGTTAAAGCCCTGGTTACAGTTTGGGCTAAGAGCGAGCTTTTTATTAACTGGACATGGCTTGAAATTTAAGTTGTCACAGCTCGGATTACATCACTCTGGATTGTGTGTTTGTGGAGAAGATGAAACTTCAAAACATCTGATGCTCGAATGCAACGCATACTTGGACATACGCAGGAGGTTAGAAATGCTTGTGGGAGTATTAGACGAGGATAGTCTGGGGATCCTGTTCACAGATTGTAACAATTTTGCTCTTTTTAACAAATTTGTTAATGAAATGTTTAATAAAAGAGCCCTGATAGATAGTGGCGACCCACCTCCCCGTGGCTAGGGACGGGAACTATGCTGATCAGGATACATAGACCTGGTCCAAATGTATTGCTCCTCAGAATAGGCTAAGTGGTCACAAGTTTATTTTGAGTTAAAAATTGAGTTCTAAAATTTTAAATTTTATAAATAATTGTTACCTAAGATTCAGACGCCAGGAAAATAAGATCCTAGCCATGGATGTGCTTCGGCACCAGTAATGGTAGGATCCGGTATTTCTAATGTAATGACCAGTTTGGAGTGGGTATATGGTTCCTGTAGGATATACATAGGTATTTACGTGCAATCATTATTGATGGTGGTCAGTATAAGAAAGGCAGTATATCAGTCCAAGTACCGAATATATAGTTCGCTGTTGCGCCAACTGGACTATTTTGCAGGGCTGGCTGTAATTATAATATTAATTAATTTTTCTAAGACTAAACATTCCCGATTTTCGGTTAAGGTAGGCTGAATGGTAATATAGATAGCAACTATTGTATTAGCCGTATGGTGCAAGGAAGTCATGGGTTTTTTCTGCATCGACAAAAAAAATTAAATAATAATAAAACAAAATAACCCAACTATTTGACTCTATCCTTACGTAGGTATCTATCCAGCTGAGCTTTTAATTTTTCCAAGCTGTCAGCCTCAACCATCCATGAAGGCAACTTATTCTGATAATTAACAACTCACTGGATAAATGAAAACTTCCTGCAATCTAGTCGAAACCGCTCCCAACTTAATTTAAAACTATGGCCCCCCCCCTAGTTCTGGAATCATTTATGACAGTGAAAATTTCACCGTCATTTATTTTAATTTCCCCTCTGGTTGCCATATATAAAGTATGTTAGTTGTCTGACGGCAGCAGGGATTTCTTCTATATCCACGTTGTATACTCTGTTTGTGTAGCACACAACTCTGTGAAGGCTATAGATTTAAAATGTTTGTGGGAGCGGAAGGATGTGTAGTGTTGTGTACCGTTGTTCTTCTGACTATTTAGCCGTTGGGACCCACCTTTATCGCACTTGGCCCGGGGAGGCAGGCCAGGTAGGCAGTAGGTTTTATTTTGTACTCTGGCAGGCCCTGCCACCTAATTTCCGAAGATTTCAGTGGCAAGGGTCTATGTTAAAAAAAAAGAAAAGAAAAAAGAGGGGCTTAACGCTAGAATATAAAAAGACGCTAGAATATAAATATGCACGGTTTAAATTTGGATGTTATTAATTGATAAATTGTGTAGTGTACACTGTGAGTTAGACAGAGTAGGATTGGAGACTGAAGGCTGAGGGAAATACTGGGTATGGGGACGATAGATAAGGCGACCCCAGAAAGTCAGTGAGGCAGACCCATGCCTCACCAGGCGGAAGAAGGGGGTGGTAGGGAGAAGGAGACAGGGACTCGCCTCCCCTCCCGGCCAGGGGAGGAGAGTAAAACAAAACCACGATGGTGGGACTGTTAGTAATCCTGGGTATAACCTCCATGCACAAGCACACTGGGTGTCCAACCAGGTATGAACCAATGTAAGCAAGGGTTGAGGTGTGGTGCCCACACCACATGGAGGAATGCCACCCCTCTGTGTTACCAGGCAATACTAGGTGGTAGATGAATCTCATCAACCGGTGCAATACCACCACTTTGCCTATTGGAGGCTTGAAGTGGTGGAACCCATGTTTAGTCTCCAGTGCTAAGTTCCGGTCAACCCTTCCCCATCTTTTTCATCATGCAGTATGACTGATGACTTTGAGGTTATGATGAACATCATGGCGATATCCAATCTTCTTTACATTTCAAGGGTACAGCTCTAAACCGGTGTTCGCAGGCCGGCCGCTAGGTAGTACACCGGACCGAACCTATTGGTAACTACTTAGGAGGCTTCCGGATCAGATAGTGCATAATCTTGCTACCTCTACTCTGCCAGATAGTGACTAGAGGGAGTCCGAGTTGTGTATACAGGGGGTATTGTCGAGGCCACGTTATGTCAAGGATCTGGATATATTCTTACCATGTGTACGCCATATCCAAAAATTTAATCACTTCATACAGCATGGCATGTCCCCCCCCCCACTTTTCCTTACTATTGAATACACCATGAATTGTCAAACTAATAGAGTAAGCTCATCTGCGAAAAGATCTAAACCTCCCAAGCACTTCCTAGTTCATTTCACAAATATACGTGGTCTCAATTCTAATCTTAACGATGTCCATTTCCACTTGCAGTCTGCCAAACCCTATGTACTTTTTCTCCTCTTTTCGATCTTCTCTGGCTTAAAATCTCTCTACCTCATTGTGTCAAATTCATATGTTGTCTCTACCGTTCTCCCAACTCCACTAATCACTTGGAGCTCTTTGACTTCTCTCTTTGCGACTTGACTTTCTCCAGTCCAATTTTCCTAACAGTGAGGTAATTTTCCTTGGTGATTTTAATGTTCACAACTCCAGCTGGCTTCCGTTTTCTAGTCACACCGACCCAGCTAGTCGAGATGCTGAAGCTTTTGAAATTTCTAATGACCTTGAACAGATTGCTCATTTACCCACAAGAATAACGGACAATCCCAACGGTACAGCCAACATGCTTGATATTTTTCTCGCAAACAACCCTTCAATGTACACGGTCGAAGTGAGTGGTCCTTTAGGTTCCTCAGATCACGATTTGGTGATTGTCTGTTCTCCAATGGAGCCTTTATCTCATGGCCATTCCCAACCTCATACTGTTTGGCATTACAAGAAACCAAAATGGGATGACCTGCGTGATTTCTTTTCTTATTTTCCTTGGTCGGATTATTGTTTCAAAACTTCTGATGTCAACGTTTGCTCAGATCGTGTCAGTGAAATGATTCTTATAGGAATGGAATCCTTTATTCTACAATCCATTTTAAAATCTTGTCCTTTATCTAAACCTTGGTTTTCCAATAAATGTGCTAAGACTGTTCAGGAGAAGAACGTTGCAAATCGTACTTGGCTTGTTTCCAATTCTTGAGTATCATTTTCTGCCAACACCAAAGCTGGCAACAATTGTAAAGAGGTCATTAATCAGTCCAAACTAGATTTTGAACAGGCTAAAGAGTAGAATACTTGCTTTTTGCCCTAATGGTAGCCGAGCATTTTAGTCTCTTGCTAAAGATATTGGTCACAACCTTTGCCGATCTCTGCTCCCACCTCTCTCAAAACCAGATGGTTCTGTTGTAACTTCAGCCAAGGATAAAGCTGACCTGCTAGCATCCCATTTTTCTTCCAACTCATGTATTAATGATCTTGGTAAAACACCTCCCACCATTCTCAACACGCTCCATTCAATGCCTCCTGTGGCCTTCCGTCAAAAGGATGTCAGAATGATTTTGACGAATCTTGATGCTAAGAAAGCTCCAGGTCCTGATGGTATTTCTCCACTTGTTCTCAAAACCTGTGCTGCTGAACTTACTCCTGCCCTTTGCTGCCTTTTTTCTCTTTCTTATTTCAAAGCTGTTTTTCCTTCTTCTTGGAAATTTGCTCATATCCAGCCAGTTTCTAAAAAGGGTGATAAGTCCCTCCCATTCAATTTTCGTCCCATTGCAATTACTTATACTCTTTCTAAAATAATGGAGAAATAAATTAACCGCCAACACTTAAACCACCTAGAAACCTTCCGTCTGATCAATGATCGCCAAAATGGATTCCGTCAGTGTCGATCCAATGGTGATATTCTGGCTTATGTTACCCATATAAGGACAAATTCAATGGAAAAGTTTGGTGAAACACAAGCAGTTGCTCTTGATATCTCAAAGGCTTTCGATCGTGTTTGGCATAAAGGTCTTCTAAACAAACTTTCATCTTATGGTTTGCCAACTGTCTTTTGTAATTGGTTATCCAGTTTTCTCTCCGATCGCTCACTGAGGGTGATGATAGATGGCTCTATGTCTTCTAATTCTTTCCACTAATGCTGGTGTCCCTCAAGGTTCAGTTCTTTCCCCCACTCTTTTCCTCTTGTATATTAATGACCTTCTTCCATTGACTGGAAATGCTATCCATAGTTTTGCCGATGATAGCACATTGCATTCCACTTTCCATTTTGAGAAACCTTGCCCTGCTCAATCAGCTTCAACTTCTCGAATATCCGCTAACAAATCCTTAAATGCTGATCTCCAGATAATTCTCCAGTGGGACAAAGACAACTTAATTGATTTCAATCCTTCTAAAACTCAGTCCTGTCTGATATCTCGCAAAAAGGATTCTTCTGCTCCTATGCTTATATTTGGTGACACTCAGATTTCTAGGCAAAATGATATATCTCTCTTGGCACAAGCACATCACAAATATTGCTTCCTCTGCATCTAAAAAACCTGGTTTTCTGTTTCGCTCTCGGCGTTACTTTTTTCCAAAGAGCTGTTCACTCTGTACAAATCGCAAATCCGCCCTACCATGGAATATTGTTCCCACATCTGGGGCAGTCCCCGCTAAACATCTATCAGGCTTTTAGATTCTATTCAGAAGAGCGCAGTTAAGTTAATTAATGACTCCTCTCTAGCAGAATCAGTTCACCCTCTGTCTCATAGACGTACTGTTTCTGCTGCATGCCTTTTCTATAGATACTTCCATGGGCACTGTTCTTCTGAATTTGCTTCTATAATTCCCGCTCTCTATTTCAAAACAGTCCGAACACGTGCTGCCACCAGCCAACATCCATTTACTGTCCAACGTCAAACTCACAGAAGCAACTTTTCATCTTCCTCGTTTATTCATTCAACTGTCGTTTTCTGGAACAACCTTCCTTCACACGTATTTCCTGAAAATTACAGTCTACAGAAGTTCAAGTCCAATGTCAACAAATATCTTCTTTCGTCTTCACATCCTCCAATCCAACACGGTACTAAGTACTGTAGGTTCTAATACCTCTCGTGTTTCGGTTTTCATAAAAAAAAAAACAAAACACAAAAACCAGGCTTAGAGTGCCTGGCTTGATTGTTAATGTGGTTTGTGGCAAAATAGCTGCTGGTGTCTCCAATGTCTGGGTTTAGAGTCAGGTCCTGGTTGATCTTGCCTGTAGATTCAGTTGCAGATATCAGCCCGATGGACCATGGATGACGTTCCCTTATACACCCCAATCAGATTTCCTCTAATGTATCTAGTTTCCAAGCTCTGCAACCCGCATTTTCGAAGTCTTTCCTCATATTAAAAGACTGCATTTTGCCAATCTCACCATGCGCGTCGCCCGTCTTTCTTTGGACCCATTCAAGAAACTCGATGCAGTCTCAATGCTAGAACATAGTATTCCAAGTGTGTCTTGTACAGTGGTATTATGACCACCCTATCTCTACAAGCAAGTGTTCGATAAATCATCGATAGGACACCATGGGCTCTCCTTGCCGCCTGTCTACCCTGCTCGGGAAGCTTCGTCCTGTGACTTCCTGTACTGTTTTTAGTTTAACTTCGCCAAGTGTGTAAGTTATTTGGGGCGGGGAGGGCTGTTCCCCAAGTGCTAGATCTATTTTTGTTGCATTAAAAATGCAACAAAAACAGATTGTTGCATTAATATGCAAATATAGCCATGGTGTGACAACTAAAGGTATCAGGTATATTCTGGTCAAACGGCACCTGGAGTTTCTCCCATCTCCACGTATGCACATTGTATTGGAAACAGAACACTGTCAAGCCAGAGATTTAAAAGTGTGTGGGTCGTGTAAGATGTTCTGCCCATTGTTCTTCTAGCTTATTGGCCGCCGGGCCCCTATTGGGAACTGACGTTGCTCATACCCCACCACGTGGAGGCTAGCCAGGTGTTACCAGTTAGTGATACTCTGGCAGGTCCTGCCACCTAGTTTCCTGGGATTTCAGTGGCAAGGACCTAAAAAAAAAAAAAGGTTGAAGGGATGCGGTTGATTTAGGTAAGATTTCGTTAAAGAGCGCTGCTTGGGGTTGTATGCTGAAAGGACGAGTTCTAGGAGCCTAAAAGGTCTTACAAAATTTTGTTGCAATTTAAGTTTGGACATGTGGGACGAACGCTGTGTAAGAGAGAGTATTGAGAGGGGGGATGAAGTAGGAAATACGGGGGTCGACAATGAAGGTGACCCCCCCCCCCCCCTTTTTTTTTTCAGTGTGGAATGCCCATGTCCCACCAGAGTGAAAATTTGGGGAGGCGAGAAGAGGGAACCCTTAAAAAGCTGTTGAAAGTTGCTTCTATCGAGACGGAATTTGAATTTAGGCTTTTTTTTTTTTCACACGGCGTGGAAAGACGGCGATCATAAGTACTATACTAGCAGAGGAAATAACGAAAATACTAAATACAGTACTGATTTTAATGTTAACTAATGCGCAATGTCTTTGACAATTCTCTTAGCGGGAGTGATTCAAACTGGATTACAATAGAATTTTACGGTATGGCTGTAGCATTGAGATAACTCTTAAAGGACGAATGATAATGGAATGCGGGGGACTTTTAATTTTGGATAATTACCGTGATTGGATATTGTATATCTGCTTCTGGTTGCAATAAAGGCAATTCTGTTTCCAGCTTTAGGAATTCTCCATGAAGATTTGAAGATGGCAAATGTGTGCCCTTGTTGGATTCCAAGGAAGTTGAATGTTGATTAAAATAAGGCATTAACTGGATGCGTATCACGCCCTGCTTATACGTCGTCTGGTATAACCAAGGGTTTTGGGTTTTTTTTTTTAGCAGTATAGCCATCATGGACGAGTTTTTGTATCTCTTTATGCGCTCCAGAAAAAAAAGCAACCCCAAAAAAACGGAAAAAAATTTCCCTCTCCACTACAAAAAAGGGTGATTGTATCAGCTGACAAAGTTATTATTTTTTTAAACAAAAGGTTGCTTCTACAACATGTTCAAAACAGTGTGCACCGCCTCACAAGGCCAACATTATCAATGCAATTCGTACCTGAGAAGGAAACTGAAACAGTTGCACACCCCTATTGCACGATATCTGGCCGTTTATGAAATCAAAGGATGTCCTGCGTGGATCTCAGTATCGATTCAGTATTATAATAAGAACAGTAGTAAACCAATAGGCACAACACACCCAGAAAAAATACATTGCATATTGTTATTAGAATTAGGTACGGAAGTGGAATAGGCGCCTTCGTAGCCAGGTGGGAAGGAGCAGCAATCCGTAGCACACGCTTCTTGATTAGACTGGGGTTCGAGCCCGTCACCACTAAATACGGAGGATGCGGAAAGGTCAGGGAATGACCACCGCATATTCCCGGAGCAATATGGTCTTAGTTGCTAATGCTCCTAAAAAACCACATAACAACATAACGGAAGTGGAAACTTTGTGCACACATACTGGGAGACTATGCAGAAAAATACAATGCTTTAGAAAAACTTTATATTATTACAATAACAACCCTACAAAAAACAAACAGATGTTATTTTTGGATTACTCCTCTTAAAGGTATGATATGTAGCGTTTTCAGTCCATTGTGCAATTTCTACTCATTCATTCCTGCTCTAAAGCACAAAACTAATGTGTGTATATACTCATGGAAACGGCTATGATCAAAATTTTGGTTTTTAATGAAAAATACCATCTATTAGTATAATCAGTTCACTAATCTAATATAAGATGCTCAGCATTTTGATATGAGCCCTCACCGATAGAGATCGGTATTGTGTGATTGTACTACAAACCTGTTACCCTTCGTGCAGTATAGCTATTATATATATATACACGCATCATATTCCGTGTAATACGGATTAATCCGATAGATGTCATTTCGATATGCTGGCACCAATTACAGACTAGCTTCAGTCGCAGAGATATTTCCTCACTGTATCGGAAATCCTATTGATTCCAGTCACAAGTTGTTGACTCGTTGTGTTCCACAGAGCGTGCACATCTGTTTCCAAATGTCTACACAGTTCCGAGAAAAATAAAATACTCTGCAGTTGAGAAACATATTTCAAACTTTAAACGATTATTTTTTTTTTATTTCATACGTGACACGTGATTCAAGTGGACACGTGCCAGAATTGTAACAGGCAGTTTTCTTCTCCCTAAGGGGCATTTCGTACAACAGTTACGGCGTGATATTTCACATATAATCAGGCACTAACAGTTGTGACTTGACCCATTACTCGCGAGACAGTCGTAACGTTTATGGATTAAGTGTAGATTAAGACGACAAGTTTATAGTTAAACTTTAAAAGAAAACTTGAAAAACAGAGAATTGTTCGAAAAGCAAGGAATTAATTTCGGTATATCAAAACTATTAAGTTGTTTTTTGCTTTCTTTTTTATTTCGGTTGAATTTTGATTGTTTATCACAATCAAAATTCAACCGAATGTTTGTTGCAATGCTTCTTCATGATTCTTCTTTTCTTTTTTTTCCAATTTTCGACTTTAATAATAAATTCACTTTCCTTTATCTTAAAGTTAAGAAAAATGAGTACTTAGTCCTGTATTAGAATAAATTTGTATTTTATTTCATTATGAACATAAACATATTCGTTTCTTGAAGGCCACTTTTTCAGGGTCCATTAAAACATTAAAAACAAAAACAGCTAATAAAAATCTACATGTTTATATGATATAACTCTATTGAATTTTATATATTTAATTTTATATTTAATTTTGAGAATTTTACGGCTTATGCTACTGAAATACCGCAAGTTAAAGTATCAAGTTAGGAAATACAGTATTTTAATTTAACTTGATGCTATTTTCATTCACCTACAAGCTCACTAACAGTAAAGAAAGGGATTACATTGATTTGGAATCCTGCGAAAAAAAAGGGATTATATTGATACCTGCGAAAAATGTCACTCAAGAATTATATTAAATTACCTTTGCTTTCAACTAATTCCATCTCAAGTCTTGGAGCTCCGTTGCCATCTCCACGAAATTCTATTCCATCTCGACCCTACCTTTAGCCTTAGGCAAATTAAAGGTCACAATAATTGACTGCCAGTAATAGCAGAATGTCACAACCAGTTAATGGCCACAACCATGTACTTGAACTGCTATTAAAATCATTGCTGCCTGAGGTTCTTTCAGAAATTACTTGACTTGGAGCATTGTAGCCTCAGACCTGATGCGCCTTAAACAACAACAGAAATAACATTTCATGGCAAAACTGTAACACTTAATGTCAGAATAAGGCATGTTTTGTAGCTTATAATCTGCAATGAAATGCTTTTCTTTACTGCATTTATACTATTGGAAGCGAGATCTTCACGTATAATTGGTCCGAAATAAAAGATGGAAAACAAATTAATTCACTTAAAATTTCGTCTTTTCTTTTCTAAAGGCCCGCGGCCTTTTTCTGTTGAGGTTTCAATAAACAGCAACATCCACAACAGCCAAAATAATAATGAATAGCTGTGAGCATTTGACTAATGGTCTTCTGTCAGGAAACTTGATAAGTTTTTCGCTTAAATGATTAAGAACACGCACCTGGAAGAGCATGTCTCGTTATTTACTCGAAATACTTGTTTACGCCTTCGTGGATTGGTCATTGTTTGCGCTAAAACATTAGAAACCGCGGCAACACTGGGAACCGATCGTCCGTTGGCGAAACGAAGGCAGCTGTGCTTTTTGGATTTAGATTGACAGCGAAGTCCCTATAATGACAGAGAATCAGAAGTTAATACGTGATTCAGTTCATTGGGCATCCATCTTAATTACTAATTTGCACTAACAGTGAAGGGATTTACTGCGGTCATAAGAAAAATGTGGTGTCTATAAATATAGCGTGAATGCTTTGTTTCCATAATCGATTTGTCATTCCATAGCCATGAAAGACGTGGCAAACAGTCTGCCTTGTGTTTGGGATTTCAATGGCACCCTGTTAAAAACTATTCACTTAAACTGAATGACCTGAAGAAGGCAATATATTGACAAATTGCCATTAAAATGATGATTAGTAATCATGAACGATAATAGTGTTGTTCTTTCATCATATTAACCAAAACAGATATCTCAAAAATGCATCTCATTTTCATGAAAATTTGTATCACTTAGATCCATATATTGTTCGGTCTAATATAGTAAAATTGCGGAATGACTTCAATACGCAACTTCCCTAGTTTATTCGCTGGTATACAGCTGTGTATTGGCAGCATTCTTTTGTGTTTGTTTTAACGCAACCTGTAGATAGGAAGTGTTGAAAATCAGAGCACTCTAGTGGATGGATTGAAAATAAAGACGGAACTTGCTATTTCCACTGGAATTTCTAAGCGTTGCAATTTTCAGGAAACATATACAGAGGAAGGTTACTCTAGGGAACTGAGATAAGAGAATGAATGAAGAGGAAAAGTTAATTCGGTGAGTTCGAATGACACGCTTCTTTTACCTGGTTTTAAGGGGATTGCCGGAATTAGGGATGGCATATGGAAAGAATAATAGCCATTAAAATATGTCTACCTCAGGTAAAGTGAAAATTTGAGACTGACTTTTAAGGGAGAAGTAAAATGTTTTTAGAGCAGCTTAGAGTAGAGAAAGATATGTGGCAAGAGATGTGTATAAAAACGCCATTTTCCATGGTCTGGTATTAGTTCACTACATATATTATAACCAAGGTATATATTATAACCATATGCAGAAGCTTTTACTCTGCTTTTGACTAATCAGATTTTCTAAAAAAAAATAAATTATTTCCTCATATGATATACTTATACTATATGATACTACATATAAGTCTATGATTTTAACTATTCACAAAAATGTTCAGAAAATAAGTTTAAATAAACACAGATTCATTAAATTGAAGGAATATCGCAGTCCTTTCCTATTCCCACCAAGAAGTGCAGAGTAAAAACCACATAATTGTGATTGAAAACTTGAGAATCATAAAAGGAAAGAGTTTTCCGTTAACATTCAACTATAAATACAGAACAAATCCCAATCGTGAGGTTTATGTGTGCCTTATAGATCCATTCGTGCCCTGTATTGCCATTGTAATTTAAGCAGAAAAGCTCTCATGCATCCATGACAATCCTAATGATATCTGTTTCTTGAGCCAGCTGTGTTCTCACTGAAACATGCTTATACAGTGGACTCGAACTTGCTTCATGATGCACTTTCAATGTGAGGTGCTTTCATAAAAATCATTCGATATATTGGATAAGTGGTAAATGCCATTGACCAGCTATCCTCATTCTAGTTTGGTCCAAACAAATTTAGAATGGCGAATCCTAAAAATCTAAAAACTACCTACTATGAGATGCTTGTATTAGAAATAAATATGCAAGGAAATAAATATGTAGCTAGCTGTAGTATGATAGAAATTTCCACAAGTTGAATAAAGGCGAAACCAACTTATTTCATTAAGGAAGAAAATCCAACTCATCGTGACGTCATCTAATGATCCGACAGGTTAAAGCTGAGTACACACATCTTGGTGATGCTGAGCGAAAATTAAAGCATTGTTCTATTAAGGAGCTGTAGCCTGAAGGGAGAACAAAGGAGCAGGATCTGTTGACATGGAGATGCGACTTAGCGAAGCAGTGATGGATGGAGTGCAGTGAGAGACACAATACACATTAAAACTCTATACATGAGCCAGAGACAGGAAAAGGTGTTGAGGGACAACGGGAAGAGAAGTCGAAGTAGTATAACTGCTAGGAGAGCAGAAACTTCAAAGTAGAGAATGTTGTTTTCGCAACCTGCCCTCTCTAAGAGTTTTATTAACATATTTACTCTTTGGAGGTGTTGATTCATAGCCCTTGGAAACTGCGAAGATGCACTACGGAATATTAATTGAAAGATGCGTACATGTATCCTAACCGTACATATTGTGTTATCTCACCTGTATCACCAAATACGGAGGATGCGGAAAGGTCAGGGAATGACCACCGCATATTCCCGGAGTAATATGGCCTTAGTTGCTAATGCTCCTAAAAACCAAATAACAACAACAACAACAACAACAACAACAACTGACCTGTATCCTGTAGTTAAGATAACAGGCTGAGTTAGCTCAGACTGAGTCATGCGAGTACAGACTGAGAGCTCATAAATTTGTATTCGAGACGAAGGTTAAATCCTGTACAAATCTGGGCTGTTTGATATTTTTATTGGGCTCAATCCAAATTCTTTTCACAAAACTCTCTTTGGTTTTCATATCAAAATGGGATCATAGCCAAGGATGCCTTCATTTGAGAGTTTGATTGACGTTGTTTATCTCGGGTTTCTCTCTACCTTCAAGAGTCATTAATTCTCATGTTTTTTTTTAACCTTTTTTACAATTAAGATGAAAAAAAAATTCCGTTATTTAATGTTTCCAGCAGCTTTAATGATCTTTTCAGACGTGTACTGTATTTACCTAATAAATTAAACTTACCTGTTTTTTTTTTTCCCCAATGTTATGTTTCTTTCTCGCTTGTAGTTTTTTTTTTATTTCATCCTCACCGGTATTTTTTTTTTTTAACGTTGCGTATGTATTTCCATTTGTATACACTTCGGCATCTGCAGACAGCATCTACTTTGCTCTTAATGATGTGTGTGTGTGTGTGTGTGTGTGTGTGTGTGTGTGTGTGTGTGTGTGTGTGTGTGTGTGTGCGTGCGCGTGCGCGCGCGTATATACATGTATATAAAATTCTGGTCCGTCGTTTCTTTGCGTACAAACTTTATAGTTCGTATTTTCTTGATTCAGCTTCTATAAAAGGCGCCGTCAGCAATTTTTGCCCTTGCTTTTCAAACGAATATCAGTTGTTGAGATAAAGGAAGACGCTATCTGTGACATCTTAGGATATAGTACAATTCACCTTCCGACTATACTTAAGAACGCCAAAGAACTTCGACCGAGAGACGTCTCTTCCACTTTCAGTTATATTTTTTCTTATTTTTCTCTGCGTTTCGACCAGTCCTTCGCAGCACAAGATAATTAGGTCCCCAGGGAGAGTGAAAGCAGCACTTTTCTGTTCGCATATTTGCGGTGTTTAGCGCACTTCAGGATTCAACAGAAAATTTATAGCAGATCTGACAGATTTTGTCGGATTACGGACAAAATTTCTTTGGAAAACAAAGTTCGAATATATTCTGCTGTACGGAAATGTGTGCGGTGTTGTTAACTGACTTTTATGTTTCTTGGAAAAAGCAGAAATAAATATCCCTTTAATGTGAAGTTACCATAAAATACTCTTGCTGGCAATTTGTTAAAAAGCTTGTGAGTTTTATTTCAGGAAAAGTGCGGTGTTTGTTATTGTTAGCATATGTTTTTTATTCGGTATTAGTATATGTTATTTTTTATTTATTTATTATTTTTTTGCTAGCATAAATGCCTAATACGCCTATTGTCTTCACCATGTCTGTCTGTTTATCCGCATGTAACAACTCGACTGCCAATGGACAGATTTTCATGAAATTTTTATATATGAGCCCTTTAAAAAGATTGGTTGAGCCATGAGCTATTCCAAATTACAGTAAAAATCTGACTAACAGAAATCCGAAAATTATTATTATTTATTTATTTATTAATTATATTTTTGTCCTTATGTAATAACTCAATTCCAGTGAATAGATTTTCATCTAATTTTATATTTCGGAAAGATTCGTAGAGCCCTGTCAAATTTCATTATAATCACGCTAGTGGAAATCCGATGATTACTCGCATTATTTCTTTGTCCGTCCTTCCGAATGCAATAACTGACTCTCAATAGATGGAACATATCCAAAGGCTATCTATATACCACGTATTGTATCTGAAGCACTGGATATTGTGTTTGCTTAGATGCACTGATAGGAGGAATGAATGGTCAATGTGGCGGATGCATACAAACAAAAGTTTCTCAGTTCGCACATAAAGGAGCAAAAAGCGATGCTTTTTGTTCCTTTGTTTTGTTATAAATCATGATATTACTATTTGCTAACGCACCACTGTACATTAACTAACTTGTTTCTGTTGAACGTTTTCTACCACTGAATTAGCCTACTTTAAAAGAAGATTCCAAATTGAGATGTTTCTCCCAAGTTCTCTTTAATCTTATTCTAGCATAATTAATAATTCGTTACTGTTTCCGTTGATGTCTAGAAACACTCAGCAACATCAAGTTCCCCTGTCATACTCGTAGTTCAGATAATTCCTCATTACAAAATGAGACAATTTAATTTTGAAAGCTTACTAATGAAAGTCGTAACCACGTTAGTAACCCTTTCAAAAATCCAATTTTATTTCATTATGCTAAGGATTTCAGAAAATTGGCATAATTTTTAGGCGTTTGGGTGCATTCTTGAATAATTTATATATATTGTTAGTGGTTAACCTGAGATATATTTATTTAATGGCGCTGAATAGCATTTTGTATTTGTATAATGAGTCACGTTAAAGCCTAATTCAAAATTAATGAATAATACCGGTGAGATCAGGCTGAATTTATCAACTGCTAACTGTCTTTAATCAAAGTTAGTCGTGCCTCACTTGCTTCCTATATATTTATCTCAAATGTTCAGAAGCTAACTAAAATATCATGAAAAATTTACTAAGTCCTCGAAATACTTTTCGTTCATTTTTAAAAACGCTGTTTGGAAACAACCTATTTAAGCACTTGTCGACTCTTCTCCTTAGATCGCAAATGTGCAGTGTTAACTCTTGCTCTTATTTGTCCCTTTCTCATTTTGACGTAAGATATCTCTAAGACTTAAATAAATCATTTTATCGATTCACTCTTGACTGATTATGACAGGAAGCCATCAATCAATGAGATGATTGATTCGTTTTCTAGCCATCGAGTGATTAATCGATCACATTCTGTTCCCGAGATCAATAATAGCCTTATTGTTGGATTAAAATGGGAGGGAAGGGGGTAATGGATTGACGACTATATTTCGCGAACCTTTCTCTTTGCTAATTTCAGCGCCCTAAGTGCTAAGATAACCAGATAGCTCAAGTGTCGCATTTTCAGCGTATCTGATGCTGGAAAAAAAAAAGTTAACAGTTAATAGCTTCGATCAGAGCTTTGAACAGCGAAATACACTTTAGAATATTCCTGCTTAATAGATTTTCTTTTGTTTTTAGATATTAATTTGCAGTAATTTTACAGTATATGTTATCTACCTATATGACTAATTCAGTGAATGATTTAACTAATCGCAAACATCATAGCTATTTTCCACTTGCTGTTTTTAGGCACGTTAGCATATATGCATAAAGTGCCTATTGTCTTCACCATGTCTGTCCGTTCATCCGCAACTTGGCTTCTAGTGGAAGGATAGATTTTCGTAAAATTTTATATTTGGCTATTTTAGAAATATTTGTCGAGCTATCTTAAGTTACATTAAAATCAGGCAAATAGAAATCGGACAATTATTATTTCTTTTTTTATACATATCTCATCGACCATCCAGTTATCGTATATTGCAGGTGAACTGAATATTATGTTTCACCTGCACTGAATATTATGTTTGTTGCTGTGTGCTGATTACAGAAATTAATGGTTAACATCGTAGATAGTAGCGAAATTTTCTCGGTTTGCGCATAAAGATTAGGCTAATTTTTCTCCGGGTATCTAGATTTACAGTCGTTTATCTGAACTATTCACTCCGTGAGGATGTTATTCATGTTTCATAGTTAACGAAATATGATTAGGCTAGGTGAAACGTACCTTGCTCAGTTTGCATTACTTTTGGAATAGTTCTTGTATACGACAGAGCCTTTTTTTTTCTAAATGACCATGTCATATTACCAGCAGTTAATAGATAAAAGTGACCCCTCCCTGACTTTTTTTTTTTCAACATGATAGTCTCAGAAGTATCAGTATACCGAGAACCAAAAAATTCAAGTAGGGAGCATAAGCTTCGTGAAGCTAAGAAAATTTTTCTTAAACTCCTCCGTGTGTGCAATTAATTTGTCGAAGTTAATTAAAAAAATCGATGAGCAGTGTTTCAAAAATAACCAAGGATGGACCATTTTTTCTTTCAAACTCTTATTTAACTCGATGGAAACAACGCTGAAAATTTAACTCTGAAGCAAGAGCAAAACATATTTGACATAATTCGTTTTGATATATGTCGCCTTTAAAACAGATTTTTTTTTTTGTTAAACATTTGACTCCACAGTACAAAAATAGCTTTCGTCTCGGATATACCAGTAATTTTGCCATAATCAAAGTAATTTGAATTCTTCGGAAAAATAATTCATCGAAGTTAATTATAGCATTCATTCTTCAGCAGAACACTTTTTTTTAGGTGTAGCCAAACAATCGTAAATCAATATGCACGATCCGTTTATTGTCGTGCTGATTGCATGCAGTCATTGTGTAACCTAAATCAATAACGATATCGACTTCCACTTTTCTAGAGCCCTTCCCCTCTCCATCTCTCTCTCAAATGCACACCCCTTCCAATATATGAGAAGACTAATTTTATTGGTTTAAATGTAAGCATCAATCTGTTTTAAAGGATTTATGGAAATGAATTCAAGGAAGTAACGTTAATATTTATTTAAATGGAAAAGATGGGTGAAATTCAAGAAATTACTCTTGACATTTCAAAGGCCTTTGATTGTTTCTGGCATAAAGGTCTTCTAAATAAACTTCCATCTTATGGATTGTCGACTGTTTTTTTTTTTTTTTTTGTAATTTGGTATCCGATTTTCTCTGAGACCGCGCACTGCAGGTGATGGTTGATGGCTCTCTGTTTTCTAACTTTTCCACTAATGTAGGTATTCCCCAAGGTTCAGTTCTTTCTCCCACTCTTTTCCTCTTCTGTATATTAATGACCTTTTTCCATTGATCGGAAATCCTATCCATAGTTTTGCTGATGATAACACATAGCATATCACCTTCAGTTGGAGAAATCTTTCCCTGCACAAACAGCTTCAATTTCTCGAATATCCGCTACCAATTACTTAAATGCTGACTTGCAGGTAATTCTTTAGTGGGGAAAAGGTAACTTATTTAATTTTAATCCTTATAAAACTCAGTGTTGTCTTATATCTCGCAAAAAGGATTCTTTTGCTCCTATGCTTATTTTCGATGACTGATATCTAGACATGATCACATGTATCTATTAGGAATTACCCTGACTTCTAATCTTTTTTTTTTGGCTATATTCGTAAGCACATCACAAATATAGCTTCCTCTGCAACTAAAAAACTGGGTTTTCTCTTTCGCTCTCGGTGCTACTTTCCTTCTAAACACTCACTATACAAATCTCAAATCCACCCCACCATTGAATATTATTCCCACGGTATTCGCTCCTTAACCTCTCTGCGGCTTCTAGACTCCATTCAAAAGAGCGCAATTCGGTTAATCAATGACCCATCTCTTACAAAGCCTCTCTACTCCCTGTCTCGTAGACGTTCTGTTTCTGCTGCGTGCCTTTTCTATAAAAACTTCCATAATCTCTGTTCTTCCGAATTGGCTTCTATAATCCCCCCCCCCCTCTCTCTCTCTCTCTCTCTCTCCAAACCAGTCGAACACCTGCCGCAGCCAGTTAACATCCGCTTGCTGTACAACTTCAAACTCACAGAACCAACTTTTCTTCATTCCCATTTATCCCTTCAACTTCTGTTTTCTGGGACAACCTCCCTTCACAGGTATTTTCTAAAAATTACAACGTACAGAAATTCAAATCTAATTTCAACAAGTATCGTCTTTCATCTTCTCAACCTTCAACCCACACGCGGTGCTAATTACTATAGGTTCTAATGTCTGTCGTGTTTCGGGTTTTCATAAAAAAATAAGCCACACAACTGTTGATTAAACATGATGGGCTGATTAAAACATGATGATAGTTTTAGACTATCCGTACACGATCAGAAGTACTTAGCAGTTCGATTTAACTGTTTTAATTATTTTATTCTCATTACAACTGCTGATTAAACATGAAGGGCTGATTAAAATATGAAGGTAGTTTTAGGCTATCCTCCACGATCAAATGCTCTTAGCGGTAACTAAGCAATTCGATTTTACTGTTTTATATATTTTATCCTCATTATTATTTGGAAGAACGGTTATCGTGATTTAGATCCATTAATGGAGTATAATTTATTAAGCCATACACAGTTACACAAGAACGAATTTATTTTGCAAAATAATAATAATAATAATAATAAGGAACAAGAACCCGGAATGGCAGATGTCACGTGTCGAAGATACTATTTATCCCCAGAAACATTCCAACACATAATCCCAGGACTCAGAATACACACACATACAGACACGACCAGTTGGCCAGGATAATACATCAGAAGCTAGAGCAAAAATACCAGTTGGTCAAGGAAAATGTACCGTATTACCAGTATGAACTCCAGGCCGTACTAAATGCCCTTACTCACAAACTGTAGTGGGACCGTGCCATAAAAACGGACAAGACAATCCCGCACAACAGACCAGACATAACCCTCATCGGTAAGAAGGAAAGGGCTATCTACCTGATCGACATAGTGTGCCCAACACCAGCAACCCCCAGAAAATCTACGAGATAAAGGTCAGAAGGTACACAGACCTAGGACAGGAAGTCAAAGAAATGTGGCATATGGAATAAGTAATGACCATCTCGATCACGTGTCAACCACCGGCATGGTGCCAAAGAGCCTCCATAAGAACCCAGTAGCAATAGGCCTACCAGAGAACACTCACATGGAACTCCAGAAAACTGTGCTCCTGAACACTTGTAGGACAGTCAGGGAGGTCCGCGACTAAAAATAATAATAAGGAGAAAGTAAAAAAAAAAATAAATAATAATAATAAACGTTACATTACGGGTTTTCTAACAAATTCTTGATTACATACATTTCACTTACAAATTATACAAAAGGAAAAGGAATAATATGATTGATATGAGGATAAAGCTTGCAATGTTTTATAAAATGCAGCGTTTATCTGATTTTTTTTTTTTTTTTGAAGTGCCTTTGACCTGGGGATGACAGAAATCCTCCCATAATCTAAGGCTTTTTGGGGGGGGGGATAACATTTCATTTTCAAAAAATAGATAAATTATCAGTTGTACATAATTGTGTCCAAGAGTTAAATCACGATGGTATAAACATTATTAGACATGTACGTTTTATAACAGAAGATATCATTTTTGCTTGTAATTAATACCGCATTATTTTAATTTATTTTATAAGTTCTTCGCTTGTTACTTTTCTTAGGATTTTCCTAAGTTTTAGAAAGTTATAATAGTGTTTTTTTAATGGGAAATCACATGCAGTTGGTAGAGTTTTCAATCAGTGTGTGTGTGTATGTTAAGCGCCGAAGCAACTAAAGTTATGAGGTATCAGTATATCTTGTCTATAAATAGCATATTGTGTGGTTGATTTGTCTGTGTACTGGAGGAAAAAAATCCGAGTTTCCGGGAGAGAAACCATGCAACCGTCCCCTGAAACCAACTTAGCCACGTTGCAAAAAAAAAAAAAAAAAAAAAACCAAAAAAAATTGCTCGAGTCATCGACAGAATAAGAGGGATAGGAGATTGTACGATTTTGGGTGCTGCTATTAGCAACTTAGAAATGCTGATATTAGCTTATATTAGCAACTTAGATCATATTGCCCCGTATATTATGTTCTGTGTTCGATTTGTCTGTTTACTGGACGGAAAGAAACCATGCAATTGTCGCTTGAGATCGACTAACTCAACGAAGTTGTGAAAAAAGTCTATAAAAATCCCCTTGTCCTCGACCGGATTCGAATCCAGGCCTTTTCCACTCGGTGCTTGAATGCGCTGAGCTACTGTGAGGGCAGGAAGGACGGTGATTACAACCACAATGCTGCTGCGAGGGTTATGCATTTGGTTATCTGTTGTTTTCTTAATTCGTAACGTTTTTACAAATTTGAAATAAGTGATTGATGAAGCCCATAAGGATATTGGTAAATTCCCAATTATTTTACTCCATGAAGGTTTAACTGTAAAGTGTCAGTTTTTCCCTAGACTTTACTTTTTAAAGTACATGGTTGATAATCGCAAACGTAAATTGCAAATTACAATTGTAAAAAAATAATAAATAAAAATAAACATAAAACATAAAAAATGCATTAGTTTTGTTATTTACTCTTTTATTTTCATTGAAATGATAGCTACTTTACAGACCAGAGATTATACTGCTGAGTCAGTTTAATAAAATTCTTCTTTCAAGCGCAGAGGCATGCTTTCACATTGCAAATATCCTTTTCAACAATCCGATATTCCCTCCCCGAAAGTGATTCTGTTTTCGAATGCATTACAGATGGAAGTAAATGCGAAATGCACTATTCGAACTAAGCTCATTAAATTTATTTTCAGAAATGCATTTCTGCTAATACGGCACAGCGGAATGAAATGGTAGCGAGCGAACAGGATGAACATTTGATTTCTGAAGAAGAAGAAAGAAAAGATACATGTAGGATTAGAGAGAGAAGATGGCCATAACTGAACGTTAGTCACGAAAAATCATTCAATGTTGGCAGTCAATTGTGTTTTCACACTAAAGACCTTCTACTACACTTTATCAACTAAATAAACCTGTGTTCGTTCTATTACTTCAGACGTTTCTTCTCTGCTACAAAGACGAAGCAGATCGGGTGTCTTTTATTCTCGAGGGAACCAGCAATAAATGTGCTGTTCATTGCTGACTTCATCTGGCAACTAGAAAGGTTTCTCTTTCTCCTTTGTTCTGTGGTTTCCGCATCGCTATCCTCACAATACTCGTTCATATTGCTCTTTATCGAATGTCTGCATGGCTCTTTGTTGGCTTCGGTAAAGTGGCCTGTACAGTTGGCTGTTATTGTTGTAGAGTTCATAGAAAATTGTGAGTTGTAAAGTCCAGCCATTTGTCTGACTGGATACAAATGAATCGTGTTATAGGGGACACGCACACACAAACAGAGAAAGTGACAGCTGAGGTCAAAAGCTGAGGCACTTTAAAAAATATAAAAGTATCAGGAACAAATCGGAGCTATTGAACTACATTCTGTCCTTCGAATGTAATTGGTTGCTCGACAGCGAAATGGCTAAACTAAAGCATCAAAGTCTTCTGTTGAGAAATCTATTCCCATTGACGTTGATATTTTGACCAGAAATCATATTACGAAAAGTAGCATTTGACAATTATATGTAAAGTTATATTCCTTTTTGTTTTCAAGATAGGCCGAGTCTTGAGTAGGACTTTTTTTTATTCTGGAGTAGCACTGCTGATGAGTAGGACTTTTTTTTATTCTGGATTTCCTACGATTCCTTTCATCCCGCAAACAACGAAGTCGGCCTTAGAAAATGCACAGTGCATGATACATTGATGCCGTAATGGTAATATAAAAATTCCTTTATTCTCAAAATATAAAATAAATAACTCATGGTGATTTAATACTCTATAACGGAATTTCTAACGAAAAACCACAAAATGAAAGAGCTAACGTTTCTGATTTTAATAACATACGCAATTCTTAAAACCATATCGATAACAACATTGTATACCTCCGCACGCAGAACAGTGGTTATCAGGTTACACTTACATAAACTCATCCATTATGTAGAATTGTAGATCAACAAATATCCAGTATCAAGTAGATCAACAATTTCACCATGAATATCCGATCAACAAAATCACGATCAGTGATTTTACGTAAATTTTTGTTGTTCTAGTATTAATGATACAAGTGTAAATGTTCGTAATATTATTATTTCATTTTTTTTTTTTCCGTTTATACTCCGGGAGGATTACATGGTCAAAATAATTCACACGATAGAGAGAATACAAGAAACAGCACCGTATTTAGCAGATCACGGACTTTAACTCCGGTCACTCAAAGCACGCGTACTTCTGCACCCTTTTTTTGTCTGACAACTCGGGTATGGCGGTCTTAATGCCAATAATGCGATGTGCATTTGGTGACTCGGTAATGTTTCCATCGAGTCTACACGTACACTTCCCAAATTCATATGATGGATTATGTTGCTGTAACTCTGTATACACTGCTGTGAATACATTTTTAAATGCAAAAGAGGCCTGACGTAGCCGAGTGATCAATAGCGCGAGTGCAGTTGCACACGCTCTTTGAGTGGACTGGGGCTCAAGCCCGTGACTGCTAAATACGATAAATATTTGTATTGATTGACCACTGACCCACCAGGTCAGTGGAGTTTACAATAGTAAACTCCATTGACCCGGTGGTCGTGCCGGAGTATAAACAAGAACATTTTTTAAATAATAACCGAATATCTTATTCTATGAAACATATCCGGTCGGTTGATACATAGAAATATTTAAAACAACCGCGGGATTTTCAATGTGCCGACGTTACTGGTCTTTCAGCTAGCACATCATGATTTAGAGCTGAAACTTCTAAGTTTAATTAGAGAGAGAGAGATGGTCGATTCCTGTTATTCCAAGAGTTAAGTAATGTATGCGTATGTATAATTAAGAAATTTCAATGGGAACCTTGGATTAATTAAAAAACCATAGGAGAGATTTACCACAGATCGCAAAAGAGAAGTTTATAATTTTCTGCGAGGTAAGCTTTCACAAACTGGGCTGAGAATTAATACTAGGAGGATTTAAAAAAAAAAAAAAAAATCGAACTTTAAATACAGTAAAAGCTCATTATTACAAGTACAATCTATAACGGAAGTCCGTAAACGTTTTGTGTTATGTACTAAATGTTTCAAATTGCAGTACGCAATTTTTTACCAGTATCTCTTTTTACCAGTACGCAGCTATCTCTTTTGTATTAACGAAATTACTGTGTTGTTTAAATATCACTTGAAACATGAATCCACAATTTTTTCATTATTTTTAGATATTGGGACCCAAGGCATATCACTCAACTTTCTGACCGGTTGTAGCCATGTCGCCGGCTGTGCAGTCTTGGTATTATTTTCTTCTTCTTTATGTGACTTCCTCGATGTGAGGGTGCAGCACCATGTCTCTCCAGTTCCCCCTATCACAAGCTTTCCTCTTGGTCTCAGCGTAGTTTTGTGACCTCGTCCAGATCCTTATGTCGCCAAACCACGTTCTTCTTCTTCCTCACGATCTTTTTTCCATGATCTTTCTCTCGAGGACTGTCAGTGTTCTTTGTCCAGCTGATCCTCTTAGCATGTGTCCTGCCAGTCTCATTTTCCTTTGAATCATTTCCATTAGTAAAGATCTTTGTGTTCTCATTCTGTATAGGACATCAATGTTTGACATGTGCTCTGCCCATGAAATTTTTAATGTTCTTCTAAAGCACCACATCTCGAATGCTTCAATCTGTTGTCGCACTCTTTTCTTATGGGTCCAAGATTCACTTCCCTATGTAAAAACTGGCCAAACCAATGTTCTAATCATTCTTTTCTTTGTTTCATAATTCTTATGAAATTATAATTCTATTTCTAATTATAATTCCATTGTAATTCTTGCTAATTACCTACATCCTCCGTGACCGTATAGTGGTTTTGCCACTTGTCGCCCGTTTGGAGAAGTGTGAATCAACGATTTCCTTCGACTACTGCAGGAATTTCTGAAGACCTTTTCGATTGCGATTGTAGTTAGCCGATCTCAGCCTGAGGCGATAGTTTTTAAGCCCACGCTAGATGCAAATCGGCACGTGAGCACACTTCTGCAGACGTAATACGAGTACATATATACGGATGTAAGGTGTATATTAATTGCATATATATATATATATATATATATATTCCTCTAGACCTTTTTTAAATTGTGTGCATGCTATTAAAGAAACTCATTCGCTTCCCTCCTACATCTCTTCTTAGCAGAATCGATATCCTCCATCGTAATTATGTGGAGTTTACGTCACTGTACAAAGATCTGAGTCTGATTCCCGTCACTTAACAAAGGATCTCTTTGAAGGTTTCTTTTTTATTACTTTGGGGTCCAGTAATAGTTTTGGTTTCTCTCCGAAATTGTTTCTGGGCTCTTTATCCCAGAAATGGAAACTAACCACAGATGTGAATATATTCAGTTTACGAAACCTGTTAACTATTAATTAAAAATTAACTGAAAAGTTCCACTTTGGTTGAAAGTTGCAGTAATTCGTTAACTGTGATTTATTCCACGGTGGTACTAAATATTAACACAGCCATTATATGAATATTCGTTAGATTATTTTTTTTTTACAATTCCTCCTGCTTCATTGAACATTCATGCAAATATTTTTCATTTTTTCGACTGCGGCTAAAGTAAACTTTCTGTTACGATTTATTGTAAAATAAAACCAGCTGCTATAAATAAATGAAAATTAAAGGAAACCAGAGCACCTACAAGTAGCAGCCACAAAAATTGTATCACCTATTTAAACGTTTATTATTTCATTGCTATATTTCTGTATACAACTAAAATTGTTACCTGAACGCATTATTTCATTACCCTATGATATGAGGATGCTATTACATCACGCGGAATTCTTATTTGCAGATTGTGTAGTATATCTTTTTTGTTGTTGTTTTTTTTTTTTGCATCATCCTGTAGGCCCTACCTGTTAGCACGTACCATCGTTTTTTATCCAGCAGCAATATGACATGTAAGCAGTTAACTCCGAGGAAGGAACGTGTAATTATTGATAAGAAGAGTTTTCTCTGTGAAGAATTCTTTAAAAGAAAAATGCGAGACCGAAAATGTCAAAAAAAAATAATAATAAAATAAATAATAACCTGGAATCCTACTGTGAATCGGTTTATAGCCCAGCCCAGCCCAGTACAGACATTTATTGGTCAAAGTCTCCGTGATTATCGTACAACAAGCTCTATAGACGTAAAAGCTATATGAAACATGCTGGTGTAAAGACAAATGAAAGAACTATGACATGAATATGTACTTATCATGAGCGGTCTGAAAGCAAAACATTGACCTCATAAGAAGCCCTTGCAACATGTTAATTGGACAGTTGAGTGGAGTGAATCTGTAATATTCTCTCAATCCAAATATTAAACATAATGATTCCCATCCGATCCATGGATCAGATGGGAATCATTATGTTCGGCAGGAACCAAATGAAGCTCATCACCCTGTTTCATTGGACAACAGCGAAATTTCCATTGAGGTGTGTGTGAGTGAGAGAAAGAAAGGGGGGCACCAAAGCAACTAAGGCTATAATGTGTCAATACATTGTATCTGTAAATTTCGTATACTGTATTCTGTGGTCAAGTTGCCTCTTTGCTGGAAACAAACCCAAATAACTCTCACCTGAGACCGAATAACTCTGACACGTTGTGAAAAAAGCCCATAAAAATTCATCGCATCATTGGCGATATTCCGACCCAGGTCTTTTCGCCCGGTGTGGGATGGACTGTGATTACTTCCACTGTGCTACATGCGAGGGTCTGAATGGTTTGGAATGCATAACACGCAAAGAAATTGCAGAATATGCCTTGTAAATGGTTTAATGGTAACTACTGCAAAAAAAAAAAAAAAAAAAAAATTAAAAGAGGCCGTTGTGCCTGTTATCGAGACTACTTCCGGAAAACAAAAAACTGTTTATTTAGCATGACTCTGTTCCCTTTCCACCTTGCAGTCAAAGTAAGTACAATATTACTAAATCATTAATTTCATGCAGTTTTCAGTATGCCAGTGATTAATTTAAACCAAACAACTGTATTGTTTTATCTTTCGGTGAAGCATTTTATGCGCGACTCTAATATCCGAGCCCTCGTCAGTAGCACAGTTGGTAAATCGCCGTCCTCCCAACACCGAGTGGAAAAGACCTGAGTTCGAGTCCCGTTGATGACGCGAGGAATTTTTATGGGCCTTTTTCACAATGTGGCTGAGTTAGTCGGTCTCAGGCTTTTTTTCCTCCCGGAAACTCGGGATTTTTGTCCAGGACACAGAAAATCTACTTCAGAACACTCACAATTTACAGACAATATACACGGACCTATATGGCCTTAGTCGCTGATGCTCCTAAAACCATACAACAACAACAACAAAAACGTCATATCCGATTCTTCTCATGGCCAGGAAGTAAGAGATTTAAACCCCGAGTAAGAGATTAAAATTGTTGCAAATAAGTCATCAAGCAAGGTAACACTGGAAGAAACCATTATTCATATTTGGTACCATAAACTGTATGCACAGATATTTATTGCGATAGTTTTACACTAGTTTTTACATGTACATATATAGCGTAACCACGGGATGCTCACATATATATAGCAAACCATTGGATGCTCGCATGTGTATAGCATAACCATTGGATTCTCGCATGTATATAACATAATCATTGGATGCTCACATATATATAGCAAATCTGTAGAACGTTCACTTCTTGTATCAACAATGATATCTTACCTGTTTTGTTTGAACCTTTCAGACCGGGACCAAACTTGCTGTAAACCTCATTCCGTTTCTAGGAACTTTCTACACATAACGATATGTGTAATTTCAAACTTCATGCACAGTTTTAAATTAATTCTCTTCTCTGAAATAATGATCCCTCTTATTTACGAAACAAATGCAAAAATATGCAACACTTTCTTCTCCGGTAATTATAAGTCAAATAGTGTAACATTTGCAGTGAAAATTGCGGGTGCACGTTAACGTACGTCAAGCTGCGTCTCCATTGAAGAAACATAGAGCAACTTATAGCAACAGCAACATGGTTGCTGTTGCTATAAGTTGTTGTTACGTTGATGTCGCAATTAAAAAAAAAGTTGGTGTTTGTTGCGAGTTTCCGTTTATGGCGGTAAAGATAAAAAGAAAATATGAAACACAGATAAACATTCCCTCACATAAACAAATGTTTTTTCTATGTGGGCGGTTTGTTTCCAGTTGGGACTTGTGGTGTTGTTAGGGATGTTAGGGATGTACGTGTAAGTAGTTAGTTGCAATAAATATTAGTTCATCGACATGGCGTTTAAATGGACTTCAGAGAATTTCACTAATTTAATCAATAATTGCAACAAACTTCTGTGTCTTTGGAACCCAAAAGAAATGAAATAAAAGCCCAGATTTTTTTAATATTACGGAAACAATATTAAAAATTATTTATTGTGTAATATTTTTCTCCTGTGTAATATTAAAAAAATCTGAAGCTGGTGGCCATTTTTATTTCTAAGTGGTTCGCGTAAAATTCTTAGTTAATGGTCCTTGGAGTGATATAATTTTCCTGAAGTTTGTGTCAACTTTTCGTATTATCGATTCTTCCCAAGTAATATCTCCATGTCAGAGTTAGACATACGCTTGAAGTTCGAAGCTCCCATCCGTACGAAGTTCTCCCAAAAAGAGGTCGTCTTTCTTCTACTCCCTTAGTAATTAATTTACACCATACGCATTTCTCCTGTGTAGACTTGAACGAACCGAACACTTGCGCGTTCCTTTTCGTGATGTTGTTGTTGTTAGATTTGTTGTTGCATCACAAACTTAGGCTATAATGAACTTTTCGTGATGTACTCGTAGAAATTAATACACAAGCAGCAGCCGCCATAAAAACATCTTCTTCGTCCCACACGTTGCCACAAACTGTAAACTGTAATTTCAGTGTAGACACAATGTTGCATCTAGTTTTAAATATGGAAAATAAATGCTAACATGATGCAACAAAGTTCTGCTAGTGTAGATAGTTTGTTTACTAAAGTTAAGTAATTTTCAAATGCGAAACATTTTACAACAGTGTGCAAGCAACACAAAAGTGGTTTTATGTTTCTTCAATCGAGACTCAGCTTTAGAATATACCCTACCCTATCAAATATGGCGCACTATTGCCATAGTTGCCGATGCGCTAAGAAATCTCTAAATCAACCAACCAACCCTATCAAATATATTCCAGTACCCCCTCCCAGTGTAGTGAACGCCGAGAACAAGATGCACGCAAAGCATAAACAGGTTTGAAAGCGTGCAGGGTATAGAGGAGATACCAGAAATAAGAAGAATGAATCGCGGCAAGGCACTTAATACGGACTTTCAAAGATATTTAATCTTTGGATTTCACATCAGTATTTTGTTAATGCATAAGTCATACGCATACTTGAAATCGCAAACTTAATTTTAGTCATAGGATGGAAGGACGAGAGTGATAAGTGTACAGAAACGGTCAGGCAGTTTTAAAAAAAAGGAGAGAGAGAGAGAGATCGCCGCTCACTGAAGAAAGTGAAAAAACCAACCGAGCGACATCTTTGGAAAACATTATGTTTGAGTGACAGATGCTCTCAGGAATATCTGTAGAATGATGGCGTAATTTTTAGTGGTCATACCCCAATAGTTTCTACTATTCCTTGGTCATTCTCAGACCAGAAAATAATGGAAACGGGTTCGATGCTTTGAAGCGACAAGTCGCATTACAAGTATGCATGTGTGGAGTGTATTGTGCCCACAATGAAATTCAGTGAGGGCCGGGTCATGGTGGATATGCTTCTTGTAGTTCAAACTCGAACCGCTTGTAGTTTCAAAATCATCAGTGCTTAATCGTGCACAGATGTATTGGATAATTCCTTGGTGTCCACATTCTTGAGTTCTAGAGAAGGCCCTCCATGTTCCAGCACGATAATGCTCCATCACGTACAGTGAATAAAAAAATATTTATTAGATCGCTCGGAAAGTTATTTCATCTACCCATCTGTATTGTGTCTGTACATTGCGTGTGTTCTCTGGTCGATTTGCCCACTTCAACAAAAAACTCCGGGTTCCGGGGAAAAAACCTTGCTACGCCTGAGATCGACTAACTCAGCTACCGAATGAAAAAGTCCATAAAAGTTACTCCCGTCATCGACAGGATTTGAACCCGGACCTTTTCCACCTGGTGTGGGGTTGATGGTGACGATACCACTGTGCTACCAGCGCAGACGCGTACAGTGAACATGTATGTGTTTCCTGTCTATGGTATCCCCTAGGAATATGCCTATCTCCACCTAACGTCTCAGTGATGGTATACAGAATCTCTGTAAAATGGGCCTGACATAGTATTAATGTTTGTTTGCGTGTGTATTAGTGTATGTACTGCAGTATGTGTTATTTATGTCAGGCCACCTTGCCACCAGGGAGCAGCTATCTCCTGGTCAGCTGATATCTGATGCCCGTGCTGCGGCACGTGGAGCCGAGTCCAGTATACTCTGCTTAAGCACAATATCCGCATCTACTGGTGGGTGTGCCACCCCAGTGGATGCCAGCAATCCCGTACTCATACTTGAAATCGCAAACTTAATTTTAGCCATAGGATGGAAGGACGAGAGTGATATAAGTGTACAGAAACGGTCAGGCAGTTTTAAAAAAAAGGAGAGAGAGAGAGATCGCCGCTCCCTGAAGAAAGTGAAAAAACCAACCGAGCGACATCTTTGGAAAACATTATGTTTGAGTGACAGATGCTCTCAGGAATATCTGTAGAATGATGGCGTAATTTTTGGCGTAATTTTTAACAAAGAACTTTGTTATACTTTGTATTACAGAGAATATATTGTATATATATATTCTCTGTAAGTTCTTGTATATAAAATGTAAAGAATTGTGTGTACAAATAAATGAAAAATGGAATGGAATGGAATCCCGTACTCAGGGTGCCCAATCCTGAGTACCAGCAAAAATAAAAATAAAAATAATAATAAAAATAAATCCCAAATTCAGGAAAAAATCTAGAGTATAGTCATCACTTAGCAATTTGCATTAATTGCCTTTTCTTATTAAATACAATAAAACAAAAGTGATGGAAAGCACTAAATTTAATACAGTCAAAGACTGAAATATATATATCGCTATTATTATGTATTGCAACCGTTCGAAATAATTGCAGTCTTTCTTCATAATACAGTTTCCAGTCTTCGTACGCTCCACAAATATAGGAACTATCCTCCAGAAACCTAATTGGAATAATTTAGCTTTTAAAGACCCATGATCCGTTAATATTAATGACGTTTTCATTGATAGAGAACCAAATAGTTTTGTTTTTCAAGATTAAGTATTGAACATCTGGTAAAAAGTACCTTGTCATGCTACCATTCTGTGCAACACCATATATTATACAATTCATTTAACATCCTTTTCTTCTCAGTGTTAGTACTGTACTATCAGTTATATTAAACGTTGTTCCCATAAATTCCACTACTCTACCCTTCTTTAAGTGATATATAAATCCTTTGTATACTATTTGAAAATCCAGGGGTAAAACCCCAGCTATCACCTGTAAGGCATTTTTTGAAACTGTACATAGCTATATATAGCCAATAGCATTATTTGTAATTTATTTTTCATTATTACATTTGCTACCGTCCTATACCAAATCCCAGCACCGTATAAAATTATTGGCAATAAGACCGCCTTGTAATATAAACTAAGACTCTTTTTACTTAGACTATATTCTGAATTAAAGCAGAACTGACTGTTCTGATCTTGTTGGCTAATTCTTCTAAATGTACTATAAACATTAATTTGTCATCAAGTAACATTCGGTTCCTAAGTACTGTACTTATAAGTTCTAACGGGTACAGTGAACATAAAGTGTTAATCGTAATGTGACTTCTGTGATCCCCCCCCCCCAACTCCGCGTCAATCAGTGTGATGAATACAAACTCTGTGAAGGCCAGATTTATCCAGGTTAGTGAGTGTTCGTGTAGTGTGGGAAAAGAAAGGGGTAGATTTTTTTTCTTTTAATATAATGGTGTCCGAAAACTTCTGGTGGATTAATATATGTCTTCAGGAGATACCTCCAATAGATGCCGCCCGATAAAATCAATCTCATCACTTTACCTTTGCATCTCAGATAAGGACATCATCATGGATATTAACATAAAGATAACGTAATTGCTTATGGTGTGCCTACTTTGCACGATGCCTATTTTTTGTATAGATAAATTTCATCTAAGGAGTCTTCAGATGCTAACAGTTCTGGGGGTATGGAAATTGCCTGTGTTTAGTAGAATGAAATTTATGGTTCCTATTCAGAAATTACTGCCAACATTAAATTCTATTGAAGATAGCCAAGCTGACAGGGAGTTTGGGAATCAATAGCCACGGGAATTCCATTGGAAGATGTTAATAGATTTCTATTGGCTGTGTCGATTCGAATTGACCGGACACACCGATATGGTGGCGAAATTTCGATATTAATGTTAATGAACAATATATATGTAAATACATGGGTAAACATCTCACCTCTACATTTCAAACTTTGGGATAAATAAGTTGCACAGCCACGTGGCGAACTCGCTGAGACCATAACAGCGAGCTGTAAGCGTGCATGCATATTATCTTATTAGCAGTATTGACTTTAATGTAGGAGACATAAATATCCTCCTCTGTACGATATACACAGGAGGCAGTCAAAATGAGAGGGGAGGAAGTACTGGCGTATTCAATTAATCGCACGTTGTAAGTTCATCCTGTGTTGAGCTGCTGCACAGTAAAATTCAGCTTGATTTGCTTGGCAGATTTAGGTGGCACAAGGAAGCACATACTCGAAATGTTAATATTGAATGGAAATAACTTTGGGTAAATTTCCTAGAAAAGGGAATGTGATGATGCTTAATACAAGAATATATGAAATAGTCCCCTCACATATCGATAGTTGCTATTCTAATCGGTCTCTCAGCCGAATCTTTCGGTGTTGTACTCCTCTTCATTATACTTTTAAGTAGAGGCAACAATACTATGTTATAATTTACAAGGCTGTGGCTCTCTGACCTTAAGATACATTGCTATACATTTTGGCTGCTCTGTGGAAGAACATAGAAGCAATTTCCTGAGTTTTGTTCCCGCGATGAGTACTTTAAATTGGATATTAGCAACGAAAAAAAATCACAAATCACAACGGATAGTCTTAAGCTGATACTAACCAGAAGATAGTATTGCGGACCCATTTTTATCACCTTATTTAACACACGATATTGATATATTTCTTTTATTTTCACATACATTAAAAGAACAGAGTTCCGCAAGGGCAGGGTTTTAGTTTTGATTACCAACTTTTATCCATGGAACCCGCTCCTAAAGAGCTTCATAATGCTGTGCATAATAGTAGTAGCGTTGTGTCAGCTATGTGTATTAGTTCTCTGATATTTCAAGTGGGTTTTGGAGAGCTATCAGAACCTTGCGTGGCAAGAGTTTTTGTTCTTGAAGAGACCATGTATGAAGAGACCATGTAAGCTTTGAACTTAAAAGCTTGTTTAGGATACAGCAGCGTTCTTAATCGTTCAGGTAGTATTTTCCTAGTAAGAACTCTACTGTCGAAATCCAGTGGGATGATCTAGGAAATAAAGCTCATATCTTTACTTCAATGTTCCGTTTTATCGGCCTTCGACTATGTCTATGAGGATGTGCTATTGCTTTTTCTCTTTCCGGCTAGCAGCGACCTCGTTCACTATTCTGAAGTCCACTAAAGATTTGAGGATGATGTCTCTTCCCACAAAGAATCTGATTTCTTTAACTCTATCTCATTAAGAATATCTACATTTAGATATTAATTATTGCCGATTAAGACGTGACTATTCTCTTGGAGATGATGGTAATGTGTTGTTTACCATCACACAGGAATTTGGAAAAGTACTTGAAAGAAAAGGAATAATGGATCCACATCAAATGGGTTTCGGTTCCCATTTTCCTTCTTCTAATTAAATCAAGTGGTCAGCCGTTGTAATAGCTTTGTTGACCTTTCAGTTACTAAAAGGGTATATTTTTTATTATCCTACAAACTGTAATAGAAGTGTAAAAATTCACAGGCAAAAAGCACAAATTCGTTGTCGGTTACATACTTAGGTATACGGATTATAATTGCATAGTATTCTACAATATCAAAAATAATTAATATACTTTGTGTAGAATTAACATTATGTACACAGAAGAATAAACATTGTGTATGGAAATCAGTCTGGTCTTTTGATCACATATAACTTACAATAGTGTACTTGATACGATACAAAAAATAGCCACATAATATGCCGATGCGTTTGATGATCTTGTGTAACCATAGGATAATCACAAGATATATAAAATATCGACTATGAATGATGTGGACTGCTTTATTATAGTAGGGCATTGTTATAAATTGAACTGCAGAATCATATCGTCCAATTCAAGCAAAGTTCAGCTCATAGAGTTCAAACACGAGGAAGTAGTTTGTGCCGCATTGTAAAATTCGGTGTTAGAAGGATTTCTGAGGCCACGAAGTTTCCGCAGATCACTGCATGAAATGTCTTACGGAAGCGGAATAGCAAAAGAAATGCGAAGTTGAATTAGGAAGCAGTAGACAGCATAATTTGACGGTAAACGATTTACGAAGAGAGCCAGATATGTTGCCCAACCATATCGCCACTGCAGCCGAGAAAAATCGCTCATAAGTTCCAGAAGATTAAAGGCGATTACCAATATGATTACGGTACAGAGAACATTGCATTAGAATGGTGTTCATTGAGGAGAAACGTGAATGGTTTTCATACGTGCGCAAACCCGTAATCAATCAATGCTGAGCGTCGGTAGTAATGGCGGTTGTGTTCGCAAGAACTGGACAGTATTAGTAGTGGTAAATGATGTAGAAAAACAGGCTTATACAGCACCAACCAAAAAGGAAAAAATGCACCACATCACTTGTACATCCCCTCCAATAATTTGTCCAGTTCTTCCTTGAATTTATTCTAATTGTCCACTTCCACAAACAACAGATGGAAGTCAGTTTCAACATTCAACCGCCCCCAGGCTGAAGGAAACCTCCGCACATCTGTTCTGTAACCATTCTTGCTCAATTTGAATTTGTGCCCACTCATGTGTGTAGCCAGAGCAAGAGGAAAAAATGTTATCAGCATTGAGCTTGCTCAATTCTTTCAAAGGCTTTAATACCTCAATCTAGAAACTAGGTGCCTAGTTTCCAGATTCTATAATTTTCAGAACTGAAGCTTTTCTTGGTAAGAGTACCCTTGTTTTTCACTCACTAATCTCGTTGCCCTTCTCTGAACTCGTTACAGTAGACCTACATGCTAAAATGAGGCATGCTACTGCAACAGTAGCCGAGTGGGCAGAAGCGGGAGTGCAGTAACACACGCTCTTTGAGTAGACCGGGGTTCAAGCCCCTGACTGCTGAATACGGTCGATCTGCCAACCCGCACTGGACCAGCGTGGCAGATTATGGTCCATTTCCCTCAGCATGAATTGTTGAGGAGGCTTCCATCCTGCAGTGGGTTGATAATGGCTGCACCTTACTTACTTACTTTACTGCAACAAGGTCTAGAAAAATTAGATAGATGGGCTGAGAAATGACAATCGAAGGATACAATTGACAAATGCAGTAATCCCAGATTAACGCAGCATGTGGTACTAAACCCAGGGCACTGGAAAATAAAAAGGACCTGGAGGGATAATTGTGTGGTCAAGTATGAAATTCTGTCAGACCTGTTATGAATACAGGTCTGAATACAGGTACTGAGACCTGTATTCAGTACTCAACGTTAGGCCTAACATTGTTTTGTGCAATGAGCTAATCACATCCTTATCCCTGCCAGCAAAATTCCTGCATATAATTGACAAAACCTCATGAGTTGCCAGCAGCCTCTCTGCAATGCTGACAGAATTTCATACTTGACCACACAATTATCCCTCCAGGTCCTTTTCATTTTCCAGTGCCCTGAGTTTAGTACCACATGCTGCGTTAATCTGGGATTACTGTATTTGTCAATTGTATCCTTCGATTGTCATTTCTCAGCCCATGTATCTAATTTTTCTAAATTTTGCTGTTATTGTTAATGACAGTGCTAAACTTTGTATCATCTGCAAACTTAGTCATTAAGCCTAATATATCTTCATCAATATCGTTTATAAATATATAAAACAACAATAGTTCCAGCACTGAACTCTGAAGGACGCCACTAATAACATTAATCCACGCACGAATAGCAGTGCTCATTGATAACCACTCTTTGTCTTCTCCCACCTCAACCATTCCGTTATCCATAGTAGTTTTTTTTTTTTTTTTTTTTGGTAGTTGTTTTTCGCATCGGCTTCTGTGTCCATAATGCACCTTCCAAGGTTTTTGCAATACTTTGATCCAAGCCCGAGGCGGGATTCGTACCCGCGACCTTTGGGTTGCTAGGCAGGTACTTTACCCACCCGGCTAGCCCGGTCGGCATCCATAGTAGTAACTTGCTCTTAATGCCACATTGTTCCCATTTTTACAGCAGCTGTTTATGTGCAACTTTAAATGCAGTATCATAATCTTTCCTAAAATCCAAGTATATGATATCAAAATTATTTTGCATCCAGTTCCTTTTTTACTGCATCATAGTATCCAATCATATTGATAAGACAAGATTGCTGCTTAACAAATCCATGCTGTGACTGAAGTATAGATGCACTTCTGTCTAGATGGTCCTACATTACTTCTTTTATCTAATGACTCCATTGTTTTCCCTGAAACAGAAGTTAAGGAAACAGATTTGTAAGTCACAATTTGTGAATTGGCGATCCAAAGATGCTCTCGCAGTTATGGCTAAGAGTTTGCTTACCTCCTTTGCTGTTTCCCGTAATATAATTGTATAGACCCTGTGAACCTCATGCGCCTTTTTTTACGGTTAGCTTCAACAATTTCTTTTACACTTACCTCTCAGTTATCACAATCATTTAGCTCCCTCTATTATTAAATGACATTGCGTCGGATTCAGCTGTGAATCGTAGTTATTTCAGGAGGACGTTGTTTGCTATAAAGTATACTGCACGGCGACCTGGTTTGAAGAGAACCACGCACTACTATTAGAATATCCAGTCTTCACAGATACTGCAGTGGTGGCAATCACCGTCCTCCCCCCCCCCAATACCGGGTGGAAAAAACCCTGGTTCAAATCCAGTCAGTGACGAAAATAATTTTTATGGGCTTGTTTTTAACTTCATGTCTGAGTTTGTCGGTCTCAACTGAGGATAAAAAGTTTATTTATTTATTATTTTTTTTTGATCCTGGATACTCAGGATTGTCATCCATCAAAACAAGAAAAAGAACCAGAGAAAACACAGACGCAATTAACAGACACAATACACAGGGGTGGATGAAGTTGTTTTAAGCCGACCCCGATGTGACCCTTTTTATTGGAATAGTCGGATCCCAGCTCTATATTAATAATTGGAGAGCATTGTGCGAAGTGAACATGGAGGCCGACTTCACAAGCCGTTAAAAGATTTCTTAAGAAATGCTTTCGTTAAAACTTGCAGGTAAGTGATAGAAAGTTTGTCGTTAAGCTATCTGCTGTGTCGAGGGCAACGATGAGCCTACATCATATAAAATTGGTTTAGACGCTTAAATACGAATGTCTCAGTTTCCCGAAACTTCTGCAGTATATATAACCGTATCAGAGGTTTTCACGGATTAATATTAAAGAGCGCGCGTGTGTGTGTATGTATGTTTTTGTGCATTAATTCCTGCATAATTAAGTGTAACGGCGAATTACATTCTTCTTCCTTGCTTTACAGTCTTTGTTTTCTTGAATCGTCAAGAAACTGTCACAATCGATATATAGGCTGTGTATATAAAGCTATGTGGTATCCATGTATGAAAAGAAAGAGAGCATTAGGAGTTAGCTATCATTTGGGCAGCACCAGAAGAAATTTATATATTTTTTTATTTCCTGATTGGCGGCCGATGACCTAATACTTTTTCTGTGCCTCATGAAAAGGATATGTCAGTAGTGCAGATAAACTCCATACACAGGGACAATACGTTTGGTTCTAGCGTTACGTACTTTATGTTCAAATGCCGTGAGCGTTTCCGGAGAGGTCAAGAGGAGGCAGTTTCTTGCTGTATTATTAGCGCATTCTCCCGATATCGCCTCAGAGAACTTCTGTGTGGTTCTCCAAAGAAAATGCGGTCCGAAATAACATCCTAGCAAAGTAAACAGATCAAAGTGAACTCGCATATCTCTGTGAGGGCAATACTGGTGATTTGCCATTTATCGGAGAAATGTTAAAAGTGGGCATCTTTCCCAGCAGGCTAAGCCCAACTATTCGGCGTTCTGTGATGCCTCAAATTTATAAGGAAAACCCGCCTTATTTCCAGACTAAGTACACTAAAGCGATAATGCACTTCCAAGACTCAATTGAAAGTAACTTAAATCAAGAAGTAATTAAAAATTAATGTAATGATATGCTTCTTAACAGTACATTGGATATTTGCATTACATCAAATGAAAGTACAATGCCACTTGATATAACAAGAGACAAAAATCATAAAGAAAAATAACAATCTTTTAAAATTGGTAAGCGTAGAAAGATATCAGTTGGATGATTTTCATCAGAGAACTAATTTCAAGTTGGCAGAAATAATTCTGAACAAACAAATATAAGGGGATACAAATATTCTTATGAATACAATAAGAAATTAAAAGCTCTCAGCACAAATACAGCTTGATGGATATTGATTTTCTGGAAGTAAGTTGAAACTTGAAACTAAGCTGAAGTTATTCGGATATCCTTTTATTGAAATCTGCAATTCTTGTAATATCGCAGTGTAATAAAGTATCCCGATCATCTTTATGGTACATTTGTGTCGAAGTTACAAGACTAAATCTGAATCATTAGTACTGGGTGGCTCAAGTGAGATTATTGTCGTCGTCTTAAAGATGTTACTCTCATGGCTGAAAGGAAGAAAGCTGATTTTGAATGGCTCTGATATAGTATCTTATATAGATCGTTTTACATGCAATAAATAAAATAAATGTCTGACTAAAACCAGATTTTGTTTAAGTTGATGAATAAATATTGCTGAATTTGTAAGCTGTGCCTTTATTGAAGAAAACCTTGATTGTGGTTGGATATAAATGGACCTCAATATTCTCTTAACTTTTAAATACTAATAATTCAAATGTTTCAGTAAAATGTTTATTATGGAAATCGGCTTCTAATTCTTAGGACCATATTTCTCCTGATTTGCCTGATTATGCAAAATAGATTTACATTTCAACTTTATGATGTCTAAATCATCGTTAAAAAATATTAAAAATATATATATACGGCAGCTTTCTTGCATGTATGAGTAATCAGATGCAACTTAAAATTTGCAAGACCCTAGACTGGCAACGAATAAGACTGCTCCTATACTCAAACTAATTTCGGATTGTTTTATCTTGATTTTTTCACTGAGGTACTCGATATCTATATATAAATAAGTTCTGAATAATTAAATAATAATAATAATAATAAAAAAATATATTTAGTTTGTTGTGTGTACACTCCATTCAAATAAAATAGGGTACCAGACCCTATTTTACTGGAATAAGAAATAAGAAACGAAGGAATAAAAATTGGAATAAGAAACGAAGGAATAAAAATTGGAATAAGAAACGAAGGAATACAAATTGGAATAATAAATAAGAAACGAAGAAAGTCCCCTTTTACCAAAAATAATATCCTAAGTAAGCTTATTTTCCTGAACGCCCCATAGAAAGAGCATATTTATTAAGGCGTAGTCTTTTCTAGTAACAATTAAGAAGACTCTATTCAGTATGAGTATTTTATATACGAAGCTGGAATAAAAAAAAAAAAAACACAATTCTGTTCACATATTAGATTAGCTACTCTCTTTGTATTTTATACTAATTATAACTTAGACAATTATTGACGTTAATAAAATACCAGAATGATAAAAGCATTGAACAACGTTTCTGTTGACTAAAATTTCATAATTAATAATAGTAATAGTAATAGAGGCATGTGATCCAAGAAAGCAGCATATAAAAAAAAAAATTCACACAACCATTCCTCCTAAATGTTTGTCCAGTTCCTCCTTGAATTTATTTAAGCTATCGACTTCCACAACGACAGATGGAAGTTTGTTCCAGCAATTCACCACCCACTGGCTAAATGGCAGCGGGTGATTAATTGCAACTGTCTTTCCTCAATTCGAATTTATGCCGACTTAGGTTCGTAATCAGAGCAAGTTGAAGAATCCCGTTAGAATTTAGCTTACTCAACCCATTCAAGGCTTTATACACCTCAATCAAATCACCTGGCAGATGCCTAGTCTCCAGCCGCAGCAATTTTCAGAACTTAAGCTTTTTTTGGTAAGAGGATCCCTTCATTCCCCTCACCAATCTTGTTGCCTTTCTCTGTACAAACTCAAGCAAATCTACATCCTTCCTTAAATTAGGCCTCTAGACCTGTACGCAGTACTCAAGGCGTGACCTGACCATTGCCTTATACAAAGGGATAATCACCTCCTTTTCCCTGCTGGAAAAATTCCTGTATATCATTGACAAAACGTGACCTGCTCTTGCAGCCTGTCTGCATTGCTCAGGAAACTTCATACCTGACTTCCCAATTACTCCTAGGTCTTTTTCATTTAGTACCACGCAGTTGGTACGTTCCTTTGGGGTTACTTCTACCCATATGCAGTACTTTGCATTTGTCAATGTCAAACTTCAGTTGCCACTTCTCAGCCCATCAGCCCAAATTTTCTAGATCCTGTTGCAGTAGCACATTGCCATTACTTTCATTAAAAACCTTGCCAACCTTTGTATGATCTGCAAACTTCGACACTAAGCCTGATATACCTTCATCAATATCATTGATAAATATACAAAACAACAGTGGGCCCAACACCGAAACCTGTGGAACTCCACTAATAACATTAGTCCACGAAGAGCAGCTCCCATTGATTACCACCCTCTGTCTTCTCCCACACAACCACCCTTTTATCCATTGTAGCAACTTACCCTTAATACCATCCATTCTGTTCTAATTTGTACGGTAGGCTTCCATGCGCAAGGGTGTAAAAAGCTTTCCTGAAATCGAAGTATATGATATCAAAATTAGTTCCTTTATTACCACATCATAGTATACAGTCAAATTTGTCAGACAAGATTTTCCCTTAACAAACCCTTGCTGTGTCTGAATTATTGCTGCGGTCTTGTCTAGATGATTCTGCAATGCATCTTTAACCAGTGACTCCATTATTTTCCCCGGAACAGAAGTTAAACTAACAACTCGTCTATAATTACTCGTGTCACCCTTAAATTCCCCCTTTGTGAATTGGGCATATTCGCACATCTCCGGTCCGCGGGGAGTTCCCCTGAATCCAAGGATGCTCTCATAATTATGACTTAGGGTTTGCTTACTTCCTTCTCTGCCTCGCCTAATATAATTGGATAGATCCCATCTACTCCACATGCCTTTCTTATGTTTAACTTCATCAATTTCTGTTCCACTTTCCCCTGAATTATTACAGAATCATTAAGTACCCTGCTACAATTTGGTAACCTTCTGGCATTTTCCTTCCTTAATAACTCCTAGTGTGAATGTAGATGCAAAATACTCATTCAGTTTATCAGCCACTTGAGCAGGATCATCAATAGTCGAACCATCCATGTTAAGTAAGTGGACCAATATGATTCATCTCCTTCTTTCTAGAGTTTACGCAAGTAAAGAACTCTTTGCTGTTTTTCTTTGCATCCTTTGCCAAAGATTTCTCATAATCTGCCTAATCTCCTTTGTTACTTGATTACAGACTGTCTTATATCTGCCATAGGTTTCTGTGTCCTCTGATAATTTATATGCATCCCATGCATTTTCTTCTCTACTTCATTAATTCTTCCGACATCCATTTAGGCCTGAACCTTGAATAGTATTTTTTAGTTGGTATGAAAAGCCTAGTATCCTCCAAGAATAAGTCCCTGAAGGCTTCCCATTTAGAATTCACCCTTGGTAACATCATTAGTTGATTCCGCTGTGTGTATATATATATATATATATATATATATATATATATATATATATATATATATATATATATATATATATATATATATATATATATATATATATATATATATATATATATATATGTGCCTCCGTAGCCAGGTGGGCAGGAGCAGCAGTGCGTAGCACACGCTTCTTGATTAGACCGGGGTTCGAGCCCGTGACCACCGAATACGGAGGATGCGGAAAGGTCAGGGAATGACCACCGCATATATCCGGAGCAATATTGTCTTAGTTGCTAATGCTCCTAAAAACCAAATAATAACAATAACAATCCCACTGTATAGAATTTAAAAACTATCTGTGACCACTGTACTCACCTTTATGGAAGCAAAAATTCTTTCCTTTACCCCTGATGGTAATTTTGTTAAGCAGGTGTTTCATTTGGGGTTCATTGGGAGGTATCCGCTAGTTTTATCTCTTTGCATATGCCATACAATATGCTAACATCTCAGGGACGGTTTGGAGGCTGAGGAACCTTAATTCAAGTATTGTTCCCGAAAACACCGATGTGCTTACGTAACTGCCTAGTGGTTTTTATAGTAGGACAGTGATCTAGAGCCGTAAAATATCTATTGAGCCACGTAGGGAATAGAACCCGCAGCTCCGCCCTGCGTTGTGTTTTTTCACTACAGGGCCCTAACGATTATAGTCAGATCTTGAAGTGTCGCAATACTAGTTCTTTATTCTAAAACTTCTATTATGGATTTTGTGTAACAAGAGAATTTGTCTGAGGCAGGGATAATTAAACAAAAGTTTATTATCGAATTATACTAAACTGTTATATACATAAACATAAGTACCGAACAACTTGACTTCAATAAACAATAGAAAGACAACTTATGTGCCTTCAGTTAGTGATGTAGGTTTTGTATATGTTCTTCAAGTAGTTCTTCCACAGATGGCTCATCTGTAGCCCATACTCCACGTCCTGGTGATTATAGAAGCGTGAAACAATTTGTATAGCCACATTAAGGATAAGCTAGTCAGGTTACAGACAATGTATCATAATGAATAACAACAATAGTTATTGCGACATTAAGAGTAAAGTAGTTAAGTCTACAGACAATGTATCCTGATGTATTGCAACAATATTTTCTTGACATTTAAAACAATACTAGTAGGCAACCCTTTATTTTACTGACAATAATTTATAATAATCATAAAAATAATGGTTTTTACCCCTAGGATTTCTCACAGGAATTTTGTCCTCTCCATCCCTTCGGTGAAGATTATCTAGGAGGGCTTGGTGATGGGCCTGATCCATGACCCAAAGTGGGGTGGACGAAAGCTCCTTGTTCCCAGGAGAGGCCTAGGCACTGATCGCAGAGCCAGAGGTTGCGAGACTTCACTCAGTCAGGAAACGAGGAGAACTTGCATGCTCCCCTTCAGGACTGTGTTTTTGCACTGCTTGTCACAACCTATAACTGCGACCTCTTTCGGGGAGAGCACACCTTCAGCATTCCTGCACAACTGGATGTCCACTATGGCCCAATTGTCGGCTGGAACTGGGGTCAAGATAGTTCCACACCTGGACGACATCTGCGAGAGGGAAAAGCGAATTAGAGCCAGTCGAAAGGGTTGCTCCACAATGCCAATGTGGCTTGGGGAGACACGAACCTCGAATCTGTCGTTCAAGAAGTCGCCTAAACCTCCGACGCCTGGTCTCTTCTCTAGGATTGGTCTTATGTCCATGGTGTTCTGGGTGAGGAGGTCCTGATCTGCAGTTCTGCTCTTCTGGGACTGAGTGTAGACTGATGGTCCTCTGTATGCAGGTACGCTGCCCAGGAAGGATTGGGAATCTCGGGAAAGCAAACTTTGTCATCGCTTACAATGTCTGCACAGTTGTTGGGATCGCCGTTCCAATTTTCCTCTGCCACACTGGGCATCTGCTGAAGGAAGAAAAACCAGTGTGGGTCGGGTCGAGGCTGCTTTTGCTGACTCTTCTTCTGCTTTATCACTTGTTTCATCCTTTGTTCTTTTTTCCTCCTCTGTGAGGTCCTCTCTGGCCACTGCCTCTCACCACCATATCAAAGGGGCAAGAATGATAGCCCAGATAGCCCTAATTGCATCCACATCTTTTTAGATCTTTTAGTAGTCTATGATGGATTATTATAAGAAAAGGTAGTCAGAAAAAAAAATAAATCAAAGAAACAAATAAATTCTCATTCATTCCCTCTTTTGATCTTCATTCTCTCCTTCCAGATGAAAGATTCATTTAGTTTACGCCCCTCATTTGCTCTTCTTGCTCTCTTTCCTTTTGTACCTTTCATCCTGTATGCAATTATTATTTTTTTTATTTACGAAAACATGCCATACAAGATGACAACATATAATCTAAAAACAGTCATTGATAAGGTGTATACTAGGTATCTTAACCCATGAGGTGAGTCCTTGCCGATTAGTTGATTAAACCATTCTGTCCACGGTGTTTGTCCTGGTGCGACACTTGATAATGTGAGAGATGTGAAAAGTTTGGGTGGCTAACTTGTAAGGCTGGGTCTTCTAGGCAAAACTCTGTCTGTGCAGGCCATAATAGTTCTGCCAATTAAGCATAGTTTTTCGTTGTGGCATTTAATATCTGTCTTGAATTGTATAGTGAAGGTTATTGGTTCCTGTGTTAATTTGATGGACCTGGTGACTACTAATTGACAGAGACTCTTCCAGCAAGGCATGTTGACAATGCTTGGAAAATGGGGATATCTAATGTACTGCATGCAAAACATCCAATGGGTGTGGTAATATCCTCACTAAACTTAGGGCATACAGTATGAGCTTCCAGTAAAAAATTCGAATCCCGAAAATGATAAGTCTAATGTCAATGGTGCTGACTGTAACATTTTAGATGTGAGTTTCCCAGAAGGTTCCACCTCCAACTGGTGGGAAATTCGAGATTTTGGGAGTTTATTTATCTTGCTAGATATCATCTGCTCTAGATAGCACTCACTTTTCTGGCATCAAACTCTATCTTCATAGAAATGGCAGTGTCATTTGGTCATTGAAGATAAATTGTTTTGAAACACTGTAATTCGATTGTGTGTCACCGATTTTGCCATATTTAGGTCGAGATACCAGAGCCGCCTGGTCAAGGTAAGCTTCAATGCTATTCTCCACTCTCAGAATTAGATGATGTTCAAGGATGTCGGTGGGTTGATCGAATGTTCCTTGAACTTGCAGTTCAGTGTTATTTTGGGTGATGGCAAAATTTCTTAATAAGGTCTTAGTCATTTCATTGGCATGGGTTTGTACTTGCACTATGTATTGACACAACACTCCTTCAATTTTCCGGACTTCATAAACTCTCATAAAGTCTGGAACTAACCAAACCCAGTAATGCAAACAGGGTTGGCAATCAATAATATGGCAGCTCGAGCCGCTGTCTCCTGCGATACAATTTGTAATCCCTGGCCAGCTTAGGGATTCCCTAGTCAAGGCCTCAAACTTATACCCTCGATTGCAATGTAACCCCCATGCACAGTAAGCGTCTTGTGGGCATGCAACCTGACTAATGGGGTGCAGTTCTGTGGGAAAGGTGTAGTACATCAGTTTCATCTGCCAGTGGCATCGCACTTGTTTAAAGTTTAACTTCATCTGGAAAAGAGTTTGTTGAGTGTCAGAAACAAACCACAGGCACTGCTTGTATTCCAAGTTCAGCAAAGTCACACGGTCTTTAGTTGAGATCTTACATGGACAAGACAAGTCTGCTTGGCATTCTTTTATTGTGGCATGCAAAATCTGATAGTTGGTGCAAGTTGAATCTACTACAAGTATAAGTGTTGACAAGTATAGGAGGATCTGTAGAGGAGTGTACTGCAACTGTGGTCTTGGTTCCAAGTGAACATGTTCCTCTAAGTATTCTTATACTTTCCCTGTAGTTGTCCTAAGTGCCATTCCTGTGGAAAGACCAGCCAGGCTTGTCAGGTGCCAGGTGATTCAGAACATTCTCCAGGTGGGACTGAGCAACATAAAGAGCGCTCTAGCTGTTTGCCCTACCGATTTCAGAATAAGTTTAGAATACCAAATGATCATGGCTGCAAAATTTCCAAGGGTTACATATATTACATAAGACACAATAGGAGGGGGGACAATGTCTATTGTTTATCAACTCCCAACAAAATATGCAGCTCATCCTCTTACATTTGTCTCTACCTGTCAAATGTATCATTTCGTGTATCACCTTCCCTTGTTGTTTTATAAACAGGAAGTTTAATGGTCCTGGGGTCAGCACAAACTCACGAGGTATCTCTGCCTGTAACGGTTCTTTGTAGTCTTCGCATTACCGAATTTCCTTATAATCAGTGTACCCTTCTCTAGTGTAGTCAAAACTGAATCTGTAAACATGACTTCCAGGCCCTGTTCTTCAAAATGAGATTGCTCATCGGACATCAAGTGTCTTGCGAATCCAATCTGGTGCAAATTCTCCTGTGACATTGTTTGAGGGAATACCTCCAAACATATTTTGTATGAAATGATTGGCGGATTCCTGACAGTCTCGGATCCAAACTCCACGAGCCAATAAGTTTCGGCTGCCCATCTCTGACATACGCATGAAGACTCTTGATTACATTCTGATTCAAAGCAATATTCCAAGCTTCCTTTACAGCGGTCTCTACTACATTCACAAAACTCTCCATCCCTCTTACACTGGTATATGACCAAAGTGCCATTTTCATTGAAGGACTACTTCAGTATGAAATGCTCCAGTGGGATCAAAGTTTCATTTCTCAGAATTCTGGATACCGATTGCTTAAGGCAATTTTCACAATCCAATATGGCACAACTATTTTGGGGAATTGATTTGCGCAAAGCTGCAAAAGTTTTGCATATTTCACAGACATACGCACCATGTTCCACTTGACACAGTTCGATATCAGCTTGGCAAGACACCAAAAATATCTTGAGTATCAAAATCTTTAGCAAATCTCTCAGGCTGAGTTTCATGCTTGTTTAAAATCACTGCAGTTAGTCTACAAAGATAGGAAAAAACTATCAGTTACGGTAGAGGCTATAAGTCCTTACCAACAAGTATATATATATATGTGTGTTTTTTTTTACTTCCAAGCATCCCTGAGTAAACCTGCCAAATCAAAACCCTTGTCATCGTTCTGTCAACCTAATCTTGATGCGAGTGGACCCAACATCCACTGTATCTTTCTCTCTAGTCTACTTGGTGGCTCTACCATATCTGCATCTCCTTGCACCTTATCACTTTGATCTGGGGGTACAGCCTTTTCGGTCTCAGTTTCACCAACGTGAACACCATCCACTCTTTCTGATCTCGCAACTGAAGCTGTCTCTGGCACTAGTTCCTCCTCCTGTGACTGAGGTGTTACAATTACCTCCCATGGGATATGAGCCATACAGTCGCGACTATGTAAATTATACATGTTTTTTTTATTTTTTTTTATTTACTATCAGTTTATTAACACAAAGTTCACCCCCTGTACAGCAAGTGGGCTAGAAGGGTATACAGAAATTATAAAATATACATTATACACTTTTGTACAAATTTTCAGCTCTTTACAATATAATTATTGTATAATAAAAACTATTAAATAGATATATACATTTACTAAATGTATTCCCTTTGAATTAACATAGATCTTGATAATTGAAGAGTTAAATACATAGGTTGACTTCTTTATCAGTAACTAACATAACAGATTTATTTATTCATTACATTATTGCATTTTATTTGGTCATATCATCAAATTTCTAATAAAAACTGCTCAATTTTCACAGCACTCCTGGTGATTTAGTCCAGATTTTGTCTATAATTTGGCTTCTGTAGGTTTTTTTGACTTCAAACTTTATCGGATCAATGGAGAAGGTGTTGAAGTGTTCCATGGTGTTACATGGGAACATTCCTTTTAGGGATGTTCCCATGTAACACCAGAAATAGATGCCATCCCCCCATTCCTAAGTGGGGGGGATGGCATCTATTTCTTCCTCTTGTTGGTGCGATGATATCTTTTATTGATGGGGCATCAATATGGCGAGTTAGCAGCTTAGTAAGCGTTGACAGATTTTTTTTGAGGACAATTAGCTTCCAGGAGGTCATGCCTCGGTTGACTAGGAGAATGGATTTCGAGATTGTGAAGGGGTTCCCTCCCAGACGGTTCAGCCACTGCAGAATCCAATATTCCATTGATAGAAATTTATTACATCGAGAGGTAGATGCAGAGGACCAGATTTCTGAGGCATATAGTGGTATGGGTGTGAGACATCTATTAATATATTGTCCAATCAGTCTGGTGTTGTGACAGCCTACGACCTCTTGGCGGATAACCCAGAAAGCAACATAGGTCTTCTTCTTTGCCTTTAGGAAATGTTTCTCGAAATTTAAGTCTTCATCCCACGTTAGTCCCAGGTCAGTGTAAGTGTAAGTGTGTGTTGTTGTCTTACGGCACCAGGGGTTTCCCCCATCTCCGCATTGCTTTCATTGTGGTGAACCAGTTCACTGGGAAATGCCAGAGATTTAAAAGTGTGTGGGAATTGTTCATATGTTGTGTTCTGTACCGTTGTTCATCTGGTCATTTAGCCGTTGGACCCCTATTGAGGCCCAACATTGTTCCACTTACGCCCCGTAGAGGCAGACCAGGAACCCAGTAGCTGTAGATTCACTCTGGCAGGTCCTGCCGCTTAATTTCCTGGGATTTCGGCGGCTAGGACCTTAAAAAAAATAAAAATAAATAAATAAATAAATAAAATAAAAGAAAAGAAAAAGAAAAAAAAATAATAATAAAATAAATAAAAATAAATAAATAAATAAAAATAAAATAAAATAAAAAAAATAAAAAAATAATAAAAAAAAATAAATAAAATAAAATAAATAAAATATAATAAAAATAAAAATAATAATAAAAAAATATATATATAAAAATAAAATAAATAAAGAAAGAAAAAATAAATAAATAAAAAATCTGCGCTGTTGTAGGGGTAATGTCGCTTTGGTTTGATAGGCCGAGTTTTGGGCGTAAGGTAATTTTATCATATTAAGTTTTTGACGTGTGGGGCTTTCGCTATGATGAAGGTAGAGAGGGGAGGGAGACTGAAGATTTGGGGGGAAAAAGACAGAAATATGGGGCCAATAGAGTAGATAGCCCCAGTTTTCAGTGGGGCATGCCCATGCCCCACCAGAGTAGAAGTTTGGGGGTGGAGGAGAAGGAACAAAAATGTCCCCTCCCCCCAAGGAAGTGGGAATAATAGGTGAAGAGGGCTAGGGTGTCCTCTTCTGATCGCCATCAAGCTGTTTCCAACTGTGCTGCGTTTTGTCTGTTCTCTACTGTCTGTGCTGCATTCCCCCGTCCTTGCTCTTCTCTTCCGTGCGATCAGCACTCTTCTTGTCCAAGTACTGGTCCTCTGCAGGGTTTTAGTTTTTTGTCACATTTGGTGCCAATTTTTGTCAATCTCTGTGTACGTTGCTGTAGATAGCTATTAATGTTTTTCTCCTGGTGAATAGGTCTTGCGCATACTGGGAGAGTGCCCTATATTCATCCACAGTGTCCAGGAAGTGGTGCCCCAGTCCTTTTGGGAAGTATCTTAACCTTGTTATTAGTCGCCCTCTGAGGTCTTCATAGTGTTGACAATCATAGACTATGTGGCTCCAGCTTTCACATTCCCCACATATGCAGTTGGGGTCCTCAACGAGCCGGAAGCCAAACAGCTTCTCCTTGTATGGTCCGTGTCCGGTTAATAGTGTTGTCATATGGTACCCTGGGAAGTACCACGGTGGCTGCTTTGCGTATATTTTCCGGAGGTTTGGCAGAAATCTTTTTGTTACTTCCCCTTTTGTAGTCTCTGTCCATCTTCTCTGCCAAAGATCTAGGAGGTGGGTCTGTAGCCTATTTTTTTCGTGTTTTAGGTTGCCGGCCGGGTCAGTCGTGTATCCTTGGTGGGTAGCGGCTACTCCACTGGCCAGCAAAAACAGTAGCCCCGCCTGAACTGCCTCCAGGTCCAGAGGGAGCGCTCCAGCAAGTACCTGCAATGCTGGGGTACTTACTGTGCTGCAGGCGCACGTTGTTGATAGCAGTATGGTCCTTTGGGTCATTTCTAGTGTTCTTTTGTTGACTACCAGTGTCGTTTTTGGATACCACACCGCTGCTGCATAGGTGATTACAGGCAGGAAGGTTGTTTTATAGTAAAGCATCAGTGCTTTTTTCTTGAGTCCCCAATCTCTCCTTGTGATTCTGGTTACCAGTCCAGACTATCCTCTGATTTTTCTTCTGATGTATTTCAGATGCGGCTGGAACATCAGGTTTTTATCTAGGATAATGCCCTGATACTTCAGTTGGCTCACAAATTTGATTGTTACATTGTTGATTTTAATTTGCGGGGGTTGTCGTAGTTGCAGAGTCCCCTTTAGCAGGATCGATGAGGTCTTGTCTGACGATATTTTCAGCTGGTTCTTTGATGCCCATTGCTGCAGCCGCTGCAGTGCCTGATTTGCGAGCGTCTCCAATTGGGCCCTGGAGTCCGCCTCTACCGTCAATGTCAAGTCGTCCGCGAAGGCATGTGCTGCCACAGAATCCAGGTCCATAGTCAGGAATTCATCGAGGACCATTGTCCACAAGAGCGGCCCATGCACCGACCCCTGCGGACATCCTCTGTGCACCTCTCTTGTTATTTTTTGATAGTGCACATTGATTTCCACTCTTCTTTGCATTAAATAGCTTTCATTTACTTTGTAGAGGTTAAGAGGCACCTCAGCCTCCCTCAACCTTGCCAGGACGCTTGACCACCAAAGTGAATCAAACGCCCCAGCAAAGTCAACAGAGATGAGCAGATGAAATGAAACTTTGGGGACTGACTCACCATTAACCATAACTCGAATGTCATTCTTGACCTTCCTCTTTGTGATTGTAATGTGCGCTGACTTGGCATTGTTGAGTTGGAGTCCAGCTCGCTGTAAAAAGTCAATTAACTGTTGGATTTGCTTGGAGGTTTCATTGTTAATTTCATGTATCTGATTGGGGTCTTTTGAATTGATAAAGAATTTTAGATCATCAGTGAAGGAACTAAAATTTGGATTTTTTGCAAGGAATGGTTCAAGTAGGATTGCAAAGAGGGTTGGTGACATCACCCCACCTTGAGGTACATCCCTCGTTGCATAAGTTGTTTTCTGGCGAGTTCCGTTGGTTATAATTAAGTATCTCTGCTGTAATAAGGACTTCAGAATGCTGACAATTTGGTTAGATACTTTGAAATATTCTATTAAGATGCATATAAGTGTAGGAATGGAGACAGTAATGAAGGCAGATTTGATATCGAAGAAGATTATGTCTAGTTGGGCTCTGTCATTCAAGGCTTTTTCTGCTCTGAAAAGAGTATCGAGAAGATTAGAGGTCGTGGACTTATGGTGCAGGACTGTGTGGAGGTAGGGTGGTCGGTGAGCAAAACAGTGTTGAATAATCACTGGGTGTATGAGTTTTTCAAATATCTTTAATAATGTGCATCCTATGGAGATTGGATGGAAGTCCTTAGGCATCTTGGGATTTCCAGTTTTAGGGACAGGTTTGACATAATAAGATTTCCAGATTTCCGGTGTGGTGCCTGTCTTTAGAATCTTCTGGAAGATGTTTAAGAGAAGATCCACTATGTACGCAGAGCACACCTTAACTATAAACAGCGGTATACCGTCAGGGCCCTTAGTAGCTTTGTTGGGCAGGCCATTTATGGCGTCAATGAGCTGCTGCTTAGTGATAATGACATCATCCATGGCAGAAAGAGTGTTCTGGTTTACACTAGGTAGGGGCAAAAATTTAGTGGTCACATCTTGATGATCGAAAGAAATGCGAGTCCACTTCTCAAATAGCTTTTCCATCCATGTTGAGATGGTTGTTGCGCTTTGGGAAAATTCTTCTGGTTTTTGTAATTTGGGATAATATATACTGTTGATGTGCTCCTCTTTTGAAGCAAAGGAAACGAGCTCTCTCTCTTTTAAAGGTTTCGTGGTCTGTACTGCTTCTCGATTTTAACCATTTTCTATATGCCCTCTGCTTACTTCTAAAGGCAATTTTCATATCCGAATGGAACCACCGCTGGGTTCTCTCAGTAATTCTGACTTGTTTAGACACTACAATCGTGGCGATATGTCTCAATTGCTCAACTAGGGTCTGGATTGCTTCTTCAACAGATAGCGATGATAAATTATCCCAATTAATGGTTGAGAGATGGTTGATAACTGTTTCAGGAATTTTGGAGAAAAAATCAGATCAGAGTGAGTATCCGAATAGTAATTTCTAATTTTCTTTTCCGATAATGGTATGGAGAAGGTACAGGTGATAGGTGAGTGATCTGATGAGAATGTGAAGGGTTGGGTATGTTATCACAGTTGGGGAAGTTGTGGAATACTAGGTCTAAAGCTTGACCTTTTCTTGTTGGCGGTGTGATATGCCTCCTAAGGTATGAAGAATTCAAGGTTAATGTTAAGTCTTGTAGAGCTTTTACCTGTCTTGGGACTGGCATATTGAAGTCTCCACCTACAGCAGTTTGTTGAGTAGTGGCTAAGCTTGTTACTAACCAGGTCTGAAGTTCAATCCGTGTAACTTCGGAATGGTCAGGAGGGAGGTAAACCAAACAGAGTTGTATTTTCATTTGTGGGTTCATCAGCATTACACACAAAGCTTCAAAGTTGTTAGACTGGCTTATTTTAACTCTAGTCGCCTGCCACTGGATTGGAAAGAATATTTGGATGCCCCCTCCTCTTCCCATACCTCTACTGTTTCTGATACCTTTGTAAGGGATAGTTTTAAGAAGTATATCAATTTGTCACTCATTTGTCAGCCAGGTCTCCATTAAACAGATGAGATCAGTTTCTCTTAGAGGTAAAAGCATTTGGAGGGAGTGGAGCTTATTAGATAAACTCCTGACATTTTGTAGGAAATATCGCAATTGCATAGTTTTTGATTCAGTCTCCAAACTAGTCATTAGTTGCCACGTTGGATTAGATTGTGAGTTTTATCTGTGCGCCCTCACAGGGCGTCTTTCTTTAAAAGGCTTTACCAGTGTTCCTGGAGGCCAGTTCTTCTGGTTCATGACAGTGTTAGTCGCATCAGATGTGCAAATCACCAGGAAGGAGGCATAGCATGGGTGTTTTGTTCTTAATTTCTTTACGTCCACTGGGTAGGTACCTGTGCAGGTCTTTTTGAACTCGTAGACAGTTCTGTCTTCAGCTGGTTCTTCTGATTCCTTGATGGGAGAGATGGCAACGGAATTGACACTAGAATGCTTACAGTGGATGTTGGGTCCACTCGCATCAAGTTGGTTGAGTAAGTATTGGTCTAGGGTCTGTAGGTGGTATCCAGTCGCACATTTCCACTTTGGGATCATTAAAAATCCACATTTCTTTTGGCATGGTCTCCATACAAGCCCGTTCAAGGTCTGTATCTACTGATTCCTCTATTTCTTCGATTCTATGTTCGGGAAAAACTTTACTATCAATTACCTTTGTTAGTCAATGAATATGCACTAGCTGACTATCTTTAAGGTTATTTAGGTTTTGAATTCCAAAATTTACTGGAGAGGTTTGACTGATCACCCGATAAGGACCTGTGCTCAGACAAGCCAATTTCTTCGTTGCACCTACTTTTACCTTAGGAGTAAAAAGATACACAAGGCTTCCTACACAGATATTCTTGTCTACCCACTGATGCTCTACATTGTTCTTGTATTTGCACTGCTTCTTCCAAGTGTTGAGAGACAATCTCATAAGTTTTCTGAAGAAGTACACACATGTGTTCTGAGTAATTTTCCAGAGATGAATAAGACGGTCTAACTTCATTGTGCCATAGACCAGCAGGCAACACCAAATCCTTCTCATACATAAAAAATTTGGGTGATTCTTGTGTGGAACTGTGGGTTGCAGCATGATATGCAGGGACAGCCAATGGTACCATGACATCCCAATCTGATTGGGTGTCGTTGACTACATGTGATAAAATTGCTGCGAACATGCATTTCAAATGCTCTACCTTAGCATTGCACTGAGGGTGAAAAGAAGATGTGCAGAGTTGATGGATATTCAGTTTCTCACACACTTGTAATAGTGAAGACATGAAGTTACTACCTTGATCCGTTAGTATATATTCCATGCCTCGAGATCACGTTGATGAAAGCTGCGGCCACTTCATCTGCCTTTTGAGTCTGGAGTGGAATCACTTCAGTGTAATGTGTAAAATTATCCACCGCCATTAATAGATATTTATGACCCCTTAAAGACATTGGAAGAGGTCCTGAAATGACCAGGGACACTCTTACCCATGGAAAACTTTCAATATGGACTCTCATCAGGGCTGCTTTGGCCTTAGGATTGTATCCTTTTCATTCCATACAGGATGAACAAGACTCGATGTAGTTTTTGACTTCACTGTACATACCTATGCAGAAGTTTTTCCTCAACTTTTGCAGTGTCTTCTGGATTGCCATATGTCCCCCACTGAGAACTTTGTCATGACATGATTTCAATACTTCTGATCTCAGACGAGCAGGAACTACTAACTGTTCTAAGAACTCTGCTTGTGTAGCTCCAGGATGAGATAAGGAAAAATGGTATAATATTCCATCTTCACTCAAATAAAATGAATCTGGAAGCTTCGTCGATGCCTGAGGTTCTTCCTCTAGCTGCTCCATTAACTTCTTCAGATTTGGGTCTCCTCTTTGAAGGGTTTTAATCAAAGATCTAGTTTGCTGTTGTGGCATCTCCAATGGCTCAAAGGTTATGTCTGATGATATGGGAGTGACTAATTCAGTAGTCCCAAATTTCTTTTACCTTTTCTGTATTTTGTCTTCTTCTAATACAGGTCTGGAAAGAAAATCTGCATTTGAATGAACTTGGCCTGGTCTGTATACAATTTTGTAGTCGTGTTCTTGTAGTAACATGCTGCAACACACTAAACGAGGTGACGTATTTTTCAGATGGAGAAGGTAGCTCAATGATTGATGGTCCGTTATTAGAGTGAAACTTGAGGAGATTAAGAAAGGCCTGAATACACAAAAACTATTGCCAACACTTCCTTTTCTGTGGTACTATACATAGTCTCTGATTTCTTTAATAGTCTGGAAGAATAAGCAACAGACTGTCTTAAATTTTCACCTACTTGCTGCTCTAACATGGCAGCTACCACTTGGTTCAATGAATCAGAAGAAACAAAAACCGGTTTTGTGAAATCCAGATAAATCAACAGGAGCTGTGTTATTAAAGCAGTCTTTAGCTTATCAAAGGCTTCTTGGGTGGAACTGTTCCAAGTAAAGGAAGTGTATTTCTTGGTAAGCTGTGTTAAAGGGCGAGCTATTTTAGCAAACTTTGGGATAAACCTTCTTTGAAATCCCACCATTCCAAGAAATGATCGTACTTGTTTAACTGTCTTTGGGTGTCGACACTCTCGGACTGCAGCAACATTGTTTGGATCTGGGCGGACACCGTCCCCACTAACAAGATGACCCAAGTACTTCAACCGCTGTTTCAGGAATTCGCATTTCTTCAGCTTCAGCTTGAGATCATACTCTCTTAGATGCTGAAAGACTTTCTCAAGTTTTGTAAGGTGTGAGGACCAAACAGCAGACGCAATGACAATATCATCCAGGTATGCAAAGATTGAGTGCTTCTTCAAGTCTTGTATTACCAAAGACATAGCACAAACAAATGAGCCTGGGAAAATTTTTCAATCCGAACTGAATCATCCTATATTGAAATATAAATTCCCCTGTGGTAAAAGCTGTTTTATGATGGTCCAAAGGATGGACTTTGATTTGGTGGAAACCAGTTTGAAGATCTGAGGAACTGAAATAACGTACACTGGCTAAAAAATCAAGAATTTCGCAGATGTTTGGGTTTGGATAATTATCCACAATGGTCTTTGCATTGAGCATACGGAAGTCAATACATAGTCGGTATGATCCACCTTTCTTCTTTGCCAAAACAATTGGTGCTGAATATGGGGAGTTGCTGGGCTCAACAATACCTGATTGCAGAAGATCTTGAACCTGGTTCCGAACCTTGTCCTTTAATAAGAAAGGAATTCTGTTGGCATCAGTCAATCTAATTCTGTGTCTGATGACCTTTGAATTACCTAGCTGGGCTGGTGATTTGGTGAACAGATTCTTGTATTTACCCAGTAAGTCTGACAATTGGTGTCTTTGATTGTCAGTCAGGTGATCAAGTTCAAAGTCTTCTATAGTCAAAGGAGATGTTCTTCTTTCATCTTTTTCCTCATCTATAGAATTAACTGGCTGGTTATTAAGGCACTCAAGATTAGCAATTCCCATGCCTTTTGGAAGGTGAACAGGCTCAGTCATCAGATTTGAAATGAGCACTGACACTTTCCCATCTTTCCCTATCTGATCTATTTAGTATTTCACTGCCATATTATCCTGACTCAAATTATAATTAGGTCCTGCTAATACTAGGTGTTCAGTGGGAACAGCAAGCTGGTCACAGTACACAGTTACTACCCTTTCTGTAGATGCTGGAAGCACATGCTTACAGGTAAGTTTAGCAACAGTGGGTGTGGAACCAAAAAACTGTCCGTAATATCCTCCTCCATTAAAAAAATCTTCAATGGAACTTAATGTACAATTCCTTTACCTAAGTCTATGGTGAACGGAAACTTCTTCAATACATTTAATCCAAATATTATGTCATACCGTTCAATTCAAATTTCCAGAAGCTACAAAACATTCTCCTGGAAAGTCACACTCTCTAATTTAAGACTAGCTGTTACTTCAGTGTGAGTGTCTCAGTAGCCAGGTGGGACGGACAGCAGTGCGTAGCACACGCTTCTTGATTAGACCATGGTTCGAGCCCGTCACCACCAAATATGGAGGATGTGGAAAGGTCAGGGAATGACTGCCGCATATCCCAGAGCAATATGGCCTTAGTTGCTAATGCTCCTAAAAAAGCAAATAATAACTTCAGGGTGTATGGGTACAATATTGCCTGAAGTGCAGGTTACAGTTATTCTGGAGGCCTAGGATCTAATGATCTATCATTCTTAATTTTATTAAACAAATCTGCACTCATTAAGGTGACACTAGCTCCAGTGACTAAAAGATATCTGGCTTCGATATTTTGCACAGATCCCAATACCACAGGTAACTTAGTGTGATCCTCCAAGATGTAAAACCCAATTTGTGTGTTTCTATTACTGACATATGTTTTACTGACGTCATTGAGGTTGTGATGAGGTAAAAGGGTTTTATTGTATCGAAAGTTCCCTCTACTTTGTTCAGAACCTCTTCTCGGTCATAAATTTCTGTCTCTATCTGGCCTGTAGCTTTCAGCATTGGTATGATTACTTTGTCTGCCCAAAATTATTTTAGTTTGAGTTTGTCTCTGATTAAACTCATTCCTAGATAGTCCCCTTCTTGGCATAGAATAAGAGTTCATATTACCCCTATTATGATTATTATAATACATTATATCTGCGATTTGATCCCAATTTCCATTAATATTGTAACTCTGGTTGTTAGCATAGGATGCCTCAATTTTTGGTAACGCAGTGTACCTATCCACTCCGTGGTTCACATATGGATGAGTGGGAGGTAACTGAGTCAGTTGGTAGTTATGGTTGATTGGTGTAAACAAACTGCCTCTCCCCTTGTTCCCTGTTGTTTAAGGAATTTTCGAATGTATGCTGCCTAGCATAGCACGGTGCAACTAAGCGTCTTTCTGAGTGGTCAATGACCTCCGCCCTCAAGGTTGGGCCATCATCTGGGAACGGACTTACTGCCCTGCCTGACTGTGGATATGTTACACCTACTGCCTCATGATTGCGGGGAGGGGATATGACCCATGGTAACCTCGTTTTGAAATTGAATTTTTTTATTCAAATCAGCTATCTGTATTTCCAAATTATTTAGAGTCGTGTTGTTTACCGATAATGTACCTAACGATTGTTATAATTCTTGTATTTGATCTTGTATGGACTTAAGAATATGTTTTAAATTACTTTCATGTGGATGCCATCCTTCCTCATTCTTTAGATGGCTACGGATAGCATGCAGCAGCACATTTCTAGGTTGATGAATCGGTCATTAATTTCTTCTCTCCTCGAAATTTTGACTGCCTGTGAAAAGGTGAGGGGTTGTGTGAAAGTACCATTTTTCTGATTTTAACTGAAATACCCTTAAGGAATTTGGCCAACATTGCTTGATCCAGTATGGCTAAAGCTTCAGGAGAATCTCCCTGCATTTTAAAGGCTAATCGAGCAAAATGTTTTACTCACGAGCTGTAACAAGCACAGATTCTGATGGTTCTTGGATGGCAGTTGCAAATTGGTGGAGAACTGAACTGAACCAAAAAGGCATTATTAAAAGCATTGTAATTCTTTTCCCCACGTAATTCCAGTGATTTGGCCAAAAAGGCAGCTGCAAGGGAATGGAATTTTGATTTGCAGAGTGCTAATTCCCCAACACTCTCTAAGATTTCGAAAAACAGTTGGACCGAAGGTCCTTCATCGTGGTTGCCAAAAAAGATTGGTACTAGCCCAAGGTAACCGCCGATATTAGCCAAATGAGGCCTGCCAGGTTCAGGGGTGGGTTGTGGCTGTTGTGTTCCAAATAAGGGGGCTGATAAAGCGACTTCTGTTGTTTGTGGGCTGTGTTTCTCCATTTTTGATTCACTAGTATCTGGGGGAGATTAGGGCCCCCAAAAGCAATGGTGAAACTTAACTTTATGTAGAGCTGAAAAGGAACTATAATTTCAGTTATCAACTTATTCTAAACAGAATGTGTTACAACATATAGCAATTTGTTTATTTATCTATTATTTAATTTATTAATATATTTTTTTATTTTTATTTTTTTTTTTGAAATTCAAATATGTAGGTAGAGTTGTTTCTAGTTGCCATTCGTTGTTGAGTACAGTTATCTCTATTGATGTAAAGGAAGAATCCCCCTACCTAGTCTCTCTATACACGAAATCAGCAACCTTGCTCTCAAACTGTAGATCCCTTAGATTCTTCTTCTTCTATTCTCTGGTTTTCTCTTCTGTGACTTATCCTTCAGTCCATAAAATTCGAATGCACACGGACATTCATGTAGAATGGCTTTTCATCCCACAAGACAATTCATCCTGCTCAAGGCACCAGTGTTATGCAGGTGTTTCATTCGGGGTTCATTGGGAGGTATCTGTTATTAAGCCGGGCTGGTTTTATCTCTTTGCATATGCCATACAAAATACTAACATCTCAGAGACGGTTTTTAGGCTGAGGAATCTTAATGGAAATATTTGCCTGAAAACACTGATGTACTTACGTAACTGCCTTGTGGTTTTTATAGTAGGACAATGGTCTCAAGTCCTAAAAAATCTATTCAGCTGCATAGGGAATAGAACCCGCAGCTCCGGCCAGCATTGTGTTTTTCACTGCAAGGCCCTATTGATTATAGTCAGATCTTGAAGTGCTGCAATACTAGATCTTTATTCTAAAACTTCTGTTATGGTTTTCGTGTAGCAAGAGAATGGGTCTGATGAAGGGATAATTGAAGAAAACATAGTTTATTATTGAATTACACTGAACTGTTATACACATAAACATAAGTACCGGACAACTTGACTTCAATAAACAATAGAAAGACAACTTATGTGCCTTTAGTTAGTGATGTAGGTAGTGTATATGTTCTTCCTGTAGTTCTTCCATGGATGGCTCATCTCGAGCCCATACTCCACGTTCCGGTAATTATCGAGGCGTGAACAATTTGTGTATCCACATTAACGATAAGCTAGTCAGGTCTACAGACAATGTGTCATAATGAATAACAACAATAGTTATTGTGACATTAGGAGTCAAGTAGTCAAATTAAGTTTACAGACAATGTATCCTGATGTATTGTTGCAACACTAATTATCGTGACATTTAAAATAATACTAGTAGGCTACCCTTTAATTTACTGACAATAAGGTATCAAAATAATAATTGTATGACTGAGGAGGAATGCTTATGTACTTAAAAGAGGTAAGAGTAAGATAACTTACCAATATGGGGAATGATGTGCTCTGCAGTGTAATGGATTCTGCTGGGAAATTCAGGGTAGTACTTCTTGTCCGTCTTTCACTCTGCTCTTGCTCTTTTCCATCTGGATCTCTGTTCTCTCTCTCGTCTTTTCTGTCTCATATATATCGCTCTTTTCATATGAACTTCCCTCAGTCCGGTGCTTGATCTGGGGGGGGGGGGCTAACCTTCAAGGCTGAGAGCTGGGGACCAAAACAGAGAAGAAGTTGCACCCAGACAGAGAGAGAGAGAGAGTGAAGCTCATATTTGTTCAGACTCGCAAACCTAACTTCTTTGAAAGAAACTGATATCTGGGGTCGAATCAACAACGAAAAGGGGAAGTGGCAACTGTGTGAGAATGAAACTAATATTTGTTCGGGGCGAGGGTTCGCAAATTCTGCACTCGGGAATGTCGTTTCTGTGAAAAGAGCTGATAATACAGTGTACCCTATAGTTATCAGATCGGTTAATAGTTATAGTTTCTTCAGAGGTGATAAGATGACAAAAGCACCACTTCCCAAAGGGGTATGGTAGAGGGACAATAGCATACGGATGCAGGTGGATTAACAGGTAAAATGTAGGCATTTTACATTTATATTTTTAAGTACATTCCACATCAATACACTGTAATCACTTCCACCTAGTGGTTCCTTTAACTGCAAATTGGAACTGCCGCTCTTGGAACAGAGAAGTTTTTTCTGATTTATTTTCTGCTTTATTAGTTTAAATTGACATATTAACTTATTTTCTAGAGTAGCTTTATATTCCTATTTATGGTACTTAAGTTTAAAGTAACTTAGATAGAGATTTTGTAGGTATTACTTAGTATCGGACAGGGTATCAAATCCACGTGTTTACCGATCATAAATAGCCGCCATTGCTACGCAAATATTAATCAGTAAAATCTATTAATCTTGTCGAACTTCATTGGCAATTAAATTGTACTTTTAACTATACATATAACCACTTAGGTTATGTAATATAAATAATTAGTAAAAATAAATAATTAATACATAACTTGATACGGAAGTTATATAAAGGGATTTCGTAGATAACACTCGTTACTGAAACAAATATTTCGTAGATAACACTCGTAGATTTCGTAGATAACACTCGTTACTGAAACATAAATATTTCGTAGATAACACTCATTACTGAAACATAAATATTTCGTAGATAACACTCGTTACTGAAACAAATATTTCGTAGATAACACTCGTTACTGAAACATAAATATAGCATTATAACTGTGTTGGGATACAAGTTTAGGATTTAATTTTGTACTGAAATTGAAATTTTTATTGAAAGTAAATCGAAATCATGACTCAAACCAGAGCAGCAAAGCAAAAGGCTCAAGCTAATGGGAATGCTCTGGCTCAGAGGAGAACTAAGGGGGAGCAGTTGCCCTCTGAATCACAGCCTTTTAAGATGCACCATTTGCTTGATGTTTGTGGAGCAGTCAGGTATGGGACATGATACTGCCATGGGGGATGTCTTTGTATGTGCACGATGCAAGCAGTGTAAGGAAATCAGGCATCAACTCAGCATTGTTATGGGCCTATATGAGAGCTTGAAGGACAGGGTGGATGCCCTCAAAGGATTACAAGTGAGGGGCCCATCAAGCTCTCAGCTGCCCACACCAATGCCAGAGCTTGCACTTGGTCATCGCGCAACACAGCGGCAGCCCCCAAGGCAGAATATGCTGGTCCCAAAGGAACTAGTAGTTGTTGGTGACTCTATTGTCAGGGAAACGGGAAACATGCTTTGTAAAAAGGATAGGTGGAACAGGACCAGGGTATGTCTGCCAGGGGCAAAGGTTGATGACGTTGTAGAGCGAATATCATCGTTTAAGGGCACAAAAGGTGATATAGTTGTACACGTTGGCACTAGTGATATTAAGAGTAGGAGACCGGCGGAATTACGTAACAAGTACAGGTCACTGATGAAAAAAAGCCGTGAATTAGGGTTGAATTTGAAAGTGTCTGCAATTCTGCCCAGACACGATAGGAGGGAGTATATGATGAGGGCCCTGTCGATCAATTCGGCCCTGGAAAGATTGTGCAGGGCTCAAGGGGTAGAATTTTTTTCAGCCTGGTCTGTACTTGTTAACAGGAGAGACTGCTTCTACAGGGATGGGATACACTTAAATAGAAAGGGTGCAAGAATGTTTGCTGATGCTATCGAGACAATGTTAGGAGGGTCGGAAAACTGCTAGATTGGGGGGATACAAGGACTAATAGATTAACAGTAGCCACTGGCAGAGGAGAAAGTGATTCTTGCACTGCTTCCATTGGAATGAGCAGCAGCCTGGAAAATAAGATGCAGGATATTTCAGAGACTGCTGGGAATCATTGGGGTACAAGTAAACACATGGGTTGTGTTAGGGTGGCTAAGAGGAAGAGCAGGTGCATGTATACTTGCATGTACACCAATGCTAGGAGGCTAGTAAATAAATTTGATGAATTTGAGGTATTGCTCAAAACATCAAAGGCAGATATTGTTGGGATTTCAGAGACGTGGTGTCACACAGATATAAGGAATGCAGAACTGGAATTTGGGGAGTACAATGTCTACAGAAAGGATAGGAAGGGAGGAGGGGTTATGCTATTAGTTAAGAAACACATAAAATCCAAGGAAGTGAAGCCAGTCGACATCGCTGGACAGTGCAGTGTCGAGTCAGTTTGGTGTGACATAAGCATTAGGAGATCAAAATTGAGAGTAGGAGTGTGCTATAGGCCTAATGACTCTGATGAGTATAATAAGAAAACTGTACAGAGAAATAGAGTGGGCCAGTAAATCAGAGAGTCTTATTATGGGGGATTTTAATTTCCCAGATATTGACTGGAATTTGGGGGCTGGTCACTCACACCCTAGCAAGGCTTTTGTGGATTTATTGGATGATTGTTTTCTACATCAGCATGTTTGGGAGGCAACTAGAGGGAGTAATACTCTTGATTTAATTATCAGTAATGATTCTTCATGCATTAAGAATCTGCAGATAAATGAACCACTAGGTGGCAGTGATCACAGTGTTCTGAAGTGGGATTTACTCAAAGAGGTAACTACCATTAGGGGTAAAGGGAAGGGGTATTGCTTTCGTAAAGGCAACTACGGTGGACTGAGACAGTATTTAAATTCTATACAGTGGGATTAACTGATGATGTTACCAACAGCAAATTCAAAATGGGAAGCATTCAAAGAACTTATCTTGGAAGCTACTAGGCTTTACATACCAACTAAGAAATATTGTTCAAGGTTTAGGCCTAATTGGATGTCAGATGAACTAATGAGGCATATGGCAGAGAAGAAAAATGCATGGGATACATACAAATTAACACTTGACACAGAAGCCTATGATAGATACAAGTTGATCTGTAACCAAGTTACGAAGGAGGTTAGGCAGGCGAAGGCAGATTACGAGAAATCCTTGGCAAGGAATGCGAAGAAAAACTGCAAAGAGTTCCTTACTTATGTAAACTCTAGAAGGAAGGGGATGAATCAGATTGGTCCACTTGATATCGATGGGTCAACTGTTGATGATCCTGCTCAGGTAGCTAACAAACTAAATGAATATTTTGCATCGAGATTCACACATGAGGAGTTATTCAGCAAGGGGGTTGCCAGAGGTGTATTCAACTCTGGCAGTAATCTAGAGAATCTTGTAATAACTGAGAGTAAAGTGGAGGAGAAATTGTTGAAGATAAACGCAAGAAAGGCACCTGGGGTGGATGGAATCTATCCAGTTATATTAAAGGAGGCAGCAATGGAAGTAAGCAAACCCTTAGCCATAATTATGAGAGCTTCCTTGGACTCAGGGGAGGTACCCATGGACTGGAGATGTGCAAATGTGACCCCAATTCACAAAGGAGGATCAAAGGCTGACACAAGTAATTATAGACCTGTGAGTTTAACTTCTGTTCCCGGAAAATTAATGGAGGCACTGGTTAAAGAATCACTGCAGGATCATCTAGACAAGACTTCTGTTATAGCTCAGACACAGCATGGTTTTGTTAAGCATGGTTTTGTTCTTGCCTGACCAATTTGATTGGATACTATGATGTAGTCACAAAAGAACTGTATGCAGGGAATAACTTTGATATTATATACTTGGATCTTAGAAAGGCTTTTGATACTGTTGCACATGGAAGGCTCCTGCACAAATTGGAGCAGTGTGGCATTGGAGGCAAATTGCTGTTATGGATAAAGGGGTGGTTGAGGGGGAGAAGACAGAGAGTGGTAATCAATGGACAGTGCTGATCATGGACTAATGTTATTAGTGGAGTCCCTCAGGGTTCAGTATCGGGTCCTTTATTGTTTTCTGTATTTATAAATGATATTGATGATGGTATATCAAGCTTAATGTCCAAGTTTGCAGACGATACGAAGGTTGGCAGGGTTGTTAAGGACACTACTGACACTATGCTGCTGCAACAGGATCTGGAAACGTTGAGCAGATGGGCTGAGAGGTGGCAAATGAAGTTGAACATTGACAAATGTAAAGTACCACATATGGGAAACAGCAACCCCAGAGCAACGTATCAACTCTGTGGTACTACACTGACAGTGGTAGAGAATGAAAGGGACCTGGGGGTGGTTGTGCAGGCAGATATGAAGTTCTCTGAGCAGTGCAGACGGGCTGCAAGAGTAGCTCATGGTGTATTGTCAATGATATATAGGAATTTTTCTAGCAGGGATAAGGAGGTGATTATTCCCTTGTATAAGGCAATGGTCAGGCCACACCTAGAGTACTGTATACAGGCCTGGAGACCTCATTTCAAGAAGGATGTAGAGCTGCTGGAACGAGTACAGAGAAGGGCAACAAGATTAGTGAATGGAACAAAGGGGTGCTCTTACGAAGAAAGGCTTAAGTTTTGCGAATTACAGTGTCTGGAGACTAGGCACCAGCGAGGTGATCTGATAGAGGTGTACAAAGCCTTGAATGGTGTGAGCATTCTCAATGCTGATGGGATTCTTCCTCTTGCTCAGAATAATCACCTGAGAGGGCATAAATTCAAATTGAGGAAAGACAGATGTAGGATAGATGTGCGGAAATTTGCCTTTAGCCAGCGGGTGGTTGGTAGGTGGAACAGACTTCCATCCCTTGTCGTGGAAGTTGATAGCCTAAATAAGTTTAAGGCTCGGCTGGACAGGTATTTCGAACGAACAGAGGGATGAAGTGGAAGTGGTTATTTTTTATTTATTTATTTTACTTTAATTTTTTTGGCTGATGCTGCATAAGCTTGCTTTCTTGCATCAAATGCCTCTACTAATGCTAATGCTAATTCTTAATACACGAATGATCACTGCTCTGCGGTTGCCTCTCGTCCATGCTGCTGCAGTAAACAATCATCCAATAAATTCCCCAAAATCTTGCTAGTTTGCGAGTGACCAACCACAAGTTCCAGTCAATATCTGGGAAGTTAAAATCCTCCATTATAAGACATTCTGATTTTACTAGCCCACTCTATTTCTCTGTATAATTGTTCATTGTACTCATTCGAGTTATTAGGCCTATAGCACACTCCTACTCTTATTTTTGCTTTCCCAACACTTATGTCACACCACGCCGACCGGGCTAGCCGGGTGGGTAAAGTGCGTGCCTAGCAACCCAGAGGTCGCGGGTTTGAATCCCGCCTCGGGCTTGGATCAAAGTACTGCAAAAACCTTGGGAGGTGCATTATGGCCACAGAAGCCGATGTGCCAACAACTACCAAAAATGAAAAGAAAAAATGTCACACCACACTGACTCAACATTGCACTGTCCCTCTATGTCAACTGGATGCCTTTCCTTTGATTTTATGTTTTTCTTAATTAACAGCTTAACCCCACCTTCCTTTCTATCCTGTCTATTCTTCCTGTACATGTTGTACTCCCCAAATTCCAATTCTGCAGTCCTAATATCTGTGTGATATGACATCTCTGATATCCCAACAATATCCGCCTTTGATGTCTTGGCCAACACTTCAAATCCATCAAATTTATTTACTATTCTACTAGCATTGGTATACATGCACCTATTCTTATTCTTAGTTACCCTAACACATCCCATATATTTATTTGTTTCATGATGACTGCCATCAGTCCCTGAAACTCCTGGCACCCCTTGCTCCAGTCCGCTGCTTATTCTAATAGAAGTAGTGCAAGAATCACCTTCACCTCTGCCTGTGGCTACTTTTAACCTTTTAGTCTGTGAAACCCCCAAGCTAGCAGTTTTGCGACCCACCTAACACTGCCTCGATAGCATCAGCAAATATTCTTGCACCCTTTCTATTTAAGTGTATCCCATTCCTGTAGAAGCAGTCTCCTGTTAACAAGCAGAGACCACGCTGAAAAAAATTCCACTCCATGAGCCTTTCACAATCCCTCCAGGGCCAAATTGATTGACAAGGCTCTCATCATGTACTCCCTCCTATCATGTCTGGGGAGAATTGTAGCACTTTTAAATTTAACTCCAACTCACGACTTTTCTCAACATTGACCTGTACTTGTTAAGTAAATCTGCAGATCTCCTACTCTTAATGTCATTGGTGCCAACGTGTACAACAATATCACCCTTTATGCCTTAAAAGATGATATCTGCTTCACGACATCATCAACGTTTGCCCCGGCAGACATACCCTGGTCCTATTCTATCTATTGAATTAGCGTAACGATTATCAGTTCCCAGAGGGCGGCAGAAGCTGACTGCTAATCGGCGATTAATTCAAACATTCATTTTTTGCGTGATCCTTCGGGAAAAAGATTGGATGAAATGAGGTGATGAAATTAAATTCAAATTAGTCTTAAACAATGGATATACATAAGGCTTTGTTTCCTTAATCCTTTGTGTCCTTAATCCTTTTTATTGTAAATATAATAATAAAGTGAAAAATAATTTTAACTATCAGGCATTTTAAGCATAAAAAGTTTACAACCCAAAATTTGCTTATTAGATATGTATTAATAGTAGCTTACTAACGTTAAATAAGGTTTAAAAGAAACGGATGTGCAAAAAATAATATTCATTTTGATTGAATATAAACGCTGCAAAGTCCTTTAGGAGTTATGGAGAAATGTTCATATAGGATAAATAAAACAATTGAAACATTAAATTCTTAAGAATTGCACTAACTCAACTATACATTACAAAATACAGTATACCATGGTCCGGAGCACTCCGCACCATATTTCTCTCAAATGCTGTAAACTTGTAAAAATAAAGACTATATTTATTTTTATTATGAAATAAAAAATATAAAATTTATGCAGCTCATAGATACAGTACTTTTGTAATAGAGAAAGAATTGCACTAACTCAACTATACATTACAAAATACAGTATACCATGGTCCGGAGCACTCCGCACCATATTTCTCTCAAATGCTGTAAACTTGTAAAAATAAAGACTATATTTATTTTTATTATGAAATAAAAAATATAAAATTTATGCAGCTCATAGATACAGTACTTTTGTAATAGAGAAATGGCCTTAACTTTGCACATTTGGCGCTATTATTAAAAACAAATCCAGAGGGCATATTCCACGATCTCCACATAACGGAAGGTTATTTTTTTGTACAAAATGTGTGTGGGAAAAATGTTTGTGCTCTGTGTTGTAGGTGGGTGAATTAAAATTAGTTAATTAATAAATTATTAAGAATAATAAAAAAGAATGAAACAAAAATATATTAATAAAGATTACTTTGCTAAAATAAAGATTGAATTGAAATAACTAAAAAAAATTATAATTATCCCCGTTGGCAAAGCCTCTAATAATTATGCATTTATATGTAAAGATTTTTATGTTAACGTCCCCAGACGTTAACATAAAAATTAAAAATGAGAAAATAACTTCAATCCAAGTGATACTTATATCAAATTATATTACTCTCTCAGTATTATTATTACATTAATAAGATATTATTCCAAAATATCATTAAACATCAATAAGTTTCAGATTTATGATATCTTGCAAGAATAGTTATGGCCAGATACAGGCGCCTCCATATCCAGGTGGGTAGGAGCCGCAGTGCGTAGCACACGGTTCTTTATTAGACCGGGGTTCTACCCCTGACCACCAAATACGGAGGATGCGGAAAGGTCAGTGAATGACCACCGCATATCCCCGGAGCAATATGGCCTTAGTTTCTATCGCTCCTAAAAACCAAATATAAAACAAACAAACATGGCCAGATACCTGGTAAAACATTAGGGGCAATTGCTTAAAGCTGTCTTGGATACCTAATAGTAAAATTATATTCAATAATCAACCTATTTTGGAGGCCCTACGTTCTTATGATATTTTACAAATGCAAACCTTTGATTTTCAAAGTCTCTTCACCATCTTCATAATTTGAAATCTGTCATTAATGAAGTAAGAAGGGGGCTTTTTGCTGACTTAATATATAATTTATAGTATATATAAACCACATGGTGGCCGATAACTCCATCTGATAAATATATTTCATTTTTTTTACATTGAACAGTAATCTTACTGTTAGAGATGTGATCCCCCTTAACATTGAAGTAACCATCTTTCTGTGGTAATACATACTCTTTTGGCGCCTCCGTAGCCAGGTGGGAAGGAGCAGTAGTGCGTAGCACACGCTTCTTGATTAGACCGGGGTTCGAGCCCGTCACCACCAAATACGGAGGATGTGGAAAGGTCAGGGAATGACCACCGCATATCCCGGAGCAATATGGCCTTAGTTGCTAATGCTCCAAAAAATAACAATAATAATAACATACTCTTTACAGTGGACATTCATCCAGCCTTAACTCTTTATTGATTAGACTCATAGACAGCTTTTTTTCTTCTTGGTAGACTCCTCATTTGAACTTTTAGATTACCTAAAGAATTTTAATCGTGCGAATTTCTGCGCACATGCAATTAAGGACAAATTAATTCCAATAAACAGTGTGGAATCTTTTTATGAAAGAGGAGAAAAAAGGAATTGTGCAAACTTTTAATATTACGAGGAAATCCCATTCAAGATTAATAGAAAAGGAACTATTTAAGCTGCATTACATTAAATCCATTTCCTTAATTAAAACACATACTTGTATCTTTTAACTGGCTTTAAAGAGCCAAGCCAAGCAACTCCTAGCTTAGGAAGATTAAGAGAAATATCAATAACCCTTTGTATTATTTTGACTGTGTATCGCAGAAATAACTTCGGTAAAGACTGTTAACTCTGATTATTACTTGTTGTTGGCGGTAATTGCAAAGTGTGCAGTTCAAGAAACTGCCTTAATGTTCTCTAGCGTTGTTGTGGTTTTCAATTAATTAGGACGGCTCGCAATTTAGCAAAGGTGGTACTTTCTCAGAAGTAATTAGAATTACTGCGGACTGTAGCTGTCGGGTGTGAATTGTAGTGTCCTGCAGCTATAACGCCAAAGAAAGATTTGACTCGATAACGGTGTGTGTCTGTGTGTGTTCTTTTTCCGCACACTTGAATCCATTAGTTCGTCCACTTCGGATACAGAATGTAATAACTTGAAACATTCATTTTAACTCCACTTATTCAACAGGAGTTTCTGGAAACACAGATTGCTTCAGATAAACTGCGGATACCGTTGTCTAATAAATAAGGAATTCGCTGGATGTAGCGGCTGAGAGTACACAGGAACGTGGCTAAATGCATGCAAAGAAGAAAATTTACATGTGAGTTTAGCTAACATGCAAATTAGCGTGGAATTAATTACCTTTTGCATTGTTCTTTTGAAAACTTTCCTAAAATTGAGATTTATACCAGTTTGAATGCGTCCATTTTACAGACATAATACGTATATCGATGATATGGTCTTATTTGCCTTGCTGCTTATGATGTGTAACATTAGCAGCAACTTTAATTCAAATATAAAAGAAATGCTTCAGAGAAGGACAGCTGGTTTATTCAGCCACATCTATTGTATAGCATCTTTTTCTTTTCTTTTCATTCCTGCAGAACTGCATGTTTGAAAAAGCGTACAGAAAACAGAAGTAAACCCCAAATGCTGTATTTGTTCATGTATAATATTTCATGGGTTAAATCAAAATTGGTTACACTATTGAAAAAGGTAGAATCTTAAGGTACCCAAAGAATTCCAAACTTTTTGGGACAGATTTTATAAAGAACCAGAAGTAAATCTATAAATATGCCTTCAGAAATGCAACCAGCTTGAAGATTCCCATATATAAAGAGAAAAATCTTTTGGCCAATGGCTTGAAATTCCATGGTGTTGCCAAATCTAAAAGTGTTTCCCCTGAGATCAGATCTTCCCGCTCATTCACATTTTCAAGTCTTCAGTAAACGAACAACCTTGTTAGTTTTCCCTAATAACTTTTTACAGAAAGTCGTTAACCAAACTTCTTGCCATATAATATTTACAGTCGTTCAATGCAGTACTAGAAACTATCAAAACTTATTTCTACCAATGTCAAGTTACAGAGCAGCAAGTCTTAAAGCGATTTTCTAGTTTCTCTTGGGTTAAAAGGGGTGGACAACAAAATGAAGTGAAAATAAAAATCAATAATCATTAAACACACGTTTATTCTGAATAACTTTGTAGAGATACTTTGAGTACTTAATTTGCAGAGTGACTTAAGTCCTAATATGTGAAGTTCTTGTGCTGTTTACTGGCTTTTATTATATATCTAAAAGTTTATTTTCGGAGTACATCATTTGTTCATTTTTAAGCCGTTTAACTTTTTTTTTCAAAGCATTGATCAGGTTAAAATATTAGAAGTGTTTAATTCATTTTAATATGAATTACGCGTCAATTCAAATTAAAGGAAACACCCTAAAAATCCCTTTGGTTTTAGTGTCTATCCTCCTCCTTCTTGCTGTTATTCTTTAGCCATATAACATCAAAACAACACGTACATATATTTAAAATGAATAATAAATCTTGGTCATCGCAACCGTAAAAGATTCTTATGGCAAGTTCTTATGGAATCGCATTATTTCCTGTTATTGATTTCTATTTGTTTTCCTTTGGTCTTTATCCCTCACTTTTGATTTCATTAGATGTCCGGTTAGGTGATCTCATCGGATTCTAGCCCTCTAGATAATACGGATTTTTACCGAAAACAGACAAAATGATCTTTAGAATGCGTACAGGATGTGTTCGACATGAGCTAATCTAATTAACTCCTGATAATTGAATTAAACTATGAATTATGTCGAGGAACTCATAAATGTCTGCGCTCTGTTCAAAAAACATGGATAGCTAATGAATTTTATTTTATTGTTTATTTCTGCTTTCATTCCTAAATGAAAACACAATATTTATTCTATTGATATATTTACGTTATGCAACAGTTACATCTTGGATGATAGAAACCCAAATATTTCGTATGATCTAAATTATTCTGTGAGCTGTTAAAATATACAACAGCCATTGCTGTCATTGATTTAGTTACAATGCTGAAAAGGCATTGATAATGCAAATTATAGATTTATATTACAATTAAAAATCAGCTGTCATTTACTGGGCAACTCTACATCGAATTTTCAACATATTTTTCTATAGTGCAACTGATAAAAGGCAAAATGTCACACAGTCCAAGTTTATCTTTCTTTGTATAAAAATTAATTCTTTTATAAATATTTACCCAGGAAGGTCACAGTATTGTGAATTTCTCTTATCTCCTGTCTCTTTGGAAAGGTTCGATTCTGGTCACTAGATGAAAATGACTTATTTACTGTCTGTGATGGCAGTAACGTCTATAACGTCTTCAAGGGCTCAGTTAGTTGAGCTTTAGGAAGGAAGTACAGCGATTTTTCTTCCAGAAACTTTGCTCCTTTTTTTTGTGATATGATGAAAGAGGTATACCTTCCATACAATACACAATATTTACAGTTATTCTGTAATTTGCTTGTATATTAGTGAAACGAAATGACCTTGGATACCTAAGCGATTTTCCAAAATAACCCAACCCAAGATAATCTCAGAAGTACCAGCGTATATTTTGACAGATATTTTTATATATATGTATCCGTGTAATACCACGACACTAACATGCACCATTCAGGTGTATAGATGTCAGGGAATGAATTTCCAGTATTTATTTAGCTTGTGCAGTGAAAATCGACTACCGAACAGTATATTCTTGGTCAAAAGAAAGAGACAGTATGATCTCTAATGTCAGTTTTCAATTCACGGAAGCAACTAATAATTTAAATGCTATCTGGCTAAGCAATAACTATTTAAACTCAGTAAAGCCATATTAAATTCCACTTAACTCATTAAAAAGAAAGAAGAAACATCGCTGCCATTGGGACAGGTGGGCTACGAAACCCACTCTTTGTTGAAATGTCTGGGAAGCCGTTTTGATCTACGTTAAGTGCCTTTCCATGTTGACACCGTTATTCTCTTGCATTATCCCAATCTTTACTTCTCTTTGCAAGGCTTACTGTGCAACGTTGCTTCAGAGTAGAGCTATTTTAATTTTCGCGTGCAACGTTAGCCACATTAATCCCACGGTGCAGTATCACTAATTGCATTTCCAACTGTAATACGTACTCAAAATATCGCCTCCTAAATAAACATAATTAATTCCAAGAAGGGGCTTGCTGTTGGATTATGTTTTGCCCTAATTAATTGCAAGCTAGGTATAAATGATGTTTGCGCAGTATAGGTCATGCTGTTCCTTCGGTGACTATTAATTAATGGTTTCAGAATTCAGGCTACGAAAGTTGTCAGACTGGAGAGAGTTTCACTATGGAAGGTAAAGGGAAGGGAAAATTGCTGCAAGGATCCATAGAAATGACCGCGATGCAGATCTTTATATTATGCTTACGCTTTATGTAAGCTGTTACATGTGTTGGAGTTTCAGCTTCTCATTAAACGTTTATCAGGAGTAAACTCATTTGTATGTATAGATTTTTTTTTTATCTTTCTTGTTGTATGTACAGTATGTGAAATCTCGATAATACTAAGTATTCGAAGAGTTACAGTGACACTCGATTATATCAAACAAATGTATGGATTCCAATTAGAGTATTTTGATATCTGTACGAGAATTACTATATTGATCCAAGATAAGTGTACCCATTTAAGATTAATCTAAATCTAAACTTATCTTTTGGTCTAAATGCTGTTGAAGAGCTTTAATAGAAGTATTAACAGTATTTTTCTGTTTTAAGCTGAAACTTTGACAGTCGTGTTACCACATCCTGTAATTTGTTGAAATAAAGAACTTCAGAAGCTTCATAAATCCTAAATAGTCTTAAATGCTAGCAGTAATAGGAATTAGACCTCGGCATAATTACAAACTGGAGTTTACATAAAAAAAAGCAAACTGATATAATCCATACAGACATACCCCGGAAACAGTTTCAGTGCTGTCACTTGTTTTGTCAAAAAGTGTAACAATCATCATTCGCCATTTCAAACGGATTCCAGTTCCGGCCACAGGCGACATTGCCGAGGAATATCGTCTAAACATTTACTTTACCATCATCCGATTTCTCTGCAACAATGTGAAGTTGGTAGCATTAGAGTGTTAGCTCCTCTGCTTCTTTAAATGAATTACTCTTTCATAGAACATACAGTATTCTTTAGTACCAGCTCAATGTCCATATGGTGTGATAAAATCTGTTTCCAAAATTAAAGTACTCGCTCGGAATCTGTTCTTTGTAAACTTCAGGGTATCCCAAGTTTATTCTGGGCTTCCAGTTTCCAAGTACATCTTTCTTAATTGTTTTCCGGTAAGCAGCGTCTGCTTTTATCTTTTCCAAAATAAATGGAAAAAAAAAAATATATATATATATCCAAAATGAGTCGTTAGTCTGGAAAAAAAAATAAAGATTAACATACAAGAGGATATTTTTCAATCTATGAAAAATGAAAGGACATTTGAAATTTATCAAGCTTATAGTTTGATTTGATTTGATTTGAGTTTTATTGGCGCATAAGCAGCTGAGGCTATAATGCGCCAAATACCGGTCATATGTAAAAAAAAAATTAAAACATTCAGTGACCTAAGTAGTTAGGCCACCATGTCCAGATGTATAATAACAAAGATATAAAAAAATAAATCAATAAAGACGTAACAATAACATAAATTTTAAATACAATTAAAAACTTTTATTGATTTAAAATAGCTAAAAACAGCAGACACGCTGTCATTGTCGGATAAAATCTGACTGAGTGTATACGGCTCAGTCAGATGGTTAAAAGCGGTAGAACGAGTGCTGCTAAAATCTGGACAGTCAATTAAAAGGTGTCTGATCGTTAAAATTGTGCCACAGGACACACACATAGGAGGGTCATCAGCCCTCATCAAGCTTATAGTAGTGACCATGGGCGCCAGCAGGATATTTTACAATGCGGTGCATGTGGGAATAAATTTTTTGTTCACCAAATTTTCGAATGCATGCAGTAGCTTAATTAAGTCACGTTTGAGTGATTTACATGTACAGCCGAGTCAACGTTTCGTGTAGAATTTTTTTTGTAGAATTTGTATTGTTTTAATGTTTCAAAAAAATTAATGAAAATTTAAAAAATTGCGTATTACTTTGAAATCCAAAGGTGAAGCACTTGCACCATGCTGGTAGTAACGGCTATTAATTTGCGTGAATCGAGTCATCGGTTATCTAATGACTAATTTTATTATCTAATGAGTAAAATTTCTCACACAATGGCAACTGCTGCTGCGCTGAATTTCGGCTTATTTTGAAGTGACTTGATGAGTCGGGCCAGTTTTCCGTAGTGACTCGATTCAGCCATAAGATTAGCTTTGCCCATCTGTACTCTGTAATTTGTCCAGACTTATATGAATATTTATTATTTTATGCAGACTACGCAGGACAAACAATAGTTGTAAATTTACTTTTATTTGCAAAAATTATCGGGAATTACAAACTTTTAGACGTATTTCAATGTTGTAACATAAATTAAATAAAGTTAAGATGTTGCAGTAAATGGGATTAATTTTTGATCCAATTCGCCTTTCCCTGACCTGTTCATTAGTTTCCAGGTTGTGCCATTCGACAGCTATGAATACAGAAGATGCTTAATTGTGGTGACTTACAAACTGCTTTTTCTTTTTTAAACGAATTATGAATTTAGCATTTGGCTTTTGCGGCCACTACCGGCTTTGATCGCTGTTCTCTTATTTAAAATTGACACAACCTGGCTTTAAATTCAATATCGCATTTGTGCCTCTGGAAAAATAAAAATCTTTCTTGAAAAGACAGAAGAGGCAGAAGAAAAATCTTTTCTTCTGTCTCTTCTTTCTTGAGACAGAAGAAAAGTTAGAGTTTAGTGATTGATTTTAAACCTGCTATTGGAACTTATATATCTGCAAGTAGCTACACCTTATTAAAAATAAATGAATACGTTGATTAACATTTATTGCCCGTTAATCGCTTTTCTAAACATAAATATTTGTGAAATGATGAATAAAGATTTTGTAAATGGATTCTGATGAATTGGTTTTGTTTACTGTAAAGCTTCTCTTTGATGGTGTTTTTCATTTTGTTTAAAGTTTGCAGGTTCCCCTTTTTCTACGACTGTGTACAAACGTTAAGAAACACACCATATTAAAATACAGTGTACTTGTATATACTGTAACATCAACAGACTAATTCTAACATAATTTATTTGAACATCATTCTTTTTGTGCAAACAGCAAATATCTCTGAAAGACTAATGACAATATCTTACGTTCTTAAGTGACTATCACTGGTCGCTTAAAATGCTCTTCGTTTTTCTGATTCATGATTTGAATGCAATTAAAGTGCTTATATGGCAATTATTTCTTTCACCATTTCTCACAGAATGCGAGAGGAGTGCACTCGTTTCGCATTCTGTTTTAATAAGAAAGCGAAGATAGACTTTATTCTTGGCACAACAAGATTCTGGAACAAGGGTGGTTTTCGTAGGCTGCTCTTAAAGGAAACAAGAACTAATTTAATCCCCAACAAAGCTTCCTTTATATCTTTCTCTCTACCCTCTACTATACAATTAGTACTAGTCCAACTCTCTCCTTACCGAGAAGGACACTGAAGCAATAAACGTTTTAAGGATATAAGAACGCTTAGAAAATTGACTTGATTTATTACCGGAAATACAGTTAGCTCCTATCCACAAAATGCATTACCCCACCATTAGAACACAGTATTGTCCATCCTCTTATTCCATTTTGGGAGCAAATGTCTGTCAATTTTTTTTTTTTTTTTTCGCAAGGTATAACAGGAAAGAAACAGCTAAGCAGTGAGTGCTAATACAACTAGTTTGTGCATCCTGTTAGAAAAATATTCCCAAAGGACCCTTTAAAACACATCATTTTAGCCTTCTTCCCGAAAACGATTATGTAACCACTATTTCCATATGTGTGCGTTGTTTGTTCCTCCATAACTTTTGTGTTTATACTTTGCTCGCAATCAAAGTTAAAGTGCTCTTGAGGGAGCTATAAGCCTAGCATGGATGGGGAGGAAGTATACTGCTCGACAAAATTAACAGAACAAAGTGTTTTTCATGAATGTTTTATTGTGAACAGTGCTGCTGAAGGCGAATATTTCATATGATAGGCATCCTGCATTTAAATACCGAGTACCCAACAGAAATCGATCTACAACTATACAGAGCCGCACATTATGCTGATTGCCCATAAAAACAAGAGTTGCGACGACATCACTTCTTTCCTATTTTTTGGCTTTCTTAGTGGGATAGCCACATCTCCAGTACTCAGGATGGCAAGTCATCATCGTTTAGATGGTTCTTTGAGATGGCTGACTGCCAACTCAAAGAACGACTTGACGAATTGAAGCCGGGCAGTCGCAGGCGGAAGTGGCACGTTAGCTTGATGTGTTATGCAGTGTCGTCTCGGCACTATGGAAGCAGTTACAACCATTACATGAAGAGCTGGCCAGGGTCGTCTGAGGGCTATGTCAATCATAACAGACCAGCTATCTGGCTCTAACAGCAAGATGGAACCCTGCGATATCTTATCATTGATGTTTCTTGTCAGGTGAAAACATTTTCAACCGTACTGTGTTAAGAAGGCTCAATTCAAATAAATTGTACGGATGGAAGCCAATGGTTTGTATCACATTGACCACAAACCATCGCAGAGCTCGTCGAAACTGGTGCCATGAACATGTGATTTGGAACCCTGATAAATTGGATAAAGTTCTTTTCTCTGATCCGTCCCGTTTTCAGATTCTGTACGTTATTCCATCTGGAGGCATTGAAGAATGCGGTACTATTTCCCCAACATGAGAGAAAGGGACACTTATGGTTGTTGTAGTAGGGTTTTAGGAGCATCAGCGACTAAAGGCATATTGCGCCATGTATACTGTTTGTAAATTGCTTGTGTTCTGACGTCGATTTTCTGTTTACTAGACGAAAAAAACATTCTACCCTCGCCTGAGACCGAATAACTTAGCCACGTTGTGAAAAAGGCCCATAAAAATTCCTTTCTTCATTGACGGACACGAAATCAGGTCTTTTATACCCGGTGTGGGGAGGACGTGTAAATTGTGTTAGTTGTCCAACGGCACCAGGGGTTTCCCACATCTCCGCGTTGTATAATTTGTTTTTGTGGCACAGACCTCTGTTGGAGGCTTTAAAGATTTAAGAGATTTAAAAATGTATGGGGAGTGGAGTGTTGCGTAGTGTTTTATACCGTTGTTATCTCTGACCATTTAGCCGTTGAACCCCTGGTTGGACCCACCGTTGCCCACACAGCCACGAGGAGGAGGAGGCAGGTCAGGCACCCAGTAGATTGTTATAGTACTCTGGCAGGCCCTGTCATCTAATTCCGAAGATTTCAGTTGCAAGGGCTTAAAAAAAAGAAAAATAAAAAAAAAATTGGGGATGTTGAAGGTTAATTTATAGCCAAGAAATTTAGGTCGAGGTGAACTTAGTTAATGAATTTTGTGTTTTAGAATTTACAATTTAATTAGGGTGTGGGGAGGATGGCTATCCTACCAACTGTACTACCCACGAGGGCCACACTTACGGTGGAGGTGTTGTTCTCGTGTGGAGCGGAACTGACTAACGGCCGCACTCCCTTGATGTTTTAGACAGGGATACCGAGATTATATCCTTGAACCCTATGTCCGACTTTTTAGGGTGCGGTTGGCCCAGATTTACTTTTTATGCACGACAACGCCACTGCACATAGAGTTTAAGTGGTGGAGGAATATTTTGAAACTGGACATGTGAAACGACTGCCGTGGCCAGCACGATCACAGATTTAAATCCGATCGAACATGTTGCGGCCTGCAATACTACGGCTAAGGGCGTCGCAGAGCACGCCGATAGCCAACTCCTCGGTCACTTGGTGAGCTGAAAGAATGAGATTTTGTTGCCACAGAATCTTATAAAACCCGTATATCGAGAAAAAAATTGTTTATTTTTTTCAACGGTAAATATTTGGTGCCAAAGAGAACCCGCACTCAAAGGGAACAAGAGGCTGAACAAATAGTGAGATCCTTCTTATTGCTTCCTCTTTTTGTCATCATGTAAAGGTTTTGTGGTGTTGGTATTATTGAAGATTTTTGATAATTTGTATTGATTCTGTGTAATCATTGAGAGAATTTGATATACAATATATATGTGTGTGAACTTAGAAATTTCGCGAACTTGCAGAATTTTATTTATATATTGTCTTCGCAAACATTTATCTGGTTGTTGCCTTAATGGCACATTATATTTTCGGCCTAGAGAAAGTGGCACACGTTAAGGTTGGAGTAGAGCTACACTGACTTATCCAGTCGTTTTCAGGTTAGCTGTTACAGTTTTTGTTCACCAATCGCCTTTCTCTAGAACCGAGATTAGACTTCGGGATCTGTTGGAAATTGCAAATAACGGAAATAGTGGAAATTGCTGTGCTACAGTAGGAAAAAGCCGGATGGAAAAAGCTGAAGTTCGAATGCGGTAAGTGAGTGGGGAATTTTTATGAGCTTTATTCACAATGTTGCCCAATTAATGTCTGTGGTTATGACTATAGACATAACCGACATAACTTATAGTTATGAACGTTATGTCTATAGATAACGTACTGACGCATAATAGCCTTAGTTGCTTGAAGAATGCATACTCCTAACATAGTCCCTTTCTTTATTAAACATTGTCATTCATATCGTGTGAAGAGTGCTTGAAAAATGTTCACATTGATTAAAAGTTTTTCCTCATATTTTCGCACGCCTTCCAACCCCATGAAGGTCCAAGTTAAACTTCTGTAGTGATATTATTTTATGGCCATTATTATAATTCAATCACTTATGGTTTCACTTATTCTGGACTCTGTTCGCATCGATCTTCTTCCCTTCATATTTTTATCGTATGGAGCGTAAATCGTTTCGCGCGTGGGAAGCGTTTCCAATACTCATTACGGTTGAATGTACTGTTTTCCTTCCATAAGATTACGTCATTCCACAGTCACCGTTCTGATGCTTGTTCATTCACTACGCAAGATTTCATCTTTTGTCATTTTATTTGAGAATGGGAACTGTCAATTTTGGAATGAACTGTTTTCCTATGTTTATATTGCAATCGTTGAGAAAGGAAGCCCTATTGATTCTGCAAGGTGATATCCTCCTTAATCAGTTTACACAAATACCAATAATGCGCCTGAAGAAAGGATGGAACAAGTCAAGTTCAACAGGGAACTTATAAGTGATGTAATATGAAATGCTTTACAGAATCCACGAAATCCATTTCTCTCATCCTCGCCCGGCACTGCTTCCCTTCGTCATCATTTAGTTCATTTCTTGGATCGATGTTCTGCCCATCAGATAATGCTGATAAGATATGTAATAAGAAAAGACATCCCTTCTTCTTGCAATTATTCCTCTTTCTTTTCAAACTTTGGTTGTATCGGAAAATGATTTTTATGGTTATCTTGCTTCGGTGATGTCTATTGACCACTTAATGATCCGTGCATGAGTAAAGAAATAACAGGAACGTTCTCTGGGCAGTGGAAGGCTTGATGCTCTGCATCGACTGCCTCCTATCTTTTATATCTCTTGGAAATATTGACAGGCAGTTATTGGCAGAACTTATAACCAGAAGTATACGATGCTTAGCTGGCTTGATTCCACCTGCAATATACATTGCATAAATATTGTTCTCATTTCGGTTACCTATGATATTTTTACCTCTAATAAATTATAAAAAAAATGTGTATTTGTGTTTGAGGAGGTGCGCATGCGCTTGATTGCCAATACTAAATGTTTCTCATTATTGAACATAGATTGAAACATTACTTTTGTGTGAAACATTAACTTTGAGTTATGCTGAATAAGTTCAATGCTTTAAATGCGTTAAAAATTTATAAAATACTTTTAATAAGTTTTTCGTATTGATCAGACAACCATTTAATAGGTCCAGTCCTGTGTTTCCCGAATTGAAAATAGATTAAATTTAGTTACTTATTGTAGCTAACAGGACGCGCGTGTGATATAAATAATGCTAGACGTGGTCTTAATTTAATTTACTTTAATTTAATAAATCAGTTAGCTCTGATTTCATTTTCTCAGAACCAGTATAGAACCAAACCAAACATTACTTATGTAAATTACATAAAATCCTTATGTTTATGAAACCTGTGAAGAACAACTTTATTATTAAAAAAAAAAAATGGTCTCGTTGCTAACTTAGTACCTTGCCAGTTGACAATTCAGTCCACGTCACCTTTTTTTTTCTCTTTAGAATAAGCTGCAATCATTTTTTTATTCATGCCGGTTCCCTACCAAGTGTTACCTCGTTATAAAGGCTAAATTAATAATAAAAAAACCTTCCTTGATGCAAATTTAAGTTTCAACCAACATTATACATATCTACTCGTATTAACATACGAGCAAAATATGATTTTAATTTTTATTTTTATGGTGATGGAGCTTATTGAGCGGAGGAGTGGTTTTTTCTCATATTGTTTATTTTGTCTGTAGAAGTAGTATTATTAGTGTCAAATAATGCAAGAAAGCAAGTTTATAAGGCATCATCAAAAAAAAAAAAAAACACTTCTCACATCATCACTTGTCCTTCCCCTCCAATAATTTGTCTGTTTCGTCCTTGCTGTTATTCAGTATATCCACTTCTATAAAAACAGAAGTTTGTTCCAGCAATCAACCAACCGCCGGATGAAGCCAAACTTCAGAACGTCTATCCTGCAATCTTCCTTCCTCAATTTGAATTTATGCCACCTCAACCTCGTGTGTAGTTTGAGAAAGAGGAATAATGCCATCAGTTGAGCCTGCTCAATCTATTCAAAGCTTTAAACACCTCAGTCAGATCACCTCACAGATGCGCGACTAGTTTCTAGACGCTGTAATTTTCAGAACTGTAGCCTTTCTTGGTAAGAACACCATTCCTCCTCACCAATCGCGTTTCCCTTCTCTGCACCCTTTCGAGCAGATGTACATCCTTCTTAAAATGAGGCCTTTAGACCTGTATACAGTACTCGAGCGACTTGACCATTCGTTTGTACAATGAGATAATCACATCCCTATCCCTGCTAACAAAATTCCTGTAATAATGATAATTGACAAAACAACATAAGCGCTCCTGGAAACCTGTCTGCGCTGCTCAGAGAACTTCATATCTAACTGCATAAATTATCCCCAGGTCTTTTTCATTCTTCATTGCCCCGAGTATAGTACCACACAATTGGTACGTTAATTTGGGATTACTGCTGCCAGTATTGGTCAATGTTAAACTTCAATTGCCAAGTATATGTTCAATGGCCGATTTGCACGTTGTACGGGCTTGAAAACCAGATATAACTCACTGTAAAATAGTACTTGCGATTGTGATCGGCTAACTACAGCCCTACTGAAGTCTTTAGCAACTATTTGGGATCCCTTGTATTTATGATATATTGTACAAAACAGGTATCTATTCTTCAAGATCCTATTCCTATATAATCATTACATTATATTAATTATATTACGATTATATATAATATTTTTAAAGGCGATTAAATAAAATCAAATAGAAGGAATGGTTTATACTCGCTAAGTAAATGATTGTTCAATTTACCTAGTTGTAATCAGTCGATAATATTATTTACAAAGAGATTTCAGATATAATCAAGCGTTGTGTTACCATCGCTAGTATAACTATACTATCTAACACCTGGAGATAGTGAATAGAGTGAATAAGATTGGTAGTCCACTAGAAATCGGCGGATGTATAATTTAATCCTTGTTTTCAGCATTGCGGTGTTATATCCTATCCCCGTTTCAGTTGAAGCAACTGTGGCTTCCCATACTCAGTTGAGCTTATCGATTTGCAGGACTCGCGAACTGCCACTGAAATCAATGTTTTGCAAAGCAGCAAGAATCCTGCCATTTATCCGATCCGAATAACTGTTTAAACTTGGTTGCGAAATGCTTTTATGTACTGCTTGCGACGCGATTGGAGTTACTGGAAAATAAATGGAGAAAGGGACAGCATTTTTGGCAGCTGGCTGCGGAATCCCGACTGCTCGGGACATCTATCATGCCTGTCACAAGGAAGAAGCAACATTTTGAGCTAAAGGAAATGTGTTGCAAATGATTATGCGGAAAACAGACTTCTTTGTAATCAACAGTGACGAAGCAGCAAAGAATTAAAGCATTCAATTGCTTATGTGAAGCTTTTACTGGTTGATCGAGGTAATCTTAAGGATGGCAGCTGACCTCTACTGGTTACTTTCTGTGTGAAATGCTCACCATCCCGAGAGGAAATCAGAGGTGATCGATAGTGTTATTCAGTTGTTTCACTACAGAAGGCGAGATGCTTACTTTTGTAAACATTTACCTTTTAAATACTGCGTCACTTTATATAGTGATTAAATTATGATTAAATCTAGCTTATATTCTTGGCTAATTATTGTTTGGTGTTTCTGTCTTGAAATAGACTTGAGTACATTTAGGAGGTTACTTTTTTAAGTTGAAGTGCGCCTTAAGGATTAAATGTAGAGTCGGAATTTATACCTTATTAAAGGCGTACTTTATGTTTAGGAATATGATATTCACTTGGCTTTTTGCGTTAAGCGAAATCATACCAAAGAGTTGAACCATGTTTAACAGTTCATATCCTCAAGAGTGTATATTGTTTATTTATTTATCTGTACAAGTGCATGTTAACGGGCTAATATACATATATTTTTTTTAATTTCCGAAGTTCGATTCCCATAGAGACGAGAATTTCTAAATAAATTCTGGAGTCTCTAGGGGAATTGAATCCAGGTTTCTCCAAACAAGTGGCAGACGGCAATGTATCTATACCGGCTAAGCTGCCATAGAGGATACAGTTATACCAGATGAAAATGTTGTCTTGACATACATTAAGACAGGTTCCAGATATTTTATCGCTTCAGGGACATCTAATTTTTTTATTCCATTCTTGCGGCCTGCGCTCTCCGTCGTCAACTTCTACCTTCTGAATGCTATGCTGTTTGTTGTGCGTTTTATTAAGTTAGCAAACATGCAAAATTTCGTTAACAAATAATCGAAATCTGTATTTCTCTGATTCATACAAAAACTTAGAAAAAAGTTTTTCTAAGCAAAATGATAAGCAAACTTGGGAATATATTTTATATATTTTCACATTTGTTTGGTCTCTAATATTTTTCGCCAGACTGGCGCCTTGCTGGCTCGTCCCACGAGCCCGTCTTCTTGACAGATAACTTCATCAAGGTGGATGCTGTACGAAAGTCGATGATGGCCAGGGAGCTAAATATCAGTCATGGATCTGTGTACGCCATAATTCACGACATCTGCACAAAGTGGGCTTTCAAGCTTCTCAACAATAAATAGAAATGTTTGCAAGTGGGATTGTATGCAGCACCTAAATCGGTATGAAGAGGAAGTAAATGACTTCTAGTATCGCTTGGTGATTATAGATAAGACATGGTATGGACACTTTTAACTAGAGAGAGAGACGCAAGAAAAACTGCAGTCATCCCTGTGGTACAAGAAAATCAAGACTGGATAGTTTATGCTAATGCTGTTCAGCTCGCAGGGACTCCTGCTCTACCAAAGATTCTACGTGCCGTCAACAACAAAAGACTCGAATGTTTAACTAATGGTACCATTTCATTACGCGACAAAACAAAACAAAATGTACAACCACACACAGCTCACGATCCTATAATAGCTTTCCAGCAACTGTGCGGGGAAGTGATTGAACATTCGCTGTAGAGTTTATTTTCAAAATCACCTTGCGATTTCGATTACGTAGCACTATAAAATGATTCAGTAGGATGTTGATTCTACACGAACAGTGAACTGGAGTGAAAGTAGCCAGCAAAGGTTTGTTCCAAAGGAAACCGAAAGACTTATAAACAGAGTATAAAAAATTTGATGTATAAATTGAGATAAGCCTAAACTATGATGGAAATATTTTGAAAAAGAAATAATAATAAATAAAATACTAGTTATTGGTAAAAAATTGAATCTTGTTTTCATTTGACCTGTCCTCGTAAGAGTAGTTTTTCATATGTTGACAAGTAGAGACTGTCTTTTGACTTGCCAATTCATTTTCAGGTCTCTTGATTCGAAACTTTATGCAAATACATCGCTCAACAGTTCAGTAAAAGTATTGGTTGCATCCCACAAGGTTGTATCTTGTTTGCGTTACTCTTATTTTCAGTTTCGAATCGATTTGCCGAATAACAGTAGCACGCTTTCTTACTCCCATGATTTTAAAGTGTTTACGCTAATTGCCGATTACAACGTGCAACCATGTGAAATGGAGCTTAATGACAAAATTGCTAGGTTAACAGAGCATTTATCCCATTTGGGACTGCGACTGCACCCATATTTCACTCTCTCTGAATAAATCAACATTCATTAAAGGATCATTTGAGAATTACAAGCCGTCCTATCATTAATCCAATTAGTGAGAATAGGACTCACCAGAAGGACCTAGGTATGTGGTTTAATATCTGAATACGCTTTGATGGACTCATTGAAGAGTTACATGCAAAATTCATTAAGATAATGCGGATCAGAAAGCAACATCTATTGTATATTCATGTTTGTTAATATAATATTATAGTACATACAATACATTGCATGGTTCATGTTGTCGTGTAGAGAATTATAACGCGATCGACTGTTTTCTTTCTTTTTTTTTTTTTGAAACTGAGAGGAAATTGAATAAGAATTTCGGACCTTACAATGGATAAAATTAGAGCATCGTTTTCATAAAGATGTAACACGTTATGAAAATAAACTTGCATTAGAAATTAATAATTCCCTAAAAACGATGCAAATAACTTATCGATAAAATGATCAACGAGACGATTATCTTCGTATTTGGGATATAATCATCTGAAACATATCGATTCAGAAGGTAAGGTAGGTGGTGAGTTGGTTTGAAATTAGTGAAAAAGCAAACAAATCAACGAAGACCCGGTTTATTCTGCGGTCAGTTTGTCTGGACGACAAACAATGCGATACTCGTCCAATACTGACTAACTCCGCCTCGATGTGAAAAAAAAAAAAAAAAAAGGTGTTAACATTTCTCCCACCAGGACGGGATTGGAACCTTGGCCTTTTCCACGTGATGTGAGAGACATCAATTATGACCGGTGTGCTAACCACAAGGTTGTTAAAATAGTCTTTTTGGTTAGCTAATAATATGTATCAACCTGCGAAAAGTTTTCGGGCATATTCAAGTTTGGAAAACTAATTAATAAACAAATTAATAACCTGTCGGTCAGAGTTGATCCGTAATGGAACACTTTCGAGCAGTTCCCTGTAGTAGACAGCTAGAATTTGCACCCGTTCCTCCATCACAGTATAGTCACCAGTTCAATTGTAGAATAGAAGTTTATTAGTTGCATTTGATTCTGTATTCCAATTCATTTGAAAGGTGTTCGATTGTATTTAAGTTTGGACTCCTGGTCGGCCAGCGAGTTGTTGGTTTTGATTTACAGAAAGCCAGGTTTTAATACTGCTTTCTGTAAGGGACAAGATATTGTCCCATACAGCAGGCAGTGTAAAACCCCATGTGCATAGAATTTCTATAGTGTGTGCACCACGGATTGTCCAAAATGTCAGTATATGACCCAGCACTGATTGTTTTCGGCACTACAATCAACGGTCTGACTCTGAATCACGAGAAGTAGCAACACTACAGGACCCCGTCTCCTCCGAACTTCTTTGTGGGTACAACAGATTGTGGTACACTTAAGTCCTCCAGGAATTCTCCACACTCACACTTGACAGTCTGACCCTGTAACGAGACTCATATTTTTGTAAGTGTTTCCCCTTCTCCATGGTCAAAGAACTATTGAATTGGTCCAACATTACTGCAAACGGAGTATGACGATCAATGATTCGTTAACTTCACTCAATAAAGCTGAATTCAGAACTTCAATTACAGATAGTACCAACTTTCCCAATTCCCTTTGTTAACCAATGAGTCTAATATCTCGATCACCTCTCCTCTTGGAATAGGTATTTTTGTAACATTTTTTTTTTTTTTTTCAAAACTTTATTCTCCTGAAAAGCCAATCAGAGCTTTTTCATCTTAAATAGTTCATTGCTCCTGGACCTGACTACCTTCCCGGAACTTTTATTCATGTAAAGCTGTTATTCTCTAGCATCAAGTCTACAAACCTCTTTAATTACTGCCATCTGCACAGTGTCCTTTAACTTTCAGAGAAGCTTACATCATTTCTATATATATAAAAAAAATCATATAAAGTTCCAAAAATTTCTGAACTCCTACTGTATAAATAACTTAGTTCTTACTGTTACCCTTTTATCAATAATCACCAATACGCCTTTCTTCCTGGAAAGTCTATTTTCCAACCTCACCCTGTTCTCTCATTTCTTGCGAACTAATTTGGATAATGGAAATCGAATAGATTCCCCTATTCCTTGATGATGGCGCCTCCGTAGGCAGGTGGGAAGGAGCAGCAGTGCGTAGCACACGCTTCTTAATTAGACCGAGGTTCGAGCCCGTCACCACCAAATACAGAGGATGCGGAAAGGTCAGGGAATGACCACCTCATATCCCGGAGCAATATGGCCTTAGTTGCTAATGCTCCTAAAAAAAAACAAAATAACAACAAACAATATTCCTTGATATTTCACATGCATTTGACTCTGTTCACATCGATCTTCTCTTCAAGCTTTGATCTTTTAGTTTGTCCCTCTTTACTGGGTTTGCTTGAATTACCGTCCAATAATCGACAACTATCTGTAATAACTGCAGATACTCATCACTTTGTTCACTGCCCCCTCAACACTCACCCTTAGACTTCTGTTTATTGTACTAAAATGGTTTAGGGTAGAAAGCTTCAAACTACAGAAAAATTACTAGACGAACAAGTTAGTGCAACGCATCATTTCAGTTCTTTGTAAATCGCCGAAGTAGGTGAAATGGCACCATTTTTGTTACACCTCATATTGTGACCGCCTTCGCAACGAGTTGCCTGTTATTGCCTTACCTCGAATAAGCAACGCTTCCCCACTAGAGAAGACTAATATTACTTAGTATCTCAGGTGTGCACCGAGAATGGAAATTAAAGTTTAAATGTTCTTGTTTATACTCCGGTACGACCACCAGGTCAGTCGAGTTTACAATAAATCAATCAATACAAATGTTAATCGTATTTAGTAGCCACGGGCTCGAACCCCGGTCCACTCAAAGATGTGCTACTGCACTCGCGCTCCTGACCACTCGGCTACGTCAGCCCTATAATGCTTCTAAATGTAAGGTTATGCATCTAGAGACCAGGATTTCTATGGGCAATGGGTTGTCCACCAATGGAATAAATTGCCTCCAAACGTGGCGGAGGCAGTCAGTCTGGATATATTTAAAACAGAACTGGATGATTACCTCATGGGAGTGGCAATAGTAAGAATATTCTGTTTTATTATCATTTATTTATTTATTTATATTTTGCTGTTGCAGAAAACGTTTGCTTCCTTGCATCATCTTTTCTTACCAGTACTAAAATAAATAAATAAATAACATAAATTGCAAATCCTTTCTAAAGTAATATTTTTTGGGATGAGGCCCTCCAAAAAAACATTGCTTAATTAAGATCTTGATGAACGTGACAGTTGCAAGACAATTGTAAATAACAACATATATAATAAATGTCAAAAATATTCCTATTCAATAACCGTACGATGAAATAAAGAATAATCTTGTTTTGCTACAAAAATGACAGAAGTAGTAAAACGAAGGCTACTAATATCTGCTAAGTACAGAATTAAATCTTCTCCTGGAATGAAACATGAGAGCTGCCAAATAACAAAAAAATATTTTGAAACGCTTATTACTACTGTTTTTAATTATTTTAGACAGCAACGATGCTTTGCAGCTGTTGTTAGACACCGATAATTACCTGTAAATAGTGCTCTTCATTTCTTTTATTTTTTCGATGTATTTCAGGCGGAAATCTTCAGCATTCTTTCAGTTTAGCTGCGTCTCAGAGTTTTATATTATCTGAAGAAAGTAATTATTTGATTGTATTTTTTGTCTTCGAATTACAGAAGGTACGAAGATTAGTTCACTATCTTGTTAAAATGTAGGCTGGCTAATGACATAAGAAAGCTTTGGACACACCCCTAGGCTGGATAATGCAACTGTGTTGATCTCGGGATAATGATCTCGTCCTGCACTGATATGCACGTATCCTAATGGTTGTACTGACCTCCCTTCTGCTATCACCATTTGCCTGTCTGCAAATGCTATTGCACTAAGGTAAACAATTACGGCACTCATTGCTAATTTGCTCTGTGGAATAGTTTAAACTTTAATACAAAAGTATCAAGTATCGATATGTGTGACATCACTTGATTAGCTTCCAAAATCATTTGAGAAATATATAATTTTCTTTCCTGCAGTGGCTTAAGTGTGTAACGCTACTTAATTCTTCTAAAGTGATGTTGGAGACCTCATCTGAATGATGTGAAACAAGCAATAAGAGCAGCTCTAATAGAGAGCGCCACAAATGCCAATAGTTTACACTAGTCTGTAAATTACCACCTGAAAATGCGTGCTGTAAATTGATCGAGAGTATTTCAAAAGATATCGTATCTGTCATCAAAGACGAACTTACGTTATTAATTTTCTATTAATTTAATTGAGTAAAAGTGCCTTAAAAAAATGCCAGTTATTGAATACTTTGGAAAATGCAGTGTATCCAGCCAGCTTACTGTATTTGTTAAACAAGTATAAACAGTTCGAATCGAACAGTTGCAAGGGTCTTCTTTCTTCAATTTCAGTTTATTTATGTTACTGGATCTCCTTGGGTCTTTATGTAGGAAGTCAAATTTTCTACTGGTCTTTGGTATGTGTATTCACTTGCAGATTTCAATTCTGTGCGGGCTGTAAAACCTGGACGTACTAAAACAGTTGTGTACTGCAATAAATAGCTAAATGTCAGTTTTACTAGTCACTGATCCTCTTGCGCGGAAATCATCCAAAATTTCCCCATAACGTTAGCAGGAATAAATATTTAAAAGTAAAGAGAAATGAAAATAGACATTAAGACAACCTCCCACGTTTAACAGTTTCATATATTTAGCTGAAAAGTAGCTATAATATCAACGCCAGCTATAATATTCCAGTCTAGTGCAAGAGATTCACCAGATCAGTCCGCGCGGAGAAGGGGAACGTTTGATTGTTGCGACTTAGACATATTTCTCCATTTTTTGTTATGTCTATACGAGTGTATCTTTACGAGTAGATTTGCGGGCTGAAAAATCTGGAATAACTAACGTGGAAGAACCATATTTCGTTCGCTTGAGATCGGCTAACTACAGCCACAATTGAACAGATCGCTTTTAAAAATTCGAACAACACCACTCCAAACGAATGACGAGGACGAAACCAGTATACTGTCACGGAAGATTTTGGGACGTTGGGTTTTTTATCACTGTAAAAGGTTAAACTTCTGAAAAAGCATCCATATACTACCTATTACGAATTAAGTTAATTTATTGAAATGCTACAATTAGTTACATCAGTACCTGAATTTAACACAGCGTTTTGGCAACGTATCGAGATTTTACTAAATCTTGTCTTCAGGATGGTAAAGTAGAACAAGAACTCTAAATATTGTAAAACGTTTTCCCAGTTTTTTTGGACCTTCCTACATTACCAAAGCCAGAAGAAAAGATTTAAGTAAAACTGGAAAAATTTTTCCCAGTTTTTCTCAAGTTTTTTTTTTTTTTTACCTAGTTTTTTCTGTGAAATATTTTCACGCTGATTATAAGTGGATCTAATTTTGTTTCTAGATTAATACAGTTTTTCTATATTGTTTTCTATGACAGTATAGTGCGACACCTTTGGAGAGCTCTTGATATTACACGTAGTCTTCTTGTTCCTGTTATGATATCCAAGTTTCTCTTATTTTTATTTTGTTTATTTATGAATCTGTCTACTTTGAATATCCATCACAAGTCCTTGGGAATTATTTTTAACTTGTCTTCACAATTTATTTTTAATTCTTTCTCCAAAACTCTAGAACGGTCACTGAATATTATCATTGTCATTCGTTTCTATTTCCTCTTGATATTTCCGAATTCGTCTTTCTGTATTTTAGTAGCGTATTGGTCGTGCATCAACAGTTCTTTAGCACAGCACACGATGGCAAAAGAATTACAAAATGGAACAAAGCTTTGAAGTGAGCGCATAATAATACTATGGCAAAGAAACTGGCCGTTTGGGGAAGGCTGAGCAATATTAAGTTTCAATTGTACGACAGCGCTCAGAAATGTTATTTTTTTTCTTGTGTAACTGGAGTTAGCGGTCATTAAATGCACCAATAGATTTTTTTTCAACTTGATACTAACTACTGAATAACAAATGTTTCCAAGTGTAACATCTTATCCATCGAAATCTTGTTAGCCATTCCAGCGAGGTAACTGAAATTCTCCTCACACCTTTAGCTCTTAATTAGAAAATGATTGGAGCAATCGAACGAGCAATCCTTTTCTTGTACCATTTGTCTTTCGATGTCAATTTTCGAACATTCTTCCCGCCAGTACAGAAGTTGGTTGATGAGGAAGTGAGCGAAACCACGTTTGGAATGGCATTCTCCCATAATGCATTCCAGGGATGCTGTTTTCTTCCTATTCCTCTAGAATTCTTAGCGGATGAGAGAGCTGTCCTCGCCTGCCCGACTTCCAAATCCATCAAGTCTCGAAGATTCCTTTACAGATGAGCGAGCACTCTTCAAGCTGCGAAAGTCTCCGCTACCGTAATGTACTGTAATGTCTTTGCAGGTCCGTTAGTTTCTTAATTCTGTGATTGATTAAGTATGGTGAGTCCATTCACTTACCTTTAAAAAAAATAATAATAATAAAATGCAAAAAAAAGCTTTAGTTTCTTCAATTTTACGCAAGGTTACTTAGCAAATTTATGAATACGCTGTCCAGGTGGCTGAACCAATTGCATATTAGTGTACCAAGTTTGTTAATGGATCGCGTGACTTCTGCATGGAAATGACTTCGCTGCTAGACATTTCGTCTTTAATTATGATTGTCATAAGTGCGTGAGAAAAATAAAATTCATGGAAATTTGCTCGCTATTAAAGGACCAATGTGTAATTCTGCTTCGTTTGGCCCCTTGGTGGCTCTAAAGCTTGTAGCTCATTTTTCTGCTGAAGTAGAAAGAGCCGACCTCCATAAATCCTTCTGCGTGTTCTTTTGAGGTTAAACGTGGTGGAAATTATCGGAGCTTTCATATGGAAATCGTAATAGAATGTGCGATTCGCACTGTTACTTAATGTTGGAATTAAGATGCAAGATGTTGTTGTTGTTGCTGCTGCTGGAAATGTTTGTTAAATCACGATGCTCTTACTCGCATTCCCATGTAGGACGCCTACATTCCTACCTAAAGGGACATTTAGAAACAGGATGATCATTAAAAAAATAAATAAAATACGGAATGTGGATAATTAAGTGCTGTGCAGTGGTGTGTAAAATTCTTGTCGTAAATTGTTTGAACTTTGAACCTCGGTACTTTTAGGAGATGCCTAGTTAAGAAGGATAAAATACTCCTGTTATTTGCAATATTTTATCCTTCTTGGAATATTTTATCCTTCTTCTTGGAATATTTTATCCTTCTTCTTGGAATAATATAGAAACCTACCTCAGAATTTCATTCATTATTTTAAAACGGGCTATAAAAAAGAATAATGGACTTTCCTTTTTTCTGTTGTTTCTTGGAAAGTTATGGAAGATTTCTTTATGCAGTAGTAAATTGATCGCAATTTACTACTGCATAAAGTAGTAGTTATCGCAAATCATAAAGATCGTTATCATAAAGATCGCAATTATAAAGTAGTAAATTGATCGCAAAGTTCATTCCTGATCAGCTTATCAGGAATGAACAGCTGTCAGAGAATATGATACTGCGAAGGACAGTATTCCACTTTTGAATGATAACTCATTTAATATTCTGCAAGAGTAATTTTAATGAAAATCGCGAAATTTTCCAGGATTATTCGAAAAATTGTGGCAGCACCGCTTTTACAAATGAAAAACTAGTTTATTTACAAGTATTTGACTGCTGCATTATTTTAAAGTAACTTCTTGTGCAACTCAATCCATAACATGGTGGCCTCTGTTACCGCCATCAGCTTAGATATGTTGAAGAATAGCGAAGAAAAGAGTCGAAACTCATACGGTGATACAAATCAAAGTCACGATTGATGTCCGAAGAATGAGGGGAGGGATGCTTAAGAATTTTTCGTAAGAGACTTCGACGTTAGCGGAGTGCGTGTACCGAAAACCAATACGCCCTTCATCACACTTATATTTCAACCAGTTTACTCTTTCAGCAATAAAAAAAAAAAAAAGCATTGCAGCTTAATCTTTATGTATGGCTTCGGTGGAGCTACTATCTTCTACACTACTTGCTGAAGGATGTCATCAGATGATGAAAAGTGAATGCGCTCAATGTTTCTAGCCTACTTTAATGAAATAATGTGCCACAAATATTTCGATAATTTTGTTTTTCTGTGATTTCGACAATTTTGGCATTTAATATAATCGCTTTCGTACATTAAATTCAAGAACTTTATGCCGTTCTACGGTTGTATGGAGATGTCTGAAAATCTGTGTTAAATAATTAACGCCCAGACCGGTATGATTTTCAGTGGAACGGATTATTTTTAGACGCAAAAAATAATTATTTTTCTTGAACTCCCAAAAGAATTTTATGTTCGAGGGATTAGTTCGCAATACTTGACTTAATCCACTTATGACGCTGTAAAAATGCCAAAAAGGCAAAAAGATCGACAGGTCTTGCTACGCCGAATCATTTTGTAACATCCGCAAAGGTCTCTTGTGAACGGTGTTTCCAAGTAACACCATTTATCGCTGACTTCCTGAAACTGAAAGCACACATTATGAAAAAGCTTTCACCGAACACGCTAATTAAGCGGAAAAATGAATAACTTATCAACATAATAATGTGTGAGTCATTATTTTAAAGTGTTCCTGTTGTGGCCTGCACGTAGACTGTGCTAGCACACGTCACCACTTAACATTCACTAAACATAATGAAAAACAGTTTCGGTAACTTCACTTATTAATATCGTTCGTTTATTTATTTTTTTCAAGTATTTACTAAGTCGTTTTTTCTTAGTAACCAGGAGATATAAATGTGAATAAATTTAAAACCGAACTAGAAATGAAATCAAAAGATTGCAGTCTTCTGTAGTTCCATGAAACTCTCTAGATTGGCCAGGATCACTAACTCTTGTAAACTAAATGACACTTTTTAAGTACAGGAAAGAAAAATCCCCGTAAAGAAGCAATAATAATATACTTTTAACCAATACCTTAATTATTCAAGGCTTGCTTCTATTATACAGTTCTCGAACAATAACAACAGTAGTTAAGATGTGCTGTTTTGACCGCTGTTTTGGTCTTTTTTTTTTTACCTTATTACCACGAAATACAACTGGGGCGGAAACAGAATTATTGATCTGACAACGCGGGCGTCGTTACAAAGAAGCTCCAGAACTGTTAAATCTGAAGTTCGCATTTTTACGTTAAATACTACGTCTTCGCAGCTCCGGCTTTTCCTGTCTCAAATGGAATTAACACCGCTTACTTGCTGACTCCATGGAGCAGTGCGTCTGGCTATGGTCTCTAAAAGGAAAAGCTGTTATTACTTTTTTTTTCCCTTTCTGTTAGTCTGTCAACTGTTTGTAATTATCTTATCTTGCAACTTGTACGTAATTATTGCTTGCACATGCATCACATGAATACGCATATATCCCATTTATTTTATTTAAGACCCGAATTCAGCTAAATATGTTTAGTTGGTCTCAGGCGATTGCTAGTTTTCTTCATCCCAGAAAATAGTGAAACCGACCATAGTATAGTTTACAAACACCAGATACTAACACGTCATGTCCTTAGCTGCCTCGAATTCAAGGAGCGCCCAATTCAAATCCTTGGCGGAAATTCAAAACAACTCAACTACATGCCGTTGTTAAAAAATCGACAACCACGGTCATCATAATGTTTGGTAGCAGAGTATACATTTCCTGACGCAAATCCAACGACATAATAATCCTACCCCATTAGGTTTGTATGGCCACAACAGCAAAAATAACAGGTATGGTTTAAAATAAAAAAACAAGATATCAATTGTCCCGTAGGTAAATCATTAGAAAAGATTTAAAATTGATTTCTCTTTTGCACATTTTCTAAACGACATATGAAGCCGAAGAACTTCGTCGAATAACCTATTCAAATATCACCTTTATTTCAGGGTATTTAACTACTTCATATTCCGTGTAATAAATAAGGAATGTACGTAACAAAACTGGCATAGGCTATGCTCATTTGGTGGGGTTAAGCTCCAAGAAAGTAAGGCTGTGAGGCGTCAGTATATTGTGTCTGTAACAGCGTGTGTGTGTGTGCATTCTTCGGTCGGTTTGTTTGCTTGCTAGTTGAAAAACCCCAGTTTTCGGGAGATAAATCACGCAGCCTTCATGAGACCGAATAACTCAACCAAGCGAAAAAAAAAAAAATAAATAAAGCCGATAAAGGTTTTTCCTGTCGAGATGGAACTCGAACCTTTTCAGTGCGTCCTTTAAATTAATCAACGTAATTGATGACCTAACATGGTACAGATTAATGAGTGAAAAACTCCAGTAATAAAATAAAATAAAATAAAATCGCTGGGTTGGGTTATCTCTGTTTTCCCATTACCTGCTAAAACAGTAATAAAATTCTATGAATAAGAATTGTGAAAAAATTAAACAACATTGTGTAACTTTCTGCGCAAAATAATTTTCTTTACAATGAATTATGCACTTTCACATTTGCTTTCTAAGAAAAGATCCTCTGTTGCTTTTCTACTTCGGGCAAGTTGAAAAGGAGCTGTTTTTATTTTTCACGAAACAATCAGTGCACAGATGTATTTCTGTGTGAGTGAACTGTGAGTTGTGTGCCACTCGGCATACTTGTCTCTCTTTATGACCTTTTCGTGTACTTGAGTTCGGACAGGTTTTCAAAAATTGTATTAGCCACATATCTCAAATGTGACAACGTGCTTCGATCGCTGCATGTTCTGAGCAACTAGGGATTACTTTTAGCGTTGCACAATGAAGTATGTAACCTAGCGGTTGTATTTTTACCAAAAACGTTACCTTTCTTTATAGCTTCTCGACTACCCTTCTACGCTAGTAAAATGCGGTCATTCCCTAGAGTACACGGTTTGCTCTTTCTTTCTTAACTCACAAACTTCCTTTAAAAACCGACGTGGTTCGTATCCTGGACGTTTATGATTGTCCAGTGCTGGAGATCTGCGTTTCATCAAAGCGGAAATTCTTGCTATATTTTATTAATCTTCAGTTCCTGCATCTGTTTTATACATCAGTCATTTGATTTGATTAACTTCCAGTGTTCGACTTTACTGGTCAGTAAAGCAAATTTTTCATTATAATAATCTAGAGCAGTAGGCCCATCTTTTTGTTTCAGAACTCTACATGTGTTTTCCAAGTACTCAGTTATTTTCGCGTGGTCCCTCTAATCGAAGCCAGATTATCAAATAAATTTTAATTTTCTGTTTATACTCCGTCACGACAACCAAGTCAGTAGAGTTTACAATAAATCGTCAATACAAATATTTATCGTATTTAGTAGTCACGGGCTCGAACCCCGGTCCACCCAAGGAACGCGTGCTATGCACTCTCGCTCCTGACCACTCGGCTACGTCATCAGGGCTTGTTTTTTGTGCTTAATTGATGTCTCTGAACTATCCCGTAAAGTAATACATACACCGATGAGCCAAAACATTATGACCACCTACCTAATATGATGTTGGTCCTCCACGTGCGGCCAAAACAGCTCGTACCCGGCGAGGCATGTACGCTACAAGATTTCTAAATGTGTCTTGTGGTATCTGGTACCAACATGTAACTGGCAGATCCCTTAACTCCTGTACGGTCCGTGGTTGAGACGCCGCAGATCGGAGTTGCTGTTTCAACACAAACAACAGATACTCGGTGGGATGATGTCTGGGGAATTTGGAGGCCAGGGCAATACCTGAAAATCTTCCTCATGTTCCGCGAACCAGTCTCGAACAGTCCGGGCGGTGTGGCATTGCACATTATCTTGCTGAAAGACGGCACCGCCAGAGGGGAAGACCGTTGACATGAAAGGGTGTACCAGGTCAGCAGTGATGTTTAAGTAAGTGTGTGTTATTGTCATACGGCACCAAGGGTTTCCCCTATCTCCTCGTTGTTTTCATTGTGGGTGAACCAGTTCGCTGGGAAATGCCAGAGATTTAAAAGTGTGTGGGAATTGTTTTATGTATAGTGTCCATTGTTCATTTGGTCATTTAGCCGTTAGACCCCTACTGAGGCCCATCGTTGCCCCACTTAAGCCCCGCGGGGGCAGACCAGGAACCTATTCACTCTAGCAGGTCCTGCCGCTTAATTTCCTGGGATTTCGATGGCTAGAACCTAAAAAAAAAAAAAAAAAAACCAAATCTGCGCTATCGTAGGGGTAATATCGCTTAGGTTTGCTAGGCCGAGTTTTGGGCCTAAGGTAACTTTATCATGTTAAGTTTTTGATGTGTGGTGCTTTCGCTATGATGAAGGTAGACAGGGGAGGGAGACCGTAGATTGGGGAGGAAAGACAGAAATATAGGGCCAATAGAGTAGATAGCCCCAGTTTTCATGGGGCATTCCCCACCGTAGAAGTTTAGGGATGGAGGGGAGAAAACAGAGAACGCCCCCTTCCTTCGAGGAAGTGGGAATAATAGGTGAAGAGGGCGAGGGTGCCCTCTTCAGATCGCCATCAGGCTGTTTCCGGCTGTGCTGCATTTAGTCTGTTCTGTCACACATGGAGCAAGCCCTGTCCTTGCTTTTCTTTTCCGTGTAATCAGCGCACCTCTTGTCAAAGTCACCTGTGGGTTTCAGTTTTCTGTCACATTTGGTGGCGATTTTTATCAATCTCTATGTACGTTGCTGTAGATAGCTATTAGTGTTTTTCTCCTGGTGAATAGGTCTTGCGCGTACCGGGAGAGTACCCTATATTCCTCCTCAGGGTCCAGGAAGTGGTGCTCCAGTCCTTTTGGGAGGTATCTCAATCTTGTTATTAGTAGCCCTCTGGGGTCTTCGTAGTGTTTACAATCATAGACTATGTGGCTCCATCTTTCGCTTTCCCCACATATGCAGTTGGGGTCCTCAACGAGTCCAAAGCCAAACAGCTTCTCCTTGTAGGCTCCGTATCCGGTTAATAGTGTTGTCATATGGTACCCTGGGAAGTACCAGGCCGGCTGCTTTGGGTATATTAGGTATATAATGTGTTAATGTCTAACGGTACCAGGGGTTTCCTCCATCTCCGCGTTGCTTTCATTGTAGGTGTACCAGTTCACTGGGAAGGCCAGAGATTTAAAAGTGTATGGATTTTGTAAATGTAGTGTAGTGTTGTGTATCGTTGTTCTTCTGGCCATTTAGCCGCTAGACCCCTGCTGAGGCCCAACGTTGTACATTATGCCTCGTGGAGGCAGACCAGGTACCATGTAATTTTAAGTTTTCACTCTGGCAGGTCCTGCCACCTAATTTCCGGAGATTTCAGTGGCAAGGACTAAAAATAAAAAAAAATAAATAATGAAAAAATAATAAATAAATAAAAATAAATAAATAAAAAAAATAATAAATCATAATAATAATTTAATAGTATTGGGAAGTAGTCGCTGAAAGGTTAGGCCGAGAGGGGTTTTCGTATGCAGTTGGAATTTTGACAATTTTTTAAAACTTTGACATTGTGTGGGGCGTTTGCTGGTGTTTAAGCAGAGTAGAGGGGAGAATGAAGACAGGGGGAAGTCAGAAATATGGAGCCAATAGGAAAGGCGACCCCAGGTCAAAGATTTAAATTTAAATTCAGACTGTGTGGGGTTACGCTATGAAAGTGAACAGAGTAGGAGAGAGACTGAAGGCTTGGGGGAGGAAACAAGGAAGTAAGGAGTCGATAGAGGAGGTGATCCCTGTGGTCAGTAGGGTAGGCCCATGTCCCACCAGGAGAGAAAGGAGGGGAAGAGACAGTGAAACCATCTCCTCCCCTCCCCAGGGAAGTGGAAAGAAAGTACCGTGCAAGAGAGCACAGGTATAGGAACTCCTGTAGCATTGGAAGCAGAGCTGCAGTGAGGTCAAGTCCATGGTAGAGCTTCTATTTAAGTTCTAGTTATTCTAAAGAGATGTCAACTTCTAGAGTTGTGGATCATTCCTGGGACAAGTCCCGTACTTGCAGTTCAGGTTGTTGAGGTTGTGTTTGCAGTCTGTCATCAAGTGTTCGGTTTTAATCTTCTTCTTCTGTTTAGAGGAGCACAAATGCTGGTTGGCGATATGTTTTGTCTTTGGGTTGTCATTTCCTCTTTTTCTCAGTGTATGGCAATTTGCACCCTTCTTCTCGCGAAGAGGTCCTGGGCGAATCGTGACAATGCTTTATAATTTTCTTTCGTTTCAAGGAGGAGAAATTCTTGCTCTCTTGGAAGATATCTCACTTTTGTAATCAGAATACATCTTAGGTCTTCGTAGATGGGACAGTCAAACATAAGATGGTTCTGTTTCTATCTCTCTCTCTCTCCACAAGTGCAATGTGGATTTTCTATGAGTCTGAAGCCAGCGAGCTTTGCATTGAAGGGGCCATGCCCTGTTATTAAGTATGTTGTATGAAGTCCTGGGAAGAACCATGATGGTGATTTCGGGTATACTCTATTTGTCTGTGGAAAAAACTTGCGGGTGATCTCTCCTTTGGTGGTACCGGCCCATCTGTTTTGCCACTCCTGCAGCAGGTGCTTCGTAGGCGTACTTTTTCTGCCTTCCTATTATTAGTGGGATCAGTTGTAAAATACAGGAAGGTAACTGGAACTCCTTTGGGAAAGTATTAGAGCATTCCAGTTCTAACGATTTCTATGTCCAGTGGGAGTGTTCCTGCTATTACTTGTAAGGCTGGAGTACTCACTGTACTGCAGGAGTGGGCTTTGGCACAGAGGATGGATCGCTAGGTAGAATCCAGCGTTCTTCTATTTACTACTAGCGTGGTCTTATCGTACATATGGCCGAAGCATATGAGATTGCCGGGATGAAAACTGTCTTTTAATAGAGTGCCAGCGTTCTCTTGTTGAGGCCCCAGTCTCTACATGAGACCCTGGCCACCAGGGCCGAGTAGTTCGTGATCTTCGTTCTGATGTATTTAAGATGTGGGGCTGAAAGGATTGTTTGCTGTCTATTAGAATACCTAAATATTTCAGCTGTGGCGCCAATTTTATCTTGCTCTCATCAATTTTAATTTGGGGTGGTCTATGCAGTTCGAGAGAGCCTTTAAGGACAATGGATGAGGTTTTCGCAGGTGATATCGTGAGAAAGTTCTTTGCTGCCCAGGTTTGAAGCAGTCAAATGGCATGGTTGGCCAGGGTCTCAAACTGAGCTCTTGAGTTTGCTTCCACTGTAAGGATGAAGTCGTCCGCAAAAGCCTGGGATTTGACTTTCCCCAGGTCCAGTCTGCGAGGGTAGCACAGTAGTATCGTCACCGTCCTCCCCACACCGGGTGGAAAAGGCCCGGGTTCGAATCCCGTCGATGACGCGAGGAACTTTAGTGGGCTTTTCTCACTCCGTGGCTGAGTTAGTCGGTCTCAGGCGTAGATAGCAAGGTTTTTCCCCTCAGAAACTGGGGTTTTTCGTCCGGCAAAACAGGCAAATCGACCCGAGAACACACGCAATTTACAGACACGAATACGGGTTAATGTAATCATTTACAGGTAACCCTAATATAGTAATTTTTTTTTTTCCCCAGGTCCATCCTCAAGAACTCATCGAAGATGTGTGTGTGTGTGTGTGTGTGTGTGTGTGTGTGTGTGTGTGGTGGCCCACAGGCATGAGCCTATCTCCACCTAATGTTTCTGTGAAGGAAAAATCTTTATACAATGGGCCTGACATAGTATTAACACCACTACAATATTAATACTCTAGTATGTGTTATCCATGTCAGGCCATTTTGCCACCAGGGAGCAGCTGTCTCCTGGACAGCCAATTCCCGGTGCACATTCGTCGCCGAAGACTCATCGAAGACAGCCTTTAGTGTGTTGAGGGTCAAACGGTACCAGGGATTTCTCCCATCACCGCGAGTTTACATTGTCGTGTGATATAGTACACTGTAAATGCCAGAGATTTAAAATTGTATGGATATTGTACAGTGCAGTGTTGTGTACCGTTGTTCATCTGGTCATTTAGCCGCTGAGTCCCTAATCAGACCTAACGTTGCCCACGCTTCGCCCCATAGAGGCAGACCAGATACACTAGCACAATTTGAACTCTGGCAGGCCCTGCCACCTAATTTCCTGGAATTTCAATGGCAAGGGCCTAAAAATAATAATAATAAATAAATAAAAATAATGACTCTGTAGGGATTATACACAGAAAGGTGTTTAAGGCCGAAAAATTAGGCAAACAGAATTTTAGTACTTTTAAGTTTCGATTGTGTGGGGCATACGCTGTGAGAAGTAGACAGGATGAGTTGGGAGCATGAAGACTGTGGGGTAGAAATTGGAAGTAAAGGGTTGATAGAGAGATTGACCCCTGCAATTGACAGTGAGACAGGCCCATATCCCACCAGAAGGAAGAGTGGGGAGTCGAGGAGGGGGGGGGACAGTGACTGTCCCATCTCTTCCCCTAGGAAGTGGTAAAGAAAGAACGGTGCAAGGGAGCACTGGTGTAGGTTGCCAAAAGGCCTTTGGTGTTGTCATTCCAGTTGGTAAAGTTCAAATTAGTGGTTGTCGATTTCAGAAGGTTTGTCTGGAGGGGGTCAAGAATTGTCCTTACAGTTCTGTTATTAAATGTTCTATTTTACTAATGGGCATCATGGTTCGGTGGATATACGTTTCGCCATTGTGGATCATCTTGTTCAAATCTGCCTTTGTTGTGCCAGGAGGGTTCTTCGCCTTGTGAAGAAATCCTTTGCAAAGCAAGACAATGGCACTGTATTCATCCTGGTTCTCTAAGAGGTGAGATTCTTGATCCTTTGGATTATATCTGATCTTCGTAATGAAGATACAACGAAGGTTCTCATATAGCTGGGTGGGAGTTGTAGACAAGGTGATGCCAGCTCTCAAGCCCCCCACAGGGACGCGTTGGGTCCTCTGTGATACCGAGAGAGATGAATTTAGCATTTATAGAACCGTGACCAGTAAGTAGAAACGTTGTGTAGAGGCCTGGCGACAACCATGGTGGGGGTCTGGGGAAGGTTCTATTGACATCTGGTAGGAATTTTCTGGTTATCTCTCACTTGGTCGAGTTTGACCACATGGTTTGCCACTGGTGCATTTCGTGCTCCTAATTAAAGGTGATTTATGTGAATTACAGTGAATGCTCGACCGTTCAAGTGATACAGAGGTCATCAGTAAGTGCCTGTCTACTGGTGCATGAAATTTCAGCTGCGTTGCTCCAGCCAAAGTTAAGTATTTTATAATTTTCCCTTTTTGGCCTGCGACAATGAATTTTTCCAAGATGGACGATATCTTGTTGTCATTTCTTGTATGCAAGACTAAAAATCATAAGAATGGTCTGATGTATACTGGCCAATAGCAAAGCACTAAACTAGCAAGTACTCACCGCACTGAGTAGGGTTAATACCCTAGGGATATAACCCTCCTGAAGCAAGTATCTAAGAACAAAAACAAGAGGATTAAGAGTAGACCCCGAGTAGTTTCTTTGTAAATTTCACAAACAGCAAAATTTAACCGTAACACAGAGGCAAGTGTAGAAGCGAGTTAAAATTAAAATTAAAGTATGTAATCTGAAAAGGACATCAGCTCTAAAATGACACAGGAATGCGTTATCTGCCACCAGAACCCTGAGGCCATCTTTAAATGCTGTACATGTAGCCGTAATTTTTGTACAGTCTGCCTAGGTCCCTCATTTAAAAAGTTAAAGAAAGAAAGGCGACTAAAATGGTCTTGTGATTTTTGTCGTGGCAGCGCGAGAACTAACACAAAACCAGATCTGACAACTAAAGAATTGACATCTGGAGAAGAGACAGAAAGTCCAATTACCCAGGAAAATCAGGAAAGTGTAGGAATTACACCCCCAGACATCTCTCAAAGGGAAAATCTGACCACATCAGAAAACTCTATATTGAATCCTGATAAAGGCAATGGCGATAAGAGTGGCCAAGTGATCTATGGAGAGTTGATTAACGCGCTTACGGACGCCCTCGCTAATCACGTTACTCAACTGACACAGCAGTATTTACCTCCTCTGGCTCAGGATCGGGTTAAACCTACCTCCACTTCTCATAAAACAATACGTTTTGAGTCAGGAGACAAAGACACCGAAGCTGAAAGTACGACTTCTTGTGTAAATATTGAACAAAGCGATTCTGAATTTAACGCGTCTACTTCTCAGGTTAACCAGGGTGTTCTTGAGGATAAGGGCATAAAAGACAAAGAACGTCCGGAAAAAATGAATACTGATAAGTCGAAGACAGACCCAGTTTTTACGATTGATGCAGAATGCCTTGCAGATAGTGCTAGTATGCAGGTGGCTTTGACGAAAATAAGGAAAAACTTGAGTGATTTCATGGCTGCTGAAACCAATAAAGTAACTAAGGCAGCCTCAAACATAATCCATAGCTTTTGGGCAGAAATGGAAACTATTACCACGTCATTGATAATTCAAAATGAGAAGTTAAAAGTCAAGACAGAGGAACTACAAGTAAGAGCTAATATGTTTGACCAAATCATGAGTGGCAAGGCTGGTTTGATGCCACCTTTACAGCAATCTTACGTCGATAAAGTCAGGATCAGCTCGACACAAACGAAGCAGATGTATTCTGAAGGAGATAGAGTGGAACGAGGGCAACACTATAATATAACTGACTCTAGAGATAGGATACTTATGGAAGCTAAAACTGTCACAACACAAATCAGTGCCCCTCAGCATGTGGCGATCTTTAGACCGGTGGACGGCTCCAAGCTGGCCTCGGGGACGGAGGTTAAAGAAGTAATAGCCAAATCTCTGCGTTCTGAACATAAAAATTTAAAAATTAAAAACGTCAGAATTGTGAGAAATAATGGAGTGATCGTTGAAACATCTAACAAGGAGGATTTAGAGCTGCTTAGACAATCATCCACATTCAAAGATGTTGGACTACAGTCGGACAAACCAAAAATGACATTTCCTACCCTACTAGTTTATGACGTTTCAAGAGATTTGACTAAGGAAGAAATAGTAGAGGACATCTTTATGAAAAATCTTAAAAATTATGGCTTTACTTTCGAAGAAATTCAGGAAGAGGTGATGTTACGTTTTAGCTCCGGTACAAAGAGAAAAGTGATAAATTGGGTGATAGGTCTCTCACCGAGATTATTTAGACATATTTTAGAAAACGATAGAATTTTCTTGGGATTCTCAGCCCATAAATACAGGAAATTTACAATAGTGACAAAATGCTTCCGTTGCTTGGGATTTGGTCACCACACGCAGTTTTGCACCCACAAGACTGTATCTTGCGGTCATTGTGCGGCTGGGGGACATATATACTCAGATTGCCCCCATAAAGAACAACCCCCGAGATGTATAAACTGTAAGAGGAGGAACAGGGACAATGCACATTCTGTAAGGGATCCACTCTGCCCAGAATATCAGAAGGCAGCTGAACTTGCAAGACTGAAAATTGCTAATGAATAATACACAAATAAACCATCTAAATTACAATAGATCTACCAACAAATACTTCCTAAAAATAATGCAGGTGAACGCGCAACGTTCACGTTGCGTTGCAGATGAACTAAGAGCTTCATGTTTGCAGGATAAAGTAGACATTTTGGCTATTCAGGAGCCCTACTCGATGTATAGACAAACGGATAAATTATATCACGTTGTTGGATACCCGTTAGTAGCTAGAGTCGTTGCATATGAATCCAAGCAGCCAAAAACTGCCATTGTTGTATTTAATGGAGCTCTAACTGTAACAGTCATATCTCGTTTTTGTACATCCTTTTCTACCTGCATCCATATTTCTACCCAGTTTTTAGACTTCTACATGGTCTCTTTATATTGCGCTCCAAATGATAATATCGAGGTACCAATGCTTGTTATTTGTTATTTGGTTTTTAGGAGCATTAGCAACTAAGGCCATATTGCTCCGGGATATGCGGTGGTCATTCCCTGACCTTTCCGCATTCTCCGTCTTTGGTGGTGACGGGCTCGAACCCCGGTCTAATCAAGAAGCGTGTGCTATGCACTGCTGCTCCTTCCCACCTGGCTACGGAGGCGCTGGTACCAATGCACCTCTTGGAAGAAATTTTAAGCACATTTCCTAGTGCAAATATATTGGTTTCAACTGACTCCAATGCAAAATCTCAACTTTGGTTTAGCGAACGCAACGACGCTAGAGGTTCTGTGTTTGAAGAATTTATATTGACTAACCATTGGAATGTGCATAATCTTCCAAACATGCCAACAACCTTTTGGAACGTTCACGGACGGTCTAACATAGACCTCACCCTTTCCTCTCCATGCTTGTCGCAGCATGTAAAAAACTGGATGGTCTGCCCGGATGTATGCAATAGCGATCACCGTGCTATCACTTTTGATTTAGTATTAAATGGCACGGATGGAGGTTCTTCAGGTCACCTTCAGGATTTAAACCGCTTCTCTATGAGAACCACGAACTGGACCAAATTTAAGCAAGTCTTGCAACAAGAATTTTCAGATGATAAAATTGCACAATTGAACAGTTTATCTGCAGTAGAATATGCTTACTTTGTGCAAAACACTCTTTACAGAGCTTTGACTGAATCCACTAAAAGGAAAGTTAGGAGACCTGGCTCCACCCCATGGTGGAATCCCCAGTTATCTGTTTTGAGAAGACGGGTTATAGATGCAAGGAAGAATTTCCAGAGGCACAGATACTTAACAGAAACAGACGTTAGGCGACTAAAAGAAGTCTATTGTCAATTACGTAAGGGATATTTCGAAGCTATTGCGGAAGCCAAAAGATCCTCATGGCAGAAACTAGTGTCCCAGACAGGAAATTCTGACCCATGGGGATTAATATACAAAATTTGTCGTGACAAACTTGCAACTCCTGAGATATATAGTTCTGTTTACTCTAACGGAAGTCTGACTACTGATTGGCTCTCCACGGTTGAAGCTATTATAGAGAGACTTTTCCCTGATGATCACCCAGAGCAAGACACAACCGAACAAGCTCACATAAGGTTCGTTAACGGATCTTACAAGGGATCAAATGACACAGAACTATTTAGTCTAGATGAACTTGCACTTGCAATTTCTAAAATCAATCAGTCAAAATGTCCTGGAATGGACTTAGTTGAAAATGTGGCAATCAAAAGATTTCACCAATATTTTCCACATATATTGTTGAATGTTTTCAACAAATGCCTATTAGAGGGGACTTTTCCAAATTTTTGGAAGATTGCATTAGTAAAGATGCTCAGAAAGCCTGGAAAATTGGCAACGGATCCCAAGGCATATCGCCCAATATCCCTTCTAGGAAATCTTGGAAAGCTTTATGAGAGATTATTAGCGCCTAGGATGCAGAAGGTTTTGGCTGCAAGTAATATGAGTTCTAATTCACAATTCGGCTTTAAAAAAGGCTCCTCCACTGAAGATGCCATCAGAAATTTGGTGAATCTATGCAAAACTACAGACAAAAAATACATGATGGTTGTTTTTATCGACTTTGAGGGCGCTTTCGATACACTCTGGTGGGAGAGCGCCCTCAGGTCACTTCGAGAGGCAGAATGTGATGATTTACTATATCAGGTTATGAGATCTTATTTTTCAAATAGGCAGATAAAAGTCATCTCACAACACTTGGTATTTTCAAAATTCATCTCCAGAGGATGCCCACAAGGCTCGGTCCTTGGGCCTCTCGTCTGGAATTCTGTTTTAGACCAGTGGTTACTAAAAGAAAGTCAAATTTGCAATAAAATAGCATTTGCCGACGATTTAGCGTTGTGCATACCAGGCAGGTCAAGACTTATGCTAGAAACACATGGGAAAGAAATCCTGGATGATTTGCTGGAATGGTCTAGAATAAACAAATTAAAAATTTCTCAGACGAAAACTAAAATGATGATCTTCAACAATAAACTGGATTATAACAGACCTCCTAAACTCCATATTAACAATGTCCAAATTCCTTATGTTTCTCAAAATAAATATCTTGGTCTCTTAATTGATGATAAATTTTCTTTTATCCCCCACGTAAAGAATTTAGCTGAAAAGATTAGCAAGTTTACTGCCAATGTGATTAGGCTCTCAAGAGCAGAATGGGGTATAAAGCACAAAACTTTGGCATTATATTATAAGGCTATATTTTTGCCAATTGTAGTATATGCGGCTGCCATATGGTTTCCTAGGGTTACTCACGTCACAGTGAAGGCCAAACTCTTATCATTGCAGAGAAAGATGATATTGGCAACACACAGATGCTGCAGAACGACATCAACCAATGCTTTACAAGTGATCTCAGGTTGTATTCCGATTGACCTTTATGTGGCATACCGAGGCATGATTTCTAACTTAAAGAAAGGTTTGGCAACTCAAATCCTCGACATTGCAAGTAATCCGGCCACGGACATTCGGCAGAGAAAATTAATCTTTGGACAAAATTCACTGAGAAGTGGAAATACAGATGGCAATCCAGTGAAACAGGACTCACTACCAGGGAGTTCATTGAAGATGCAACATTTGCTGTAAATAAGAAAGTTATGGGATGGTTTTATCCTTCTATGACAACGTCGTATTTAATTACTGGACATGGTTCACTACGGGATAAATTGTGTAAATTTGGACTTGAACCTGACCCTTTGTGTTTTTGTGGGGCTGTAGAAGATTGGAGGCATGTTCTGCTTTACTGCCCGGCTTATGACGACTTCAGACAAGAACTATTTAACAGCACTCAACCTATTAGGACTGACAACCTCGATATTTTGATTCAAGATGCCAAGAGCTTTGCAGCATTCCAATCCTTTTCTGACAAGGTGTTTAAAAGAAGACGCACCTTGTTTACTAACTCTAGAAGTGGACAGTAGAGTGATGTATTCATGAACTTATATTTCTACCTTACTAGGTCAAACAGCTGTTAACTTAGAAACTAACTGTTGTGTTCTTAAATTAGTAGCAACATTCAATGTATATAATGGTATTAACTATACATATTTTTATTTTATTTTAACTTTTTTTTTTTTTTTATTATTATTACTATTATTTATTTATTTATTTATTTTTTTTTTTTATTTATTTATTTTTATTATTTTTTTTTTATTATTATTATTATTATTTTTTTTTTTTTTCCCCTCGGGTTGGGCAGCCTGAGAGCTCCTGTCCTTTGGTATTGCACTCCTTCCACTGGACGACAAATTGGTGCAGCAGCACTAGATAATAGAAGCAGGCACAACTACTCATGCTTAGAAATGGGCAGTGATTGACAGGGTGTTGATCGCTGTAGAGTGTCGACAGTTTCTCTCTCTATCAACACAGATTTTCCAAGGTGGAGTTCGACTAAACGTCTAGGTGCCACCCAAAACAAGTACATCCGCATACATACACACACACATGGTTTGCCATTCCTGCTGCAGATGGGTACTGAGGCGATATTTTTCAGCTGTCTTGCTATTTGCTGGATTAATTGTAAAGTTGAGGAAGGTTTGTGGGTTTCCCTTAGAAAAGTGGTACAGTAGACCAGTTCTAATGACCTCGAGGTCGAGAAGTAAGGTACCAGCCAGGACCTGGAGAGCGTGAGTGCTCACTGTGCGGCAGGCACGGGAGGTGACGAGCAGTATGGAGTGTTGAATGGTATCCAGGGTACTTCTTTTGGTGGCAGTGGTAGTTTTGGTATACCAAATTCCAGAAGCATATGTTATCGGTGTGAAAGCAGTTTTGAAGAATAAACATAAGGTCTTCTCGTTGAGTCCCCAGTCACGACGTGAGACCATGGAACCAGGCCTGCATAATTTCATACCTTTTTCCTGAGGTATTTCAGATGAGGTTGGAATGAGCATGTTGTGTTGAGGATAACTCCCAGGTACTTTAATTCTGTTGAGAACTTGATAGTTGTTCCATTGATTCTGATCAGCGGGGGTCTTCTGATATCAAGCTTGCCTTTGAGAAGGAGTGAATTGGTTTTAGTTGGAGATAGATGGAGATTGTTGTCTGATGCCTATTCTTGGAGAGTATGGAGGGCTTGATTTGCCTGGGCCTCGAGGCGGGCTCTGATGTCAGCAGCCACAGTGATGATGAGATCATCGGCGTAAGCTTGTGCATTTACCTCCCCCAGGTCCTTGTTGAGGAAACCATCCATGACAATGTTCCAGAGCAGGGTACCCAACACCGAGCCCTGTGGACAGCCCCCAAGAACTGTTCTTGAAACACTCTGGTATGGTGTTAACCACTACTTTCCTGTTTGAGAGGTATGTTTTGATAGTTTCATATAGGTTCCTTGGTATGGTGGCTCTGCGCAACCTGCCGCAGAGCCACCATACACAAGGGCTTTCGACACCCTCTGCCACCCGAGGGTGTCGAAAGCCCTGGCGAAGTCGACAGAAATCAGCAAAAAATACTTTTTGTCGCAGTTGGCAGCCGATGTGAGCAGGTTGTGAAGGGCGTACAGAGTAGAAAATCCAGGTTTAAATCAAAATTGGTTTATAGCTGCAAGGTTAGCATTCTTATAGTGCTGGAGGATTCTTTGGTATAGGAGTCTTTCAAAGAGCTTACTTATAACAGGAAGTAAAGCGATTGGCCTGTAGGATTGTGGTTGGTCAGGCGGCTTGTTGGGATTCTTTAGAATTAGTTTTAAGTTTGCTACTTTCCAGTCATTTGGAAATTCCAGCTAATAGGCAGCGGTTGAAGAGATCAAGAATCATCTCCGGGCAGAATTCAATGGTTTTTTTTTATTATTTCCGGCTCCAGAAGATCTGTCCCTGGGCATTTTTGTTTTTAATAAGTGCTGCTGCAGCGTGTAGATCTTGCAAGTTAAAGGGAGGTTCCAGGTTCTGGATTTCGTAGTTGTCGTTATCAAGGCAGAGTTGCAATTGTGACTGGGGCCGCAGGCTGCTGGAAGGTGATGTCTAAAATGTTGCAGACAGTCTGCTTTCGTGAAGTAGTTGTGGTACCTTGTGGGGTCCTCATCGAAGACAATGTTCCAGAGCCAGAGTGCCTGGCACATGGATGATTGGATCCAGGGTATCCCAGCAGAACATCGCCCAAAGCATGACACCACCACCACCGGCTTCTTTTCGTCCCATGGTGCAACCAGGCGCCATTACTTCCCCAGATAAACGACGCACACGTACCTGGCCGTCCACATGGTACAACAGGAAACGTAATTTTTTGGACCTGACAACCATCTTCCACTCACTCAAGGTCCAGTTTCGATACTCGCGTGCCCATTGTAGGCGCTGCCGCCGATGAACCGTGGTTAGTATGGGCACTCGGAGCGGCCTGCGGCTACGCAACCCCATTTTCAGCAGATTTCGATGTATTTTGTGTTGTGACACATTACCCCTGTCACCAGCATTCCAATTACCGGCGAGTTGCATCACAGTCGCCCTTCTGTTGCCACGTACCATTCGGGAAGCCTTTTCTCACCTCGAGCATCGATGAGCCGTGGTCGTCCAACACCTAGCCGGCGGTTCGTGGGTTTTCCCTCTTCGGACCACTTTCTGTAGGTACTAACCACGGCTGACCGTAAGCATCCCACCAGCCGTGCCGTTTCGGATATGCTCTGACCCAGTCATGTGGCCATTACAATTTGGCCTTTGTCAAACTCACTTAAGCTCGATGCCTTTCCTGTCTGAAGAACAAGAGTAACACTGATTAACTGAGCTGAGTATCAGGTGTTTTTCGGAGCGTGTCCCAACCCGCACACGCGCGGCAGTTCACCTGCAGTTGCTTCGATTTGCATATCGACTCGCTGGTAATAATATTTTGGCTCATCGGTGTAGATAAATAACACGCAATATCTTTGTATTTTCACACACGTTCATTCTACCCTTGAAAACAATAAAACACTGGGTGAAGGTTAGGGTACCTGCTGACACTTGGCTTTAGCTACTTCCTAACAAGTATCAGGCTATATGGCCTGTTACAGTTTCATATCACTCCAAGGTGTTTTTTCCTTCTGATTTCTTCCCATAGGATTAGTAATTTAGAATTCTATTTGGGACTCTTTCTTTATTCTGTCTACGTGCATCGTTTATTTTTGTCCGTACGTAGTTCTGGATGTGCTCATATATTTATATGTATTGTTTAAGTTCTGCCGTTATATCTACATTTATTTTCTGATCCACTGCATCTAGCTGTTCTCTTCATAAATTTTATTCTTCTTTCATTTTATTTCCTTAAATTCTAAGTTTCACTATCGTCGAAGGTTTTATAATTTTTTACTCATGTGCATCTGTGGTGAATTGAAGGCTTGCATTGATAGGCACTATTGATAATTACTGTTCCTCTGTTAAAATAATAAATTTTAATAGAATTATTTTAAAATATCTGAAAATTTTAAATGATTCTAAAATCACATTATTTGCTCATATTTTTAATCTGATTTGGATTTTTGCCTCTATTGGCTGTTAATTCGGATTTTTCCACTAATTTCCATTACTAAATTTTGTGACAACCAGATTTAGATGACGCATTGAGATGGATGGACTGGATTTGAATAATGGACACAAATGACAGAATTAGATGATTTAGGGTTATGACGAAGGATGCAATTTCACCCCTTACGATTTCTTTTGAAAATTTTATGTTTCTATCAATAAACAACCAACCACGAATAAAATGCACATCTCGCTTAACTGACTAGCTGAATTGAATTATACGCACGAGCGCAACTTACCGCGGAAATGTATTTAATAGATCTCCATCTCCATTGTATCCTCCGTGAGAGTACAGCTGGCTTGCCATTCGTTTGGAGAAATCTGGGTTCGAGTTCCGGCCTAGACTGGAGGAATTTCCAAAGAGATTTTCAATTGGGGCTGATGTTAGCCAATCTCAAATGTAGGAAACAGAATTCTTATATTGAGTTCTTTCGTGTTTTTCATCCTCCTATAACATGTAGATCGCCCCCAGAACACCCACTTGTAGTCTCTGTACAAGTGGCTATTACTTACACGTATAATACCCACTTGTAATATGAACATTTTAATAATAATAGACAAGTACTCATACATTATGACCCTTCTACTTTCCTTGCACTATATGGCTAGTAATAATAAAATAATAATAACCACCAATCTTATGAACACCGCTTTTCCAGTATGTCCAGTGGTCGGTACAGAAGTTTAGTATGCACCTTATAAAGCTACTCCCTTCCAACTTATCTCTCTCTCTCTCTCCTTCAGCTATTAGACCGGCTTTTCAAATTACGCTGCGCACTATGTTTTAAGAACGACGAAATGCGATATGTTTAGAAAAGACGAACTTTAGAACACGAACCTAAAGCATTATAATTAGAAACAAAAAAATATAAAAAAAAAAAAAATGGGGAACAGCATCCAAACTAATTAAGAAAGTGAATTTGTGCAATCAGTTATTGAGCGGATCGACTGGCGAACCTGCTTAGTGATTGTTTGATTGGCATCTTAATTAAGCGCGCGCATTCATTTTCTTTTATAATAGACAAAGTATTCTTGCTCATTTGCCGTAAATTCATTTTCTCTCTGCTCTGTTTCTTATTTCTAATTTAGCGCCGTATTGTATGACTGCAGCAGAAATAAAAGGTTCAGTGAAGAAAGACGAGTCTTAAACTTAATGAAGGTCTCATATTTACGCTTTTCCGAGTGTTTAGTTGGAATTCTTGGCCACCAGTATGTCCTCTAGCTGATGATTGGAACTTCCTCTTTTTGTTATCAGCCAATAGGTTTTCGAATATATTGTTTGGTGTATTCTAAATATAGAATATGGGTGTTTGTTTAAGAGGAAATTAGGGTTTATCCATATGTATTTTAGGTAACTACGATGTTCGTTAATTTTGATGCAACCTTCCTCCTAGTAGTATATCACAAAATCATATCCCCCTCCATAAAATTACGTCATAAATTAGTTTTCTCTTCTAATTCTAAAAAAAATCTTAACCTAATACCAGAAGCAGTGTTAAAAAACAGGATGTATCAAAGCATGTGCACAGTATAATTAAACTGTGTAATTCAGTATCTTGCATCGAAAATGCAATTTGAGATGAAAGAGAATTGCGAAAAATTGAAAAAACTCGAGATTTGTGATGATAATTTGAAAAACTAACATTAAATTTTAATTTTAAAAAATGCTGCTTTTGAATTTGTAATTCAATGTAAGCTTCCTACAGAGAAAACTCTCTGAAGTAATCGTAGTAATAAAGTGTAAACACTAGTTCGAAATTTAGAATCTAATGTATAAGCTTACCTTATAGACCGAATCTGTTTAAGAATTTAAGATCACAAAGAATTTTTATTCTTTATTAAAAATCGCATTCAATATTTTTAAGTAATTCAAATGATCTGATGTTTGCGTTCAATAGATGCTGGTTCAGCATTCTTTGTCTAGTATCCTCAGGCATCGTTAGAAGTAATGAATATTAAATTTTAAGTCTCTTTTTGTTATCCTTGTAACCTAGCGGTTGTATCTTGCCGTGTGGCAATTGTATTTCCCTTGAGGCTTTTAATACAAGAAATTACTGTTTATCCATTTGCTTTACAAATCCCATATGGGTTAGTTTTTTATTATAATTTCAGCTATGATATTAATTTCCTCTCATTCTTCGCACAACATCACTAGCATCGTAAAAATCGTTCGGATCTCCTTCCTTCCCTTATAAAACACTCTGTGAGAGTATGACATTGATAATAAATAGCAAGTAAAGAAAGTCTTCAATGCGCGTTTAAGCTTTAATCTATTTATGCATAGAAATCCGGTTTTCAGAAATAATAATAATAGGATTTTTTGTTACTATTATCTCTCACACTTGTCCGGAAAGCTTAACTATGGTGTTTTCACTAGATACAAATTACGCTTTAAGTAGTGGTCACATTCATCATCATCAGCCATTTTCAATCCACTGCAGGATGAAGGCCTCTCCAGCAACTTTCCAGTTCCTTCTGTTTTGAGCACTGGCCATCCATTTACTACCCACAAACTCATGAATTTCATCTATCCATCTCCGCCTTTGTCCTCCAGGTTTTCTTCTAGCTCCTCTTGGATACCATTCTGTTATTTTCTTAGTCCGTCTGTCATCATGTCTTCGAGCTATGTGTCCTGCCCAAGACCATTTTAGTTCTGATAAGAATGTCCTTTACTTGAGTTTGTTGCCTAATCCATGTGTTTCTCTTCTTATCTAACAGTCTGATTCCCAATATGATTCGTTCCATTCTTCGCTGTGTAGTTCTCAGCTCCTCTTCCATTCTTTTGGTGAGTGCCCAAGTTTCACTTCCATAAGTCATGGTGGGGAGTATACATTGATTCATTATTTTACGTTTCAGACAAACTGGGATATTGCTCTTCAGTATGTGACTATATTTCCTGAATGCTATCCATCTAAAATTTATTCTTCTCTTGACTTCCAGACATTTATCATTATTACAGCTAATAACTTGTCCCAGATAAGTATATGACTCCACCTTTTCAATTAGTCCACTCAACCTTTTCAACTACTCCTTCAATCATTATTTCCCTTTCTGTGGCATACTTGTTCATCATTACTTTTGTTTTAGCCATGTTTATCTTTAGTCCAAAATCCTTACTAGCTGTGCATAACTGATTAAGATTTTCCTCTAATTCTTTGGGATCGTGGCTTCTGACCACAATGTCAACTGCAAATCGTAAATGGTTTAGGTACTCTCCGTTCACATTGACTCCTTTCTGCGACCAGTCTAATCTTCTGAAAGCTTCCTCAAGGGCAGCAGTAAACAGCTTCGGAGATATTGTGTCTCCTTGTCGAACTCCTTTCTCAATTTTAAATTTCCTACTGTCTTTGTCTAGTCTAATAAAGGAGGCAGCACTCTCATATATTCTCTTCAAAATCATAATATATGGGGTATCAATGCCGTGTCTTTCCAGTGCCCGAAACATATGCTGTGTGGAGTCAAATGCCTTTTCATAATCCACAAATGCCAGGCATAATGGTGTTTTATATTCATTTGCTTTCTCCATTAGTTGTGATATTACGTGAAGATGATCCATAGTTGAGAATCCTGTCCTAAAGCCAGCTTGCTCTTTTGGTTGATTCTCATCAAGTATTCTTTCTAATCTGTTAGTAACGACCCATGTGAACAACTTGTAGATGTGGGATAACAAGCTAATTGGTCTAAGTGGCTGCATTACACTATGTAACAAAAAAGCCATTTATTTATACACTGGCCTATCATCAATAATCGGAAACCCCTCCATGGATGGGGAAACAAGTACTATGCATGCAACACGTCACAGAACCTGCTATACATATGCTCACTGGGCTTCGAACAGACAATTGCAAAAGTGGGCATGCAAGATAACATGTTCAACAGAATTAACAGACTTCCAATGTGGAATGATAGTACGATGCCACATAAGCAAGCGTTCTGTACGAGACATCGCAATCACTCTTGGGATACCTAGGTCAACGGTTAGTGCGTCGTATGCAAAAAAACGGCCTGGTAAACCCCGAAAACTAACAGAACGGGACAAGAGAATTCTGTGAAGAACTGTGCGCGCAAATAGTAATTTGCCATTGTCTCAATCACACAAACCCTATGTGAGAGTATTGGGACTAATGTCAGTACTAGTACAATACGAAGGACACTCCATGATATGAGTTACAATGGTCGTGCAGCTGTTCACAAGCTATTGATCCCCCTAAACAAATGCTAGACGCCGATCAACATGGTGTAAGGAGCGCAAATCCTGGAATGTAGAGCAGCAAGCCATTGATCCCCTCAACAAATGCTAGACGCCGATTAACATGGTGTAAGGAGTTCAAATCCTGGACTGTAGAGCAGTTAAAAACAGTCCTATGGACAGACGAGTCGAGGTTCGCACTCTACCAGTCTGATAGCCTTTCTGGGTGTGGCGATTTCCAGGGGAACAGTTCCTCTTTTGATTGTATCCTCCCAACAATGAAGTTTGGTGGAGGCAGTGTCATGGTATGGGGCTGCTCTTCATGGTTTGGCTTGGGCCCGTTAGTCATTATCGACAAAACTATGAATGCTATGCAATACCAGGACCTGGAAAATTATGCACTTTCAGCATTATGGCAATGCTTCAAGGAAAGCCCATACTTGTATCAGAAGACAACGCGCCATGACATACTTCTCGGGTCGTAACAAAGGTTTGGGGACATGGGTGTGGAAAAGTTGGATTGATCAGCCCAGAGGTATGATTTGGACCCTATCGCGCATCTTTGGGATGTATTGGATTGTCGGGTAGGTGCACGTGGAGATCGCCCAAAGAACAAGGCCGAGTGGAGGAACATATCACCTGACATTTGTAAAAAGCTGGGTGAGAGTATGCCGTGAAGATTGAAGGCCGGTGTAAAAGCAAAAGTTTTCAGCACAAAATATTAAAGGCGCCTCCGTAGCCAGGTGGGCAGGAGCGGCAGTGAGTAGCATACGCTTCTTGATTAGATCGGGGTTCGAGCCCGTGACCACCAGATACGAAGGATGCGGAAAGGTCAGGGAATGACCACCGCATATCCCCGGAGCAATATGACCTTAGTTGCTAATGCTCCTAAAAAAATAAAAAAAAAGAACAATAACAACAAAATATTAAATGACATAATAAAAGCTCTTTTTTTTTGTTTAAAGGCAGGTGTCCGGATATTGATGGTTTGTTTGTTATTTGGTTTTTAGGAGCATTAGCAACTAAGGCCATATTGCTCCAGGATATGCGGTGGTCATTCCCTGTCCTTTCCGCATCCTCCGTATTTGGTGGTCACGGGCTCGAACCTCCGGTCTAATCAAGAAGCGTGTGTTACACACTGCTGCTCCTTCCCACCTGGCTACCGAGGCGCCAGGATATTGATGGTAGGGCAGTGTATATTGTGGGGGGTCTTTTTGTTGTATTACTATTGATTTGTTTACTCAATTATATGAGATAATTAGTAATAAAGAGAAGTGCCCTCAAACCTCTGATACCCACTTACGCCACCTGACTGCAGTATCTAAATCAGAATTTTCCCGGTTCAGAGGGCGTTGTGATTTCCCCCAGTCCTGATAGAACCTAATTATGTCGGCAAGCCAGTGTCTGAGTCTATGAATAATTACAAACAATTATAATACCTTTGAAACAACTTTAATACATGTAATAATAAATACAAGTACACTATAATACGTGTTATAAATTTCTTAAGTATAATTATCTATAATTTCTTCCCAAATTGAAAACAGTTCAAACACTATACCAGCAGATTCTAATCTGGTTATAACATTGGGTTTACCTTCTCTTGGTGAACAACATAGGTATACTTTAACGATTCCACTATTTATTCTTGCCCTATAACAGGTTAGGGCTACCTTACCCAATATAATCATATAATTCATTCTAACATTATGCGAATCTTCTACTCTTGAAGCCATTCCAATTCAGTTTAATATAAAATCCACTTATCCTATTTCTAAATACCCTTAAGATATTGGCTAGATGTGTGTAACAAGCCTTGATCAACTTTAATTTCTACCTTCGGTACGAAATACATTCTATAAGTGTCAGGTTTCTTAATTTACGTAAAATTTCCCTTCTATAAAGCATTAAATGTCTCTCCCTAAAGTTTATCGCAACTTTATCTTTCCTTTCAATTAACACAAATTCATTGGGTTATTTTCAGATGCCTGACATAACCTTCCTCTTTTCATAGTAAATATCTTAGCTGTTCCACCTTATTTTAGGGTATGATCCCCTTTTGTGTAAACCTAGCTTTAATCGTTTTCTCTTAACATCTCATTCATCTAAAGTACTCAATCTATTACTCAGGGAAACAAGAGCCCTAATATATGCATATATATAAACATACAAGTACCTTAGTTCTAGTACACTCACTTATGCTATATTACAATTTCCATTTTCGCTGCCACACTCCTTTTTACTACACTGCCCAATTACAGGCCCCCACACATATATATGTATATATAAATATGACCTGTAATTTACTTTATGGCTTATATAGCATGAAAGTAACAGTCCACTTACTTTATTTCTACTTTGCTCTTGCCTTGTCCTTGGTGTTTCCATTGGGTATTCACTTCTGCTGCTTCCACCTTTCCGAAGGACCTGTAGTGATTGGCGATTATTTCATCTAAGAGATGGCCTTCATTCCAGTTTAGTAGACTGTACTGCTGGCGGGTTGTGGTAGACAAATAAGGACTGGCTCCTGACTTCTCCCATAGATTCCATCTCTCCGTAGGGATATCACTTTATTTGGAGATTCTTTCTCACTATAAGGCACATAACTATCTTAGCTTTACACTCATTATCATTATTTTCTTTTACTTCTCCCGCATCACCGACCTTGTTCCGACTCAGACTATGACTTCTCTATGTCTCACCCTCTCTCTTTTTCCCCCAAAATCATATGTTAATTTCTCTCTCATCTATTCGTTCGTCATTCATCGCCTGATCTCTTCCACCAATCACGTCGAATTCCTTTTTTTTAACTTTTTATTTCCCGCTTATTTTTTTACTAAGAATAGCGTAGGTATTCTTTATTGCTATTTCTTGTTGTTTTTAAAATTCCTTGCCCTACAGCCCTCCCAGATAATCGCTTACAGCCGCCCTCTTCCAGAATTTGTCACGGGCCTTCACTTATTCGGCGTGACCACTAAGCCTTTCCTGTTGCTTGATTTATGCCAGGCTCCTTACTTGTCCTGGTTTCTGGCATCTCTTTGTTAGTGTAAGTAACCCTTTCCGTTTCCATTAGCTATGACTGAGCTCTTACTCTTCCCTTTATCAAAACTTTTTTTTTTTTTAGTTATTTGTTGGCGCATCGGTTTCTGTGGCCATAATGCACCTCCCAAGGTTTTTTCAGTACTCTGATCCAAGCCCTAGGTGGGATTTGAACCTGCGACCTTTGGGTTGCCAGGCAGGCATTTTACCCACCCGGCTAGCTCGGTCGGCCTGTCAAAACTTCTGATTGTTATAAGGTATATTCGGGTCAAACGGCACCTGGGGTTTCTCCCATCTCCGCGTATGCACATTGTATCGGAAACAGAACACTGCCAAGCCAGAAGTTTAAAAGTGTGTGGGTCGTGGGTTGTGTAAGATGTGCCGTGTTGTTCTAAGTGACATTGTCACTTAAAACACTTAAATTTATACTAACATTTTCGTTAATGATAAATTAAACTTTCTTTAATTACACTTTCACTCGCCGAGACTCAAATACAACTGACTATGTAAGATCTACATCTTACATAGTCAGATGTGGATCTTACATAGTAAGATTTACTGTTGGCACCAGCTGTATGCTAGCTAAATTAGTGTGCTATTAAAGTCAATTAATAAAGAAGGTTTTCGGGAGTGTTGCTCAAAAAGAAGTTATATTTTAGATAAAATAAGTGTGGGTGAGTGATAGGTTAAGATTTGGGACCTAAAGGCGGTTTTATTTTTCAGACTGTGAAATTTTTTAAAATGGCTATCATTATTATGTGCGGACATAGGAAATTTCAAGGTCATTAAATTTTTAAGGAACTGTAATCAGTCACTGGGAATTCTTAGTAGAATAGTTTTGCTACCTGATAGCTTTGATGTAGAAGTTTTCAGGATACCAAATCGTATTTAAAAATACTCACATGTTGCTGAGTTATACATTATTGGTATTTTTTCAAGGTCACAGTAATTCTACCGAGTCAGCCATTTGGATGTTTCCAGGAGATAAAAGAACTACAGCAGTGCCACCTGCTTGTTCAGTGTTGACTAAAAATTCGGCATAAATTGCGTAAAATTATTAAATTGTGACATCACGAGGAAGCTTCATCGCTGAATAAGAGCTACTCCATTTATATGGCTGCGGCAGGTTTAGTAGATCGGCAGGTTAAATCCCAAGCCTGGATAAATGGTGAGGGTTGACGTCAGGAAGGGCATCCGGTCGTAAAAACTATGCCAAAACCAATAGATGTGTTCCGGTTAAGAAGTTAATCCAACTAGAGGAGAAGAAGAGGATGTAAAGTGTGAATTGGGAACATTGAATGCCGACCCCATATAATAGGGATAAATAAATTATTATTATTATTATTATTATTATTATTATATAACGTGGGAAAAGGCGAAGACAAAGAAGATGTAAGATCTACATCTTACAGTATTGAATTATTTCTTATATCTATTTTGTGAACGGTGCGATTGTTTTTTTTTTTATCTAGTGTAAATATATTTGCAGCAGTTGAAGTTGAAGTTTTTTGCTATATTTATATGTATTACATAAGTGCGTAACAGTGTGATATATAACAGGCAATAGTATTCGTACAATAGGTTTTTTTTTTTTTTTTTTTTTTCAGTTTGCTGTGGCTACCAAACGAAAGTGAAAGTTATTTCCAGATGTTCTGCTATGTTTATGGATGTTAGCTGGATCCGAAGCAGGCGAAATATGAAGTTGTTAATGGCATAAGTTTTACAGTACATATTAAGCCTACTGTGGAATGCATATGGGTTATTTAAGAAAAAGTTGTGGGGGCTTAATTTCTGCAGTGGTAGTTGAATCTTAACATTAGGGTAATGGTTTCGTGTGGGTTGTGGGTTATGTAAGTAGTCGTGAATGTATGCTTTTTGCTGTACATCAATTATGGAGGCCCTCGCGGGTCGCACGGTGCATATGAGCACTATCCCTCCCCCCCCATACGGGGTGTAAAAAGCTCGAATTCGAATCCCGTTAATCAACGTCAATGCTCATAACGTTGCTGTTAATAGGTCTCAGGCAAGGATTGTATCTCCTGGAAAATTGTATCTCCTCGGAATATTTTTAGCCTTGATATATCCACCATAAAAAAGTAAACGTCGTCGTCATAATGGTTTGCGTGCTCTTTCTCGCTATATATCCGTCATCGTACAGAAAAATCAGTTTCATACGGGCAAATCAACTAAAGAACACACTCAGTTTATAGACAAAATATATACGGCACCATATGCTCTAAGTTGTTGGTTCACCTAAAACCTTACAAGAACGATGACGGATGTATAGCGAGAAAGAGCACGCAAACCATTATGACGACGACGTTTACTTTTTTATGGTGGATATATCAAGGCTAAAAATATTCCGATCAGAAAACTGTAGTATATTACAACATACCATCCTCTGTTGCTCCGATGCCACTCAGAAAACAACCTGATAATTCCCAGTTTGGCTTCCCAGAAAGGTGGTCGATTGTGAATTGGCAGGTCTTCGCTGATTCGCGATCAGTGATGAATCTGGGGAAGAGAATGATTGGGATTACACTTTAGCAGCATTTACAAGTAGAGCGCCATATTTACCTAATCAGCAAGAATTGTATGACTTAATGAGAGAATTGGGTTTAACCAAATTCAATACAGGGATCCTGACTCTCGTTTAAAATACTGGAGCTCATCTATAAGACCACCACAACCAGAAAACGTCAGATTTATGCATGTTTTTATAATGTTTCAGAATGTGTGAGCTATTGTTTTGATTTGTGAGGAAACTGGTATTAGTATATTCCCATTGTAAAGCTGTGTTTCTTCGAATAACAGAACTTCACTGATATTCTGCATTCCATTTTTCTATAATTTAATTTTCAACCAACTTGTCAAATAGTTCTTTGTACTTTTCACTCTTAATGTTGCCAAGAAATCCGTTCACTACAAAGCAAAATGACTTCCAGGCATTTCGCTCACCATCAGTCATTTTGTCTTTCATTTCTTGTTGTAAAGCCAAAATCTGCTTAACTTGTGGACCAGTAAATATGCACCTTTCACAATACATATTGCATATGCTTGAGGATACTACCTTCAGGATCCAACGCGTTAACAAATCGTTTGAACAGTCCCAGCTTGATATGAAGTGTTGAAAACAAGATTTTTTTTAATGGAACTGAGGGATTGTTTACTACATTGTGTTCGTTAGGCTGAAACTCAATTCTGGCAGAATATTTTCTTCTCCTGTAGTGCTTGTCCGTTAATCTGGTGTCTCACGGGCAGAAAAAGCGAGGGAACTCAATGAAACCTTTCAACTCGGTGGATACCCCAGCATCTTGAAGTCCTTACAGAATAAAAGCGATATCTGTAAGTACTTTAAAATGCTGGGGTACTTTCTGAGTTTGAAAGGTGTTTTCATTGAGTTTTCTCGCTCTGCCAGAATTGAGTTTCAGCCTAATGCACACCATGTAGTAATCACACAAACAATCCCTTAGTTCCATGAAACAAAATCTTGTTTCCAATACTTCATATCAAGCTGGGGGCAGTTCAAACAATTTGTGTTAACAAATTGAACAGTTTGAAAGTGGTATCCTCAAGTATATAATATGCATTGTGAAAGGCGCATATTTACAGGTCCGCAAGTTTAGATTTTGGCTTCTCAACAAGAAATGAAACACAAAATGACTGATGGTGAGCGAAATTCTTGGAAGTCGTTTTGCGTTGTCGCGGATGGATTTCTTGGCAATATTAAGAATGAAAAATTCAAAGAACTATTTGACAAGTTTATTGAAAATTGTAGAAAAATGGGATGCGGAATGTCAGTCAAGCTCTGTCACTTTCACTCTCATCTGATTTTTTTCTGATCAAATTTGAACGATGTTAGTGAGAAAGGAGAAATTCTAAAATGAGAAAATGCATAAGGAGATCAAATAAGGAGAAACTAAACTATGATATATATCAATGTAAAATTGGTACTAATGAAGATGGAATGAAGCTACGATGAGTGACTATATCTCGTTCTCGGTTTCGAATGATCACACTGACCACGAAACGCAAATGCTATTTAATATTATTTCAAATATCATTTTAAGGATTTTTATTTTTGATTAACGGGAGAAAGGCTTCTACTTTTTAATTTTTATCTTATTTTACTTATAGCAAAGATTAATATTCTATCCTGTATAGAAGTTAAACATTGTTAATAAATTTTATACAGTATTATGGCATATTTACTTGTCTTTCATTTTTGGGAAAAAACTGGTGCTCTGCAAGAAGGAAGGTCATATTAGTAATCAGTATGTCCAAGTTCATAAAGATAATAAATTTAGATAAACAAACAGTTTCGAAAATTTGGTGCATAGTGTTATTTGAGTGAAGGTTAACCCTTCAGTTTGGACTGCAAAATGTATACCCCTATTTATTTGATGGACGCAACTGATCGGCTGCCCTTTTATTCTGAACTTGTAGGAAAAACCTGAATCGCACCTTTAAAATTTACGACTTGTCTCTTTAGCATAATTGTTATTGGATTACAGAACTGCTTAAGACTCGTATTACAATCTTTGTTGAGTTTCCCTTTATAAGTATATATTAATTCCAAACTTTTGTCATTGATAGATGATGAATCTTAAAAGCTTATCCTGTTTTGGCAGGTGTTTAAATTAAATTGAGTCTAGCAGGCTACTCGAAAGAAATGCTCTTAAAATTTTTATATTGCGTTAACACACCAACATGATTATGCACTTAATATGCACGAACTCTAATAGGTCTTGTGACCTTGGGAGTAAAGACAGTAACCGATATTATAGCTTTCTGTCCGCTGCAAAATGCGTTGAGCGAAATACATTATTCAAATATTTAGCTCACTAAGCATATTGTTAAGGCATTCTGTATTCAGTCCAGGACGTTATGTGTGCAACCAAAGTTATAATATTAAAAATGACGCTGTTAGAGAGAGAGAGGGGGGGGGGGGGAAGAGAGCTTCGTAATAAAGGAGAAAGGGAAGGAGCTTCGTAATTATTCATTAGTGCTGAAATAGGCTTAATCAACTGAACTGAATATTGCTAGTTGCTAACTTCGTACCACTTACAACGGTTTAAAATATGTAAAGTTCTGTCCTGTCTTAGGAAATTCCTCATTAAGGAATATTAAACAAAGATTAATAGTGTTATTTATTTTTTAGAATTGTATATATGCCCTATTGGCAGAGGTACTGCATCAGCTGTCTTCATATCGTCCCATTTCTCAACCTCTAAGCTTCTTGTTTTCACTCTGAGACATTTATTAGGAAATGATTGAAAATCAATGGATCTAAGCGGAATTACTGCGATGTAGATGGCGCTGACGATTGCGACTGTCAACACGGAACCGCCCTTCGTATGTTACCTGTCAGCTTTAGCCCCAACGTTTCGACACTGGGATGTTCTGTTGTTTCACCTTCGTTTAGTGTCTCTCCCAACTTGGCATCGGCTTTACGGCTAATACAAATTGACGACATAACACCTGTACTTGGTCAGTTCCCCTCTGGTAATCAGTGGTCGAATAGTACGCCCTGCTCGACTGTGTAGAGTAAATAGCATGATGGGAGTTAAAGTTGTTGGATCAATTAAAAAGATGGTTTCTAAAGGAACCAAAACGCTATTTGTGAGTCAAGAAAAACTCACCGATGTTTACCTTTCCCAGCGTTGAGTAAATAGTGGTCATAAAACATACCATGCTTGACGAAGCTGCGATATTCTCCTCTCCCCTACAGTTTAAAAATAGATCATCTGCAGGGTCAGATTAATAATAGTTTTCGCAGCTATTTAAACATTTAATTGGAACTTGTGATGATCAACACAAAAGAAAAAGTCATGCTACCAAATGGAGTTCTGAATTGCCTTAAAGCATATCTAAAGAATCTCTCAAACGACGAATAAGAATTGCAACTTTCATGCTTGATACATAGGCATAAGTTCAAAATGTGACTTCTATTTTAAACTATAGACAGTGTGATTACTTTTAAATTATGCTGGAATACTAGACATTAGCGTGTGTTTTTAAATATTTTCAGTATATTTAGGTTTGTTATCAGGCTATAACTTTCACAGTATTCTCATGAAAAAGTAGTGACACTTATTATTATCATTACCCATACGGTGTAAGGAAGCCTGAGGCTTTTGCTGCACCAGCCAAAAAAAATATATATATATATTCTGAGTTACCCTGAGAGAGAGAGAGAGAGAGAGAGAGAGAGAGAGAGAGAGAGAGAGAGAGAGAGAGAGAGAGAGAAGTAGACGGAAATCACCAAGGAAGAGACGAATGATGATATCCAGCTCAGGACCCTGGGTATGCCAAGCCCATATTCACCAGATGTGAGCCCCTCGTGTTACGTTCCATAAAGGAATGGAAACACGAGACAAATCTGCTCTTCCTACAAACTTCTAGCAATACCAAACATCAAGAAATGTGTGGTATTGCTAAAGGTGTTTTCATCACTTTCTGTAGCAGTAGTACTTCCGCTCTGCAAGAAGCGGTCATATTAGTAATCAGCATATCCAAGTTCATAAAGATTCAAAAAGGTCGTACCCTGACCTAGATAAAACATCAGTAGGAAGATGCCGTTTTTAATATAAAAAATAAACAGACTGGTATTATAAATTTGCAACCTGTATAACTGATTTCACTTAGCGTGGCTCACCGCAGCAAGCTGTGGTGAATTAGGCTAAGTGGCCAGTCACTCAACACAAACAACACAACCCGATATTACGCTACGGTACACCTACTCCACTGCGCTGAATGGCCTTTATCTGTGTTGTATCAATCCACATTAAACGTGGAGTTGCCATAGTTTGATAGGGCCGCTTAACTAATAAATAAAAAAATAACAAAATCTGTTTTATTTCCAATAATATTTCCACCTTCCAGCCAACCACTGTTTTCATTAACTCGAAACGGGCCAACCGCAGCCTGTTCATTTCGCGGGTTGGATCCGCCACTGCGCTAACAAATACTGTCCGCAGTTTCAGCTGTTGAGAACGTTAAAAGAGTGACCTGTTAAACCCGCTATTCCTACAGCTTATTTGATAAGCAAAAGGTCCCATTAACCTGCCTATCTTTCGAGCAGTGGTGTTCCGAAATTTAGGATCTCCCAAGCTTCTGGATCTCTTAATAAATAAAAATAAATTTTCTGTTTATACTCCGGGACGACCAAACGGTCAGAGGATCTCTTACTTGGACGTTTAGTCTGAGGGACGTTCAAGTTTCAATTTAAGAAAATAAAGTTCAGTAAAGCCTTTGGTACCATTTTTTTTATGTAGCGTATTTAAGATAATTCGATTAACTAATTTCAGTATCTTTCTTTAATCTTGCAGTTAATCTTAAAGCGCCTTTTTTTAATCCTGCATTTTACCAAGATTTCAAAAATATCACAAATCTCGCCTTGAGCATGATTAAAATAAAATGAAATAAATTAAATATTCTGTTTATGCTCCGGAAAGGCTACATAGCATCAAAGAACGTCTATAAATTTTTGGTTTTTAGTATTTTATAATTAATTTTAACTATCCTTTTTTCTTTTTTTGTTGATACATTTTTCATTGTTGTCTTATTTCCCCAGTTTCATTTCCATTTAATCCATTATCCGTCTGTAATGTTTGGGAAATCAAATGACTTTAGCAAAGATGGTTATTTTATACTCTAGTGAATGTTTTCGCCACCTTTCTTTTTAAAACTTTATTGCGTCACCCATTCTTGATCATATTACATTAAGAACGAATTCCCAGTGCGAAAAGCAATTTAGAAAACTTGAGGCAGCCGGCTACATTACGGTGATAAATTGGGGTAATAAAATAGCATTTAGTAAATAAAAATTTCAATCTATAATGTTAGCTGGTCCTCTTTTTATACATTTTAAAATCGATTGTTCCTTAGGCACAGAGCAAATAAGCTCTCTGTGGAAAAATTACTCACCTGGAAACAACATTTTTCTTGATACCAACATCAAATTCGAATCTTTGTTTCTGCTTTGTGTGTGTTATGTTCATAAACAGAGAACGTTTTCAAAAATGGAGTACCTGCCTATGGCAAACAAAACTAATGATATTTTAGCATGCTCTTCGTAATCATATGACATTTGGCCCCCTAGAATTGCTTGTGCGGGTAAGATGCAAAAGATGCATTAGTTATTTTCTTTGTTTTCTACCATTGTAAGGTTACCCAACTCGAATAAACAGAGCATGCGCATTTAATATAAGAGAAAAACAATTTTTTAAAGAATCGCTATCTACTGATCTGTAATCCCCTCCGTCTGTATGCCTTAAAGATATTTAGCTTATCGGTCAATGCTCCTGTAGAGACAATATACTCATTTCGTACATTATCATATCTTATTAATACGGTAAAATATGGTAATATGTGAAATGCGGTTGTTAAGTTTTTCTTTTTTTTTTTTTACTTTTTCTAGGAAATGCAGGTACTTACCTCTATAATAACAAACTGGCGCCAATAGTAGCAGCAAAAAAATTTGAAAAAAAATATACATAAATGAGTTTTAATAGGGAAGGAAGAAATTTTTTTGGGCTTTTTTCACATTTATGCCTTGGTCGTCTCAGGTTGCAAGGTTCAGCGCCCCCCCCACCCCGAAAATACAGGTGTTTTCATCCAACAAAAGGGGTTAACCGACCACAAAAAAGACATGCCCTTTACGGACAATAAACGCTGATATCTCGTAACTTTTGTAGCTTTGGATCAAAACGAAACAGTAATAATTCAGGCTTACCAATGTAGGAGTCAAGTGTACAAAGTAAAAGTAGGGGAGACACTTGCCCCATCTTGATTTTAGACAGCATTACTCGATATATTTATTTCTGCAAAACGTACTTAGCGGACAGATACTGGCTTTCATAAGTGGTACTGTGGGCTTTATTGACATCTAAAAAAAATAAAGTCTGCTAACGCTTATCTCCTATTTCTATATTAGAAAGTCCTCCTTTAAATCAACTAGTAGTGAACATCTTTTTGTTTTTCGTATATTAGGGCCTCCCGAAAACTATTTTATCTGCTCATAGGTATTATGTCGTAAATTGTATGTGTTTTGTGGTCAATTTGCCTGTTTTTCTGGACGAAAAACCTGCTTACCGTGGGGGTGGGGGGCGGAAGGTAACCGTTCCTATCCACGCCTGAGAACGACTAACTCAGCCACGGAATGAAAACGCCCATAAAATTCCTCGTCATTGACGGGATTGGAACTCTGGTCTTTCCAAACCGATGTGGGGAGGACGGTGGTTATAGCCACTATGCAGACATCTAGCTTTGCTTATTGGACTGGAAACTGAATGGAAATGACCTGAAAATAATAAGGAAGCGTGTCCTGCTACTTTAGTGATGCACCTGATGAGCTGCGTTATTTATTATGAGTGCAAAAAAAAAAAAAAAAAAAAAATTCTAAGCTGTAGAAATTAAATCTGTTGTTTGTGACTCTGGGTAGAATCACGATCCTTCTATACCCGGTGGAAAAGACCCGAGTTCGAGACACGTCGGTGACGAGTCGAATTTTTATGGGCCTTTTTTCACAACGTGGCTTGTGAGTTAATCGGTCTCAGGCTAGAGTAGCATAGCGTAAATTTTAATGTTCACAACTCCGGCTGGCTTCCATTCTCTAGTCATGCAGACCGAGCTGGTAGAGATGCTGAGACTTTTGCAATTACTAATGACCTCGCAGAGATTGTTCATTTACCTACCAGCAGTGGTTTTTTTGGGACGGTACGCAACGGTACGGCGTACCGGCACCTTTATTAACTGTGACATTTGGATTTGGATGCAGTACACTTCGAAATTTGTAATATTCCGTAAATTTGTTCATATGTTCACCTACTATTCAAATAAGTTTAAAGTTATTTAACTAAATTTGCATTTTTCACTGTCTATTGTTAAGATATTTTTATATGAAATTGTATAACCATTTTTAGAATTCTAAATTACTCAGTTCTACCTCTGTTTAACG